>NW_026652280.1:129462110-130062110 GCF_009828535.3 Hylobates moloch
AAAAAAAAAAAAAAAAAAAAAAAGAATTAGCAGTTGGCTTTCTTTGGGGGTCTTTTAAATAAAACTTCACAAAATTAAACTACTAAGTTAAAAAAAGAGTTAAGACTATACTCCAGTGTAGGGGCTAGCTGGAGAAGCTCTTGAAAGTTCAGCTCATTCTCAGCCATGTGAGCCATTCACATACCCTCACTGCATGATTCAAGTTTCTTACAGAATTACATATTAATATGTTCTTTACAACCATTCACAAATAGTTGAAACAGCAAATGTTTAGTCTATGACTCTCAGAGATTTAGATTCTTTAATTTCAGCCTCTTTTGTGTTTTTCAATGTATCCATCAACAATAATAAAGAATTTACTTACTTGACTATGCATTTTGTTCATTGTTCCAGAGTTTGTGATTTATATTACTATTCATACTATGTCAGGAATCAAAAAAGTGCAATATAGTTTCTATCACATGACAAGGCACCACTATCATTTTGTTGGTAACTATCTTGAATTGTATTCATGCCCAAGCATGAAGACAGAGTACTTGGCTTGGAGCAGATGAAGATGCTTCTAGGACACAGAACTCAGTGAAATCATCAAGCCTTCAAATTCAGAATTCCTAGTTCAATAATTTGCCTATAGTAATGCTATTCCTAGTTCTACTTTGATATTACTACCATCCTTATTATATTGCTAAAAATACATATATGCGTGTGTGTTTAATAAAAATTGAACGCATGTGTGAGAAACTTGAAATAACTCTGTTTTATACATGTATATTTTTATTTAGCTCATTTAAATTTTCCAAAAGCAATCTGGCCCATTTAAAGTAGTTAAATTGTAAAACAGAAGCAGAACTAACTCAGAGACTACAGGAATAGACAGGACGTGTGCCTCATTGTAGAGAAGCAGCTCAGACTTCAGATTACCACTTGCAGAGCTGGACAAGAAGGGTGTATGACTCTGGACAGTAGATCTAGGTTCAGAAATACCAATGGAATTCTCAGTGTTCCTAGGCACTTTTGTGAATTTGTGTTCAAACGTAGGGTAAGACATTTATCTAGTGTGCCATTCGTGCATGGGGACTCAAAATTATTTTTTTTTTTTAAGATGGAGTTTCACTCTGTCACCCAGGCTGGAGTGCAGTGGCACAATCTTGGCTCACTGCAACTCCACCTCCTGGGTTCAAGAGAATCTCTTGCATCAGCCTCCCGAGTGCCTAGAATTAAAGGCACACACCACCATGCCCAGCTAATTTTGTTTTTTTTATTTTTAGTAGAGACCGGGTTTTGCCATGTTGGCCAGGCTGGTCTCGAACTCCTGACCTCAGGTGATCTGCCCGCCTGGGCCTCCCAAAGTGCTGAGATTACAGGCATAAACCACTGCGCCCAGCCTCAAAATTATTTCTTACCCTTACCCATTAGTAGCCACAGAGTGCTCATCAAACATCACTTTAGTACAGGATTAAATACTGGAAATAAAGAATGTTAGCAGTGTACGTTTGTAATGCTGATTACATCCCAAAGAGAAAGTTACTTTATTTTGAATATGCTTGTAATATAAATGGCTCTTCCCACTCGAATATGGATAATTCAAAGTTAGTGACATCACTACAAAAATGAATTTATGCAGTATTCAAATTGGTAGCATTTCCACATCCTGAAATATCTTTTTGTAATGCTCATTTCTATTCATGAAATCTTAACAAAATTCAGATTTACTATTATTTTTCTTTTCCTTCTTCTTTAATAGGTGCTTTAGGCTTAAGTTCATCCTACCAAATTGCCCAAAAATCTAGGAAGTAATATTCAGAAGTTGTTTCTCACTCACCTTGGAAAATATTTTCTCTAATCAAACTTTAAACAAATTATTAGCTTTAATTAAATATGAAATAAAACAAAAGCATACAATAAAAAGCCCTTTGGTGTAAAGAGCTGATACAAATAAGGCCAACTTGAATATTCGCAACTTTTCTATAATAATTGATTGCAACATAATCACAGTAAAATTTCAGCATACTTTAAGTACATTTAATTGTATAAAAGTAAATATGTAACTCTGAAATGATTAACAAAATACTACTTAAGTATACTTTGTAAAAGTAAACCTATATTTTATGTAATCTGACCATTTTTTCCTTTTCTAGTAGTATATAGTTCTGTTATCTTTTCTAACTAATGTGTCTTTTGGATACCTATAACACTATTGATACTTTTCAAATAATTTTATCGTAGTATCCAGTTATATAACGAGTAGTATTTAGGCAAAAATCTGAGTAAAATCTGAAGGAAAAGTAAATGAGTAAATTAATTCATTCAAGGACAGGAGCAAGTGTGTGTGATATGAATGGGATGGATATTGTGGATGGAGGAAACAACATTAATAAACTCTGGCCTGGGAGTTAAACATAAGTAGACTAATATGACTTTCCTAACATGCTATATAGTGACTGGTTTTCACTGCATGCCATGATTTAGATGTATTACATAGGCTATTGTCTCTTTCTTATTTAGAAATAACCGTGGCTATAAAATAGTAGCATTACTGTTTTATTTCTTAAGAGGCATCTCTATGGTGTATAGGCTCAGATTATACATTGTGGATGAATCAAATTATGCATGTGCTATCTGAGGGGAGATGTGTATGTGAGCAAGACATAGAAGCCCTGTATACTCTACTCTCTCTCAGAGGACAGAGGAGATTTGAAGACCAATTGTGGATGGGTATCGTGCATCAACTGAAATACCCACTTATATCTCCTTCATCAGTTGCCCCTGTGTTAACATACAGCATCAAAGTTCCTACTTGTGCCAGGCCCAGAGCTGTTGATTACCCGGTTCTTCTAAGAAGTTTTATCTTCTAAATGTCTATTGTTATGTATTTGCTTTTCGTAATATAAGTTTTGCCTACGAACACAGCACCTAGCATCAAAAGCAAGGCAATTTATGAGCACCACCCATTAGAAGAGATTTAGTGCCATGTTATTTATAACAAAACCTGGAAATAATCTCAACATCCAAAAATTGAGAAATAAATAATTAAGTAAAATAGGGTGTACCTATATGATTTATAAATTATTATATGAAATATATGACTGTTAAAATAGTATTTTTAAAGAAGCTTAGTGACATAGGGAATGCACCTTATATAAAAATGAAGGATATATAACTAAAAATGATAAGCATTAAATTTTGAGTACAGTGTATTTACTCAATGAAGGAGTAAAATTTTCTTACTCAAAGGAAATAGACCTTTTTAATTTTATTTCTATTAAGTTGTTTCATTATAAGTAATTTTAGTTTTTTCTTCTTTATTCAAGTTGGTATTTGCTTCCACAATAATTAGGAACTTTTTTTATAATCAGGAAAATAACATTTGAAAAATATAATGCAGGAATATTGAATGAATTATGGTAAATATTTGTTTCTTTTCTCATTCAAGGTAAGACAAGTAGATATGATTTTAATCTGTAGCAGGATAAGAAAGATATTCAGTGGAATTTGATGATTATAAATATTATGAGAAGCAGAGTCTACTGTATCTCTTGCTAGGGATACTTTGAAAGAAAATAAGAAAGCTAAAATGATTTAAGCACCATAAAGCTAATAGGTGAGAGGACTTGGAAAATCATTAACTGTGGTATATATGTTAGTTTTAATATTGTCTGGGAACTTCTTCAGGTCCTATTTAGGCCTGTGATCTCAATTATGTGTTTAATTAGCAAAGTTCATTTTTGGTGTCTCAGACAGTTGCTGATTTCACATTGTAAGAATTCAGGGATGTTGTTTAAACCACAATTGATTTATTTTAAAATGTCTTATAATCGCTTTATCTTTACATGCATTTATTGCCTTGTAACATAACAGATGATCTCTTTCATCATGTCATTAGTTCTAATTGTGAGAACTGTAAAATGATAATTAATTGATATATTTGTTTTATACATCTTTTATGTAAAGCACAGTTATAGGCTCTGATAGTTCAAATTAAATTTATTGTTAGTTTTCTTTGACTATATGTTTGCAAATATTAATTTCTTAACCCCTTGCAATCTGCCTTCCATCTTATTAGGTGTCTATAACCACATTCCCGTAAGTTGCCAATAACTGTGAGTGGTATGTTCTATTACTTACATTTCAGTCTTCATTCTACCTCATTTCTCTGCAGTATTTTACCTCAATAATTTCATCCACATCTTTTTTAGGGGAAGTGGTCTTCTCATTTATATTTTTCCTGGTTGTTCTCCTCTCTCTCTGACCATTATAAGGATTCTGCACCTTAGTATTAATGATCCCAAAGCTTAAGCCCTTTTCCTTCCATCTTCTCATCCATTCACAAGACATCAACCACCATCTACTAATTAGAGTTTAATTTGAGAGTTCTGCCAATGACTCTCAAATCTATGTTTCCAAAACTCCTTTCTGAGATCCAGATTGCTATTAACTCTCAGACAGATTCTTTCAGGTAGCTGTCCCATAGAGACCTCAAACTCAATGTGTCTAAAATTCATTCACCCTTCCCCAGCCCTTGCCAAAACCTGCTTCTCTTGTGTTTCCTAACTTGATTGATGACACTGCTATCCTCCAGCAATTGAGATCTGCAAAATTTTAAATTTTCATTCCTCAACTCTGATTTGTCTTTATCTTGAAACTTTTTTTTTATCTTGAAACTTTTTAACATTCATCTTTAAAATAACATCCTAGTCCACTTGAAATTATTGATTTTCACTGACATTGCTTCACATTAGCCATACCTTCTCTTTCTGATTGGTCTCTTATCTTATACTCTCACCCCATAGACATATATAAGAGTTATGTTTTGCCCACTTTTTGATGGGGTTGTTTGTTTTTTTCTTGTAAATTTGTTTGAGTTCATTGTAGATTCTGGATATTAGCCCTTTGTCAGATGAGTAGGTTGCAAAAATTTTCTCCCATTCTGTAGGTTGCCTGTTCACTCTGATGGTAGTTTGTTTTGCTGTGCAGAAGCTCTGTAGTTTAATTAGATCCCATTTGTCAATTTTGGCTTTTGTTGCCATTGCTTTTGGTGTTTTAGACATGAAGTCCTTGCCTATGCCTATGTCCTGAATGGTATTGCCTAGGTTTTCTTCTAGGGTTTTTATGGTTTTAGGTCTTATGTTTAAGTCTTTAATCCATCTTGAATTAATTTCTGTATAAGGTGTAAGGAAAGGATCCAGTTTCAGCTTTCTACATATGGCTAGCCAGTTTTCCCAGCACCATTTATTAAATAGGGAATCCTTTCCCCATTGCTTGTTTTTGTCAGGTTTGTCAAAGATCAGATACTTGTAGATATGCGGCATTATTTCTGAGGGCTCTGTTCTGTTCCATTGGTCTACATTTCTGTTTTGGTACCAGTACCATGCTGTTTTGGTGACTGTAGCCTTGTAGTATAGATTGAAGTCAGGTAGCGTGATGCCTCCAGCTTTGTTCTTTTGGCTTAGGATTGACTTGGCAATGTGGGCTCTTTTTTGGTTCCATATGAACTTTAAAGTAGTTTTTTCCAATTCTGTGAAGAAAGTCATTGGTAGCTTAAAAAGTGGGCGAAGGATATGAACAGATACTTCTCAAAAGAAGACATTTATGCAGCCAAAAAACACATGAAAAAATGCTCATCATCACTGGCCATCAGAGAAATGCAAATCAAAACCACAAGGAGATACCATCTCACACCAGTTAGAATGGCAATCATTAAAAAGTCAGGAAACAAAAGGTGTTGGAGAGGATGTGGAGAAATAGGAACACTTTTACACTGTTGGTGGGACTGTAAACTAGTTCAACCGTTGTGGAAGTCGGTGTGGTGATTCCTCAGGGATCTAGAACTAGAAATACCATCAGCCATCCCATTACTGGGTATATACCCAAAGGATTATAAATTATGCTGCTATAAAGACACATGCACACGTATGTTTATAGTGGCACTATTCACAATAGCAAAGACTTGGAACCAACCTAAATGTCCAACAACAATAGACTGGATTAAGAAAATGTGGCACATATACACCATGGAATACTATGCATCCATAAAAAATGATGAGTTCATGTCCTTTGTAGGGACATGGATGAAACTGGAAACCATCATTCTCAGCAAACTATCGCAAGGACAAAAAACCAAACACTGCATGTTCTCACTCATAGGTGGGAATTGAACAATGAGAACACGTGGACACAGGAAGAGGAACATCACACACCAGGGACTGTTGTGGGGTGGGGGGAGGGGGGAGGGACAGCATTAGGAGATATACCTAATGCTAAAAGACGAGTTAATGGGTGCAGCACACCAGCATGGCACATGTATACATATGTAACAAACCTGCATGTTGTGCACATGTACCCTAAAACTTAAAGTATAATAATAATAAAATTTAAAAAAAAAGAGTTATGTTTCTGAAACATGGATTAAACGTATGGCCTTCCATGTTTTCTAATTGCCTAAAGGATAAGGCACAAAACTTTCAAAAACTGACCCTAAACTCTAGCTGAACCATGTGGACATGTCTCCTCCCTGCTTCCTTCATATGCACTAGTTTCCTTCCCATTTCATGTGATACCTTGCATTCCTATGCTTTTGAACCTTTTCTTAAGTATTTTTTAGTCATACATTGTTCCATAGGCTCTACTCCAGCCAGTGATTTTGTGAATCCCTCAAGATTCCAAACTACAATCACCTTCACTGTTGTCTCCTCACATCTCTCTCATACATACACACTCTAGAAGTTAATAAAAAGTAATCACTCCACTGCTAAGTTTCCATTCACTTCATAAACACTTCAAGTAGAACACATTGTTTTGGATCATTTTTATGTCTGTTTATTTTACCAAACCAAGAATGGCCTAAACCATGAAGACTGTAAAGCTTTCATGGTTAGAGGCAGGATGGTTGCAAGTGCTCATTTAAGGACATTGGTCCAGATTCAGAAGGTTTCAGTATTCCCACAAATTATTCACTTTCAAAAAAAGGAAAAAGCAGTAAGAAATCTGTGAGTTACATTTGTGATTTTAGCAGTTTTATGTTAAGTTCTAGGAATAGTAGCAATTTGAAAGGTATGAGATAAAGACTTCTTTATAGTGCTGGATGCTGCCTTTGCCCAGATGATGTAAAATTCTAATTAGGTGCTGTGGCTTCTAGATGTTAATTACATAACCAGCAAAGTTCACCATAGTATGTTCCTTTTTAAGTGAAAAAAAAAAAAGCAAAGTTTTAAACTATCTAAATTTAGCAGTCCTTTGGGTACTCTGCATTTGTTGAATATTGCAAAAGTAAATACCCATCTGTTTTAGTACTAATATGACTTTGTACATCAACCAGTTTAAAGATTTTTTTCCCCCATGAAAACTTCATCAACTGTTTTATCAACAATGTAGGCTTCAGGCACTTCTGTAAAGTTGAGTTGGGATAAATGAAAGATCTTTTCGAATTGGTAATCATGCAGGTATTGAGAATGAAAGGGAGATCATATTTTAATTTAACTTCAGTGCCTCAAGATATTTTCCCTTATGGACTATATTACTGTTCTCTGTCTACATATACATCTTGTAGAAATCAGCCACTGTTAATCCATTTCAAATGAAGCTTTCCTGGATCTCGGTGATATTTATCACTTCTTTCTGCAAGGGTCTCCTGAATTATATGAGGGCTTACTCATTATGACATATTAAAATGCTAAATGATTTATAGAGGAATAGAGATATATTGTAATTCTAAAGGCCATTTTTATATTCTACTGAACCTGACATAATTTAAGTGTCATAACTGAAACTATAACTTGATTGTAAGTTCTTTGAGGACAAAGTTGATGCCTTACGCTTGTAATTTCCACATAGTCCATGAAACTAAGGACCTGCTCGGCCAGGCCAATAGCTCCTTTCTAAAGAAAAGTAACTAGAAGCAGTATTTGGCATACACCTGCCATAAAAGTGTGTGTCCTGGCTACCTTGACCACAATTTATTGGACCAGATACTGTATCCCTGAGCAAAATACAACCACTTGGAGACTAAATAAAAAGAGGTCAGCAACTTGTCAGGAAGTGTGATGCCGTAACCCAGGCAATAATGTCACTCCACACTGGATAGTGGCCAACTGCCTGTATCAATTAACACTCTTAATTGCAAGCAACAGAAACTGACTGGCTGTCAGAAGTGAAAGGAGATTTATTGGCGGGATACAAGATGCCTTACGGAATCAAAGAAGGCAGGAACAGCAGGCTTAGAAAATGGGCAAAAAACAAAAAGTCTCAGAGAATGAACACCAAGAGTTATCCAGCTAATACAGCCTCTACCAGGGTTGATATCCACCACTACTGCCATCATTGGATACTGTCGGGAGATGCTGCACCACACACTACCACGAATACACTTTAACCACTTTTCTGATTGTGAGGTTAAAACTTCGGGCTGGATCTTCAGTTAGCTAGGCCTAGATCGTGGACTGGTTTTTTGGTAGCAAGACAGTAGAAAGAGTAAGACCCTCTTTTCAAAGGCTTGCAAAATGGGGATAGTTCCTGTGTCCTACCAATGCTTCATATGGTTTCAATTTCCTGCAAATAGGAAGGGAAGTCAAATTTCAGACAGCCAAAATATAAAGAACACTGTATGTACTGAGTCTTGTTCTCTGTGGATTTGTTTTCAAATATATTTTATATATATGTATATATATGTGTGTGTGTGTGTATATATACGTGTATATATACACATATGTATATATATGATATGTATATATGTATATAAATGTGTATACGTATACACATATGTATATGTACACGTATATGTACGTATACATATACATATATGTATATATACATATATACGTGTATATATACACATATGTGGATATAGATATGTGTATATATATGATATGTATATATACATATATACATACATATTTACACACACATATATGCCTATATATATACACACACATATATGCATATATATAGAGAGAGAGAGTTAAAAAATTGAATTGAAAAACCAAATTCAACTCAGTTTTGAAAAAAATTGGAGAACCAAAAAGCTGATATAGGAAAAAGGAGAAAGTGAGTAGAAGTAGAAATGGAATAAGAGATGCTGAGAAATAAGAGCAGATGTATTCGTATTGCAGAGTTTTTAATCCTTCAAACAATAGACACCCATTCCTAAAGGAACAACAAGAAAACAAGAGCTGCTCTTTAGAGCTGCTGTATGTCTTACAAAATGAGTGATGGTGTCCCAGTCCCCAGAGGCCTAGCTCTTCCTTTACCAAAAACATTTCACTTACTTTTTTATTTTTCCATGTATGGTTGTAATAAACTCCCCAAAATGGGGTAACCTCGCCATGTTTCCTTTCCTTGACACCTGAAAGATTAAAATAGAGAACTCTCTTTTTACACAGACACACCCCTTATGACATGTATGCTTATAAACCACCACATGAGTGTAATAAATATATTGATAAGGATTTTTAGGTTCAAGATTGCTAAAGATTTTAGATAAAATCCAGTATCCATGAATTTCATTTTGAATTTGTGAATACCACACTTATAAAAGGTCATGTTTAAAGCCTTTTCTATCCCACATTATCACCAAAGACTTCTACCAAAGTCACCCACTTCAGTATTTTCTTCGTAGTATTATTTCCTTTAGTATTTAGCTCAAAAAGGGATATCAGTCCACAGAGCTGGCAAAAACAAACAAACAAACAAACAAACAAAATGGCCTAGATATTTCTTTCCAGCTCCTACAGCAGCAATGGGAAGAAATTCTTTAAAGAACTATACCAACTCGTTATGGATGAGTTCTCCTTAGTCGGAACCATTCATTGCCAAGGGATTGCAGTTTTTCTCTGCTAGGTTATTTAAAATTGCCTCAATAGTAATTCTTTCTTGCTTGGATTTCATAACATTCCCAGGACACAAGCGTGACTTCCCTAGACTCTCTTCATCCTAAATGTATCAGCATGGTGGGTGATCCAGGGCAGAATGCTGCCCCACACTATCTTCCTCCCTGTGTTGGTTAATCATTCACTTCTATATGGGATTATAAAAATACTGAGGTTTTATGCTTGTGGTTGTTTTCTAAGTCTAGCACTGAAATACATAAGCTAAGTGAATAGACCAACAGATGTATAAAATATCAATTGTTATACTGTTTACACTAATGCTTTGCATTAGGAAAACAAATGCCAAACTGCTTGAAGTCTGCAAAGAATAAAAACTCCTTATTATACATTTACATACACACTTGCCCTTATCCAAAATGAATCCATACATAGTAGGGCAAGCAGCTGCCTATATTTCATAACCCACTGAGGTCTTTTTAATGTGTTCTAAGCAATGATTAGGAAACCTGCTGGGGTTCATTTTGGCTCAGCTGGTCCACAATTTTGAACACCTACTGGTGGTATCAGGAAAATATGTGCATGACCTGTTTCTCCATACATTAAGATCTTCCAAATTATGCTGCATACCCTCATTAATAAGCAAACTATGGATGACATCCTTTTTGTATGGTAGATAAAACTACCATTTTAATTTAAAGATAAATAATATCCCACACATAAAGAAAGTTCAAGCTCATTTTTTGGCTCGGTATAAAGGTTTCAACAAAAGAATAAACTATTCTGAAATGCTTTAATGTAGAAGATTTGGAGGTGTCCTAATTACCACGAAATATGGCCAATGTATGGCTCTCGAAGAGTTTTTTGTTTGCCTATGAAGATAGGCCTATGGAACCTATGTCAATCTTGGTTTTAGAAAAAAACATGATAAAAGCTAAGACAAGGGAAATAGACCTGGGAATATACACCATAGGTAAAGAAAAACATTATAAGGCAGAAAGGAATGGCTGCCCCTAAGTGACAGACAAGTCATGGATCAAGTATGGGTGCAAGGTGGGCAACTTCAGATCAATTCAGGCAGGCATGGAGGCTCAGAGGGATCCAATCCAGAAAGAAGTGAACAACGGATAAAGTCTAGAAATGTAGAATACAGATAGTGGAAAGGGAGAACTAGACTTCAAACAAGCAGAATGGATTATGAAAGCTAAAGCAGACATTAGAATGGAGTACAGTTCAGAACAGAGGGCATTGGAGGCTCAACACACCTGGGAGAAGTTTCATCTGACCTCGCAATGAATGATTTATTTTATTTTATTTTATTTTATTTTATTTTATTTTATTTTATTTTATTTTATTTTATTGAGACAGAGTCTTGCTCTGTTGCCTAGGCTGGAATGCAGTGATGCAATCTCGGCTCACTGCAGCCTCCACCTCCTAGGTTTAAAGGATTCTCATTCCTCGGCCTCCTGAGTAGCTGGGATTACAGGTATGTGTTACCATGCCTGGTTTTTTGTTTTTTTTTTGTTTTTTTCCTTTTTTGTACTTTTAGTAGAGACAAGGATTCGCCATGTGGGCCAGGGTGGTCTTGAATGCCTGACCTCAAGTGATCCACCCTCCTCAGTCTTCCAAAGTGCTGGGATTACAGGCATGAGCCAATGTGCCCAGCCTCTCAGTGATGTTTTCAAGAGGTCTGTCATTGATTGCATCTGTAAGAGACAAAGAATTGGAATGAGTATTAGCATATACACTGATTCCTCTGGCCATCCTCCCTTGATGGATAATTTTGTCTTGCGGACACAAAGGCATCATGTCCTTTATCCATGGGCTTCTGCATAGTCGCTTCCAGAGTCCCACATCACAATAGTGAGTTTGAGCAAGTTCTGAATCAAAAGATCAAGTGAGTGTCCAAACTCTTTAAGGATGTCTCTGAGTTGTCTTTCTGCAGAGGTCACTCAATCATTGTCTCCTACTATGTCCCTAAAAGCAGTCTTTTTCCAGGAAAAAAAATTAGCCCTGCTTCCTGGTATTGGGCCTTTTCTTTCCCCTGAGCATATATTGGCTATTGCTGGGTATGTCACCAACAAGGCTTAACTGTATTCAGGACATTCCAAGAGACCTTGTTCTGTCAAGCCAAGGGTAGAACTAGAATTCAGAAGAAATTTGAGAGATTTGTTTGGATTCAGCGTAGCTTTCTTGAATTCCTCTCAGTGAGATGTCCTGGGGTCACTGGGGCAAGTTTTTTTTCTTCTTTGACTTTCCTAGAATATAGCCTAATCTTACAGGGAGAATTCTTCATACAAGTAAAGAACTGTTGTGTCAGTTGAGTCTTCCAGGAATCAGACACAGAGAGGGAGTTAGGAGGGCAAAAGGTTTATTGGAGAGAAATGCTTGTGAAAGGAAAAAAGTGGAAGCAAAATTGGAAAAGGGGAGCCATTGGACCCTGATACAGACACAAGAAAAATCTTTGCTAGCCCAGTAGGGAGCTTCAGGACAAAAATTGCCTATTAGAGGAGTCCCACATTCACCAGAAATAGCTAGACCCTTGTACTACAGTTTTGCTATCATTCACTGTGTTCTCCCTGAAAGAAGCATGACCCCAGTTTAAAAGTGAGGCACACCTAAAGGAGGAAGCAGTTAGAGGCAGTCAGCTCACCACACTCCTGCAGCTGGGCCAGAGTCTGTTCCTGAAGGTAGATCTGAGTGGTTCATGTCTGTGTCTGTTGCAGTTGCCTGCTTCTGCATGTATTTTTCTAAGACCTTTTCATAACTTAATTACTTTAGCATATCTACTCATCAGTTCTCGTGACAGGTTATGCGACTCCTCAACATTTCAGAAAGTTAACCTTTAAATTGCAGAGCCCCCTCTACCATACAGGGTCTGAGCCCCGCTTCCATTTCTTTGATGCAACATGGGATTCCTGGAATAGAGACAAGGTATTTACATATTAAGATAGCAATAGTACTACAGTGCTCCTGAGAGGCTCAGTGTCTAGAATAGCACATGAAACTGTGGGCAGAAGGTGTTCGTTGATCTGTTTATTTGGGCAGGTACCTCTCAAACTTCATTACCATGGCCAGGTGAGGCCGTGGATTTCCTGTTGGGATTAGCCAGCAGAAGCAAGATAATTCTATGAAATCTGAATCTGATTCCGTAGGGACAAATTGTGGCAGAGGAGATTTGAAATTTGAACAGCTTTCAGGGCTGATCTCTACAATTAACACTGCCATTTGAGAGTAAGAAGTGAGCTGGTGGAGAGAATCTGAGAGTCCTCGCAGAGAATTAAAATAGTGCCTGAAAGAACGCTGGCAGTCAGGAATTAACTGAACAGTGAGTAGTGTATGGCAATTCTTGTCCATTTGTAAAAAAAAAAAAAAAAAAAAAGCTTTAGAGACTAAGTGAAATGGGGAGCATTGACACTAAGAATGTCAGAGGAATGGTACACTAGGGAAATTTTGTCTGAAAGGAAGAAAAAAAATCATTAAGTTATATTCACCAGAAATGATATTTAAAGGAACAAAACAGGAATGTAGTTCCCTTTAGCTGATAAAAATATGGACAGCATCTCCCTTCCCCTCAAGGTCCCAGGGACTAAAGACTGGGAGTTGAGGCAGGGTCAGGGTCAGAGGTACAAACTCTGGAAAAGCCCTCAATATATTCAAGGTTCAGACAGAAAGGATGGTGGTCAGCCTGGGCCCTCAGGTGGGTTCTCGTGGACTTCCAGGCCACAGTAGGGGACAGTTCTCTCCAAGTATTTTAGCTCACTGATGGAGAGCATCAAAAGACTGTTTTCAAACTCAGTTGGCTCGTGGAGTAAGAGCTGCTAATATCCTGTGTCTCCAGCTTATTTTGGCTCCATGGAAGAGGAGATGCAAATGTTTTGTGGTTCATGATGGAAAGCTGGTATGCAATTAGAAGTTCTTCATTCTTTCATTCAACGTGGTATTTACTGTCTTTCATGTACCAGGCTCTTTGCTAGGATAAAAGAGTAAAATACATCCTCTAAAAGACTAATAGTCTAGTAGAAAGAAATTGATTATTAAACAGAGAAGATGACTATAAAACACTGTGATAAATGCAGTAATAAAGAAACATTATAGAAGCACTAAAGAGGCAGTCATTTACTAATCCGTCCTGTGCTGAAGTGGGATGGAAGGATTTGTCATGGAGGTCTGCTTTGAAGGGTATTATTCAAGGGACAAAAAATGAAGGGCATTCCAGGTAGAAAGAGAGAAATAAGAAAAAACTTGAAATGAAACAGAATAGAGAAGGCTATGTGCCTGGGGAGGAGAGAACACACAATTGGGTCTATGTCATCTTCTACTTAAGGCACAAGAAAGTGGCCACACACACACGTACACAGGCACACATGTACACATTCCAGGTGTATACAGTTACAACATTTTATAATCACATTATGTGTTTGTTGTATGCATTTGTCTCCCTTAGACTGTAAAGTATTTTGGTTTATGTTTTTACAGAACGGGGATAGCATATTACATGTCTCTAAATCTGTACTATCCAATATAGTACCTAAAACAGTTGTCTATTAGGTTATCCTGGACCCAGTATACTGTACTCTCAATTTTCCTCCAAGTACATAGAAATAAGAAAGTCAGTGTCAATTTGTGTGGTGTAGGCTCTATCAATTCAGCAATACTGTTGAATGCCTACTATGTGTCAGGTTGTGTGCTACACGCTCTGAAATAAGCTGAAATGTTAGAACACTTTCAGAATGTCTTGTCTTTTGTGACACTTAATATCAAATATCCATTTTATTGTGTGCCTGGTTTGCATTTCCTTGCGGACTCTAGTTTCATTCATCTTAGTGTTCAGCATGGAAAATTTGTAGTGCCTCATAGTCAATAAATATTTGCCAAAAGGGTAGAACCCACATTACCTACAATGCCACTTTCTTTCATTTTTCTTTTTATATTTGAGTGACTTTAGAATTATTTTTAGAATAATAGATGAAATTTTTTTTTTTTTTTTTTTTTTTAGACAGAGTCTCACTCCTGTCACCCTGGCTGGAGTGCAGTGGCGCAATCGCGGCTCACTGCAAGCTCCGCTTCCCGGGTTCACGCCATTCTCCTGCCTCAGCCTCTCCGAGTAGCTGGGACTACAGGCGCCCGCCACCACGCCCGGCTAATTTTTTGTGTTTTTAGTAGAGACGGGGTTTCACCGTGGTCTCGATCTCCTGACCTCATGATTCGCCCGCCTCGGCCTCCCAAAGTGCTGGGATTACAAGCGTGAGCCACCGCGCCCGGCCGAAATTTATCTATATTAGAAATAATTTACCTATATTAGCATGAACACACAAGTGTAGAGTTTGATGTGTTTTGGCAAATGTCTATACCCGATTATACCACATTCAAAATATGGAACATTTCAGAGGTAATCACTGCTAACAGGTTACAGCGTAAATGCGTAGTCTGTTTTTCAGACCTCTATATAAATATATGTACATATTTATATTTTAAAAACAGGATTAGGCTATGTGCGTGTTATTCTGTGTCTTGCTTTTGTTCACTTAATGTCTTTTGGATGTCTTTCCATGTCAGTTTATAAAGATTTATTTTTAATGGCTGCATAGTATTTCATTGTATGGATTATAGTACTTTTCACAAATCTTCCCATATTGACATTTATTCTTTTTTTTCACTACTGCAAACAGTGCTGTAGTGAACGGCAGACATCTTTGTACACGTGTCTTGAGTGCGTGTGAATTTCATTAGGATAGATATTTGGAATTGGAATTTAAAACTTACAAGATGAGCTTTACATTTTTATACATATTGCCACATTGTTCTTCAAAAAGGAGTTATTAATTTACTTTCCTATTGAGAGCCTGTGAGAACGCCTGTTTCTTTGCAACCTCAGCAAAGAGGGATATTATCAGTCTTTACATTTTCGGCAAATCATGATAGGTGATCATGTTTATTCTTTTGTTTTTCTAATTACTAGCAAGATTCAATGTCTTTTCATATTTGCTGGTCATTTGTATATTTCCTTATTGTGGAATATAGACAACGTACATGAAACATATATGTATGCATGTATAAACAGATACCTACACACGTACATACATATTTTTTAACAAATCATAGTGTGCACACCATGTGACCACCAGGTCAAGAAATAGAACATCTCCAACTCCTCAAAAGCTCCCTATATGTCCCTCCCTAACACAACCCTCTCTGTCCACTTTAACACCATCCCTACTCTTTGCTTTGCTTTTTTTTTGTAGTTTTATCACCCATGTATATGTCTCTAAAGACCATATTTACTTTCTATTTAAGGAATTTATATGAATCAAATTATATTGTATACTTTTGAGACTAGTTTCTTTTGCTAAGCATTATGAGATTCATCCTTATCATTGTTATGTAGCTCTAGTGTGTTTATTCCGTTGTCTGACTGTATCACCATTTATTTTTCATTTTACTCTTGATGGACAATTTGGATTTTTTCCACTTTGAGGCTATTTCAAACAGTGCTACTATGGATATTTTGAACATGTATTCTGGAGTTTGCATCTTTAAAAGGACATATGCATAAGAGTGGAACCTAGATCATGCCAAACTGTTTCCCAAAGACTCTTGTACTGATTTACATTCTCCCCAGGGTGTATTGACTTTCCCCCAACCCCCCAATCTGGTAGATATATAATGGCATCACATTGTGGTTTAAATGAGCATTGTCCTTATATGGAAAAAATGTGAAAGGTGTTCATAAGGCTGATCACATTTCATATATTTTTTGGCCATTTGGATTTCATCTTGAATGAAATCCAGTGAAGCATGTTATGTTGAATGAAGTATGTTAAAGTTTTGCCCATTTTTCTCATTAATTTGCAGGTGGTTCTTTATATATTCTGGATACTACTCCTTTATAAGTCGTGCTGCAGAATCTTGTCCCACTTTGTGCCTTGTCTTTTCATTTAAATATATTAACATTTTAATTTTAATATCTTCAAATATATCAATAGTTTTCCTTTAAAGAAAATGGAACATTTCCATTACCCTCAAAAATTTTCTTATACTTGTTTCCACTTAATTCCTCCTCCATGCCTAATTCTCAGTCTCAGCAACCACTGCTCTGCTTTCCATACTCATAGTTTTTCCTCCTACAGAATTTCAATAAATGTATGCATGTAATGTCTACTTCTGTAACTCAGCATCATTTTGTTTTATTAATTCCAAGTTGTGGCATGATTCATTAGTTTCTTTTTGTTGTTGAGTCATATTTCATTGCGCGGATATGCAGCAATTTTGTTTATTCAACTCACATATTGATGAATATTGGCGTTATGTCAAATTTGGGCCTATTTTGAAAAAGTTTCTATGAGTATTCATGTGCATGTTTTAATGTAGAAATATGTTTCCACCTCACTTGTATATATAATTAAGAGTTGAATTTCTGGGTTGATTAGTAAGCCCACGTTTACCTTTTTAGGAAACTGCACAACTAATTTCCAAAGTGGTTGGACCACCATTAGAATACTTAAGTCAGGAAAACAGATGCAAGAAGGACACATGCTAAAAAAAGTTAATAAAAACATCTCCATTTTAACACATAATCTTTGCATTCACTAATATTATAATTGTACCTGGAACAGTTGACTGCCTGTCCTGTTTTATTGACATAGAAGGATAATACATCACTTTTGCTCATTGTTTTGCAGCTACTTCTAGTCTTACAGGAATAAGTGAAGTAGAAGCCTTTTATAGTTCTAGTTTACAGTTGATAGCTGAATTTCACTTTAGGGAGCAATTTTGCCAAAGAAGATGAAGGTTTAGGACATGATAATGGGAAAGAAAATTAAGAAGGTGAAATTGGTACTCAGATTGATCTTCTGGGCCCCAGTTCTTTCCATCAGAAACATGGATGTAATGAAAATTCTAGCCACCTCTTGGAATGTCATATGAAATAAGACTTAAGAGTTGCTTAGCGAAAAACGTTTTATAACTGGTAAAATTTTTCAGTGGATTTATTGAAATGCCAGCTTCTAAGAAAGTCATTTTGAAATGAATTGTAGAGAGTCAAAATTACTAGGTAAATGGGAGAGAAAGGTTTCTTCAAGTCAAAATTTCACTTGTAATTTAGCTTATCAGGAAATTCTCAGTCTCATTCTGTAGTGCTTATTCCTTTGAAGAGGATATGAAACCAGTGAGATTTGATGCCCTAAGTAATTGGTGGAAATGCCCGCTCTACAATGAAGAGGTCATCTTCAGGGTCTCAAAAGCAGCAGGATGGATCATTTATAGAACTCCCTTAATGTGTAACTAAATACAGAGTAGTTACTAGAATTAAAAATTATTATCTTGTGGCCCAGATTAGAAATTAAGCTTTAAAAACAACCAGTTTTGCATAATGGACATTACTGCAGCAAGTAATCTGCATTCCTCAGCATTACATTTTCTAGTTGTGTTGTCACTGTTGTTTGATTTTCATAGGAATCTATTCCTGATAAGATTAGTTGCAGGCAGACACTGGGCTGTACTTCATCAAAATTTTCAGATAGGCCAAATTTGCCTCTAGCTTGCTTTTATCAAAACTTTTCTCAGCACTTCACAAGTCTGCTCTGGCACCTTCACTTTACGTAGTATCCTCAAGACCACTATTTGCTCCCTAGATCTGTCACTCATTCTCTTAGGGGCTTCAAGTGTCTTTCTGCTTATAATACCATACACATCCATCACAGGAAATCATTTCATTGCTTCAGTGCTTTCTTTGGTGATCACATTGAATAGCAAAAGGGTTAACAGGTATTGAAGAACATGCACACACACACACACACACACACAAAGACAAACAACTACTGTGACAGAGATTGCAAATCATGTTCAGGGAGAAGCGTTAATGCCTTTAGAAAGCACCAATAAAGGCTTTGTGATCTAGGTAGACGTTTTTGTGTATTAGACATTTTAAAATTTTGTTAAGCTATTCTATTTTGCTTAATTATTCATCACTTTTTCACAGAATTACCAGTGATTTGTAAAGTAGTCTTCCTACATTTCATGCTTTTAGACATTATCATAAAATATATCTGGGTTTTTCTTAAATCTAGACATAGTTTATATTTTGAAGGAAATAATGTGAAAATATGCCAAGTTGCCAAGTTTTCACTCATTCCTTATTCATTGACACAACATATATTTTTTAGTGCCCAGAAATAGAGCAGTCAATAATTGTTTTTTGTTTTCCTTCTTCCTCTTCTTCTTCTTTTTGTATGTATTGGTAATGGTAAACTCTTGATTTGTCTGAGAGATAAGAGTACTTTTGTATATTTCTGATCCTAAAGATTTGGGGAAGAATTAGACATTGTCTAAAACTTATTTATTTCAATAAGATTCTAAAAACTGGCTTGTTACAAAAGGCAAAGCCATCTCATGCTATCACTGGAAATTGAGAAGGTCAAGATGTAGAAACACTATTAATTGCTTTTAGATCTTGAACATTCATATCAAAATTGTGAAGAAACCAGGAAAATATAAATAGTTACAGTCTATTCTTGAATTCCCCGAAGTATATAGATTCATTTCATGATGTTATTGACCTCACCACATTTCTAGTTGGATTAGAATATTCTCTATTATACCTGTCAAACAAAACATTGCAATTTATAGAACAATCATTAATTTTTATGGTAATTTTGGTTAGAAGTTGTTTTTAAAATTTTCAGGTAGCCAAATTGTACTTACTCTTGGCTGTGATGATTAGTCAGCAGCTGGCTTGCCTAAGTATGAAGATGAGAAAAATATATGTGAACACTGTCAACTTTACTCATGGAGGGTCAAATTATGGTATCTCAAAATAGAGACAGATGATTCAAGTAAACAGTGCTAACCAAAAAAAACCCATGTATTTCTAAGAATTTGAAAAACTTTGAACAAATTCCAGATTGTTAAGCAATGGGTAAGAGGCAGTCATTTAAAGCAGTCACCTAGTGAAAATCAGAAAAAATGTCTGACAAATGTTCGAAGTAAATTATTATGGCATGGGGGTCAATAGTATTGAAAGCCACTTAGAAGCCTATATCAGATTATTAATGTTTACTGTATTGGAACCAAATAATATTTCAAGTTTGTTTCAGTAATTCTTACCAGGATACATTCCATGTATTATGCTATTCAAGTGAATCTTTAAATTATTGTCAAATTCTACCTTAAAGAGAGCTTCCACAAAGGACATGCAATTCATATCATCTAGAGTTACTGTCATTTCTAGGCTAAGTCCCATGGAAATTCATAACTTAGAAATGAAAGTCACAAAGATGCAACTGCCTTCATAATACCAATGCAGCGGTTATAAATATTTCATGAGCATTGCATGGGCAGGGGCAGATCTCCATTTTCATGAGTTAGAATTTGTACAGCTAAGTCTCCACATTTTACTATTCATAATGCACACTATGCCCTGTAGAGCGTTCCATATAGTACTTTTTTAATATTTATGTTTAATGAAGAAATTACTGTTCTAAAAAGAGAATAAGCCAAGCCAAATACTTTTTTTTAAAAGTATTAAGTTTTGCTTAATAGAGATGATAACAATCAACAGAAATTACCTCATTGCAGTATCTTAGCACAAAAATGCATAACTTTTTGAGTAATACAGGATGATGGATCAAGACACATTAAACCTAAGTGAAAAGGTTCTTTCTAAAGGTTATAACATTACAAATCTCATCTTAAAGGAATTCGAAAGGTTAAAATGCAAAGAGCAACTTTCTTCCATATAAAAATATTAATTACAAATGATATGCTTGCCTACTATTTCGTAGTTTAAATATATGACTGTATTTGTCTGGGTTTTTCTTTTATTCAAAAACATTTTAACTTGCTAACATAATATTACCAAGTTCAATAATGAATTGCTATTGCATACTTTAAGGTAATTTATCAAAGCACATTATCAGTACCTGTCAGAATAAATTTTGCACTAAAAGTAATGAAAAAAAGGACTATTGTGTGTGTTGAAATCAAAGAACATTACTGTACTGTAGCTAAGTTATTCACTGGAAAGGATAGGTGTTTGCCCTCTAAATGATACTTGCCCCATGAGAAAATAAAAGCCTGGAAAATCACAGAAAATAGGCACAGGGAAATGTCTATGTCTTGCTTTTTAAAATGAGCATTTGATATTTTATTTTATTTTTGTCATTTTGATCAATTCTTTCAAGTACGTGAGTGCTGAAAATGCTGCACAGATCTTGGTAACATTTACAAAAGTAAATTAAAGTTACCGATCAGCTCATGTATAATACAAGGCTGAATTATTCCATATTTGCATATACTATATATCACATGTAGATTGATGATGAAGTCATAGATTTTATTTTGAATACACGTCAAGACTAAGTCTAATAATGAAAACAACAAGCTTTAGATTTAATATCATTCACTTGAGAGTCAGCAGTTTAAATATTTATTTTGCTTAAACCAATGAGATCACTAGAAATTTTGTAATGTTTCTTGTACTTAACATCAAAAGTTTGTGTTTCATTCCTGATAATATTTAACTGAAAGTGGGAAGCACTGTCTTCCATTTTGTTCTTTGAAATTTTATTTTCTAAAAGCTCTCTTGAGGAATTTAACCTTTATGTGATGAATTTGCAGTTCACTTGAAGTGTGTTAACCTTAGTTCCCTAATGAGTCTAGGTGTAATACTGAGGAGGAATTTGAGAAATATATCATGTAGCTCATTGTCAAGTTGGATTTGTCTTGCATGTCTCCAGCTTTGCTGTTGTTCCAGTACACATTTTGATCACAATTCTTTAATTATGTTCTATATTTAACCGACCTATTTGAACAGGATCCAGAGCTGGTGCGGAACATCTGCCGCTGGGTTAGGCAAGCTGTTCAGATTCCTTTTTTTGCCAAGCTGACCCCAAATGTCACTGATATTGTGAGCATCGCAAGAGCTGCAAAGGAAGGTAAGAACTTGACTTGAATCAGTTGCCCACTACTGTAAATATTGGCCCACATAATGTAGCCATACTCAAGTATGTCTTCTCCTACAAACACATGTATATTTTTTTGTCTCAATTTTAAACGTTTCCAATTGAGCACTTGATCCCACAAACACAGGAGATTTACACCTGGACTCATGCTAGCAAATTGACCATGAACTTTGATCTGGAAACACAAGATCGTTTATAGTTTTTCCTAATAAACACTGATTTCACACATTATAAGAACAAAAAACACAGTCACAGCAAACCCGTCCAAAATAAATGACCTCATAATGTAACAATTCAATATATTAAACTTTAATGAAGTAAAAAAGAAAAAAAAAGAAATTTCAATTTGCACAGTGTGAAATTTCTTATGAGTTCTCTTCATATTTTATAGGGCCTAGCTGACTTCCTTAAACACATGCTCAATAAATATCTGTTGAATACAAAAATCATGCATGCTTGTGTTCCATCCCAGGGAAATTGCACCCTGTCTTGCAAAGACATTGTAAATTACCTGGAAAATAACACCAAATACAAAACATTTGGTAACAACAAGTCTGTATAATAATTGAGAAAGACAGCGTTAGGAGATATACTTAATGCTAAATGACGAGTTAATGGGTGCAGGAAATCAACATGGCACATGGATACATATGTAACAAACCTGCACGTTGTGCACATGTACCCTAAAACCTAAAGTATAATAATAATAAATTTAAAAAAAGAAAAAAAAATAATTGAGAAAGTAAAGTTGTGGTAATTAAAACTTCTTTAATGTTTAAAATTTTAAACATAAATGTAGGAGTTAAATTAGTGAAGAACTTTGAGGAGAAGACATGTTCTCAAGATAAAATAGAATGCATTTTTCTGGGATGTGAGGGTTTGAATGGGTTTTAACTATCGTGTCTTATAAGAGCTGCATGAAAACGTTGATGTGTCTTTCACAGGTGGTGCCGATGGCGTTACAGCCACCAACACTGTCTCAGGTCTGATGGGATTAAAATCTGACGGCACACCTTGGCCAGCAGTGGGGATTGCAAAGCGAACTACATATGGAGGAGTGTCTGGTAGGTGTTGCCCACTTCTTGCAGTGTGCTTTCTTGGAGGTTGCTGAAAAATCAGAAGGTCATGTTGAAAGAGTTTTGTGTCCTTTATGATCCCAAATTCTTATAACTCATAGCTGATCAATATTCCTAATAGTTATGACAGAACAGATTGAATATGAAAGCTCAAGTGACAGCACAGGATGAGAGAATATCAAGATAAGGTCTTACACAAATTCTATTATCTTGTGGTCCATGCTTTCCTAAGAATTTCTCATCGTCTCTCAGTTCTTTTGCCACTTACTAGTAAGGGTTAATATGAGGGTCCTCTGAGAGAAAAATATAGGCACCCTCATTACAATATCTTTTTCATGGTCTGGACTAGTTTCCATTCTTCCTAGAATTTAGACATCTACCTTCAAAAACTTTGTCCCAACTGTCCCAAACAAGCTATTAAAACACTGAATGAAGCATCAGCTGACAAGACATTTGCAGACCTCACACCTTTGCATGCTCTTTCTCATCATCATATGCTTGAATTTGAAAAAGAAAGAGAGGTTTTAATCTCAAGGTCCTGTTCAGTATCTCTGCCCTGTGCACTCTGTGACTGTGACAACATGAACTTGGTCTTGCAAAGACAATGCTGTAAGGTTCTTGGCTGTACTGGTTTGGGATTAGTCTCCTTGGTGATAGAGAAAGTGGTAAATATACATAACGTAACAGTGCCCCACTGTTCAAGAAAAGCATTGCTGAATCAGACCAAAATGTGCTTTTGGAAGAGACTGGACAGACACAAATAAAGCTCTATCCATGCTGAGGTATTCTGTTTTGAGAGTATGAAGTATGCCTGTGAGCCATGAGGAACAAAAATGGTTATATTCTGCCTTTAATTGAATGCCATTCCCACAATGTCAGAAAGAAGAAGGCTGACGAGGAGCACCTGCTCAGGCTTCAGACACAGCTCACTTTTATCAGGAGCTATCAAACAGGGCCTTAAATATTATTGTAATGCAGAATAACGTGGACCGTATTAGCATGTGCCACAGAAAGAGAGTCAAGAGACTCCAGAGTTGGGCTGTAACATGCGCTATGTTTTCTGTCAGCCCATTTCAATTTTTCCACCCTGCCATGTTGACAGCAAGAGAATAAAGGAGGTCACAGAGGGTGCTGAACATTAAAAATTAATAAAAAAGAACTATTGCAGTAGTATTTTATATAAGTAACACCATTCACGTTTTCTCATTTAAGCTGCAATTTCTGAATATTCTCCCATACTATAACTCAGTCTAATAAAACTACAAAATTACAGCATTAGAAAAAGTCTTTTGTGTTGCAGTCTTTAAGCATACACACACTGGAAATTATAGCAGTACCTGAAAACAAGCTCAGCCATACCTCAGGGCCTGTTAGCATTTCCATAAAACTCTATTTCTAAGATTTATAAATTCATATATAAATATTCACTTGGGCTATAAGCTTAGGTAAGCCTGGGTAGAACTTTCATTTTAAACAACAAAAAAATCCCTAACATTTTAAAGGACTTGTACCTCATTTCTAATAGGTTCTATATTAAGTTTCTTCACATTAAACAATCTGTTTTGAAAATAGCCTTTCTCCACATTGACAGAATTAATATAGTTTCCCTCCTTTAAAGCAATGCTTGCTTAAGTTTAAAGGTAATAGAATCTGAAAAGCAGTTTAAATAGGCAATGATAATATATTTTAGGACAGAGCAAGTTCTATAACAGAGTACATTCAGTATGAGTTCTAGCAAAACTTAGCCTAGCAAAATTGTGTTAAATAATAATGGTTTCAAATTTTACGAGAGTTTTATCAAATATGGTTGTCAGGACTTCAAATGCTGCTTTAATACTGAAAGTTATACAAAATAAGCTAGATATTTTTAAAAGATTTTTAAAAAATTTACCATAGCACAGTGCTAATATCTGCTCAAGTGTTCTCTCAGAGCATGGCAATGTCTGCTTTCAGAGGCGCTGCATGAATCAGATTTTTAAAAAGTGAAAACTAAGTAGAGTTTAATTTTGGATAGCCGCCTGAACACAATACATACTTTTCATTGCCAGTGAAGGATATTTTCCCCTTTCGATATATTCTTTAGCTGTTTATTCAGTTGTTATTATTTTTCTCAGAATAAGATTTCTGCTCTTTGAAGATTATGTTTTGTTTAAATACGGAAATAGTGAGGCACCTGGAGTAGTATACCTGCTGTAGAAAAATGGGCACATTTCAGGAATGTTCTTCTAGAGAAAATGCGTTAGCTAATAAAGGACAGTGACTTGCATTGGGAAAACAGGATCTCAGCTAAGGAATGTCAGTGGAATTATTTCAGATATAAGTAACCTGGATTTGAGAGCAATGTCTTTCAAAGGTTGGTTCCCAACTCATGAGTATACTATGCAGTCAAGTTTAGTGAACTGTAATCAACATTTTAAATAATGAAATAGAATAAGAAATGTCAGAATGCTTTGCATATAGTTGGGATAAGTATTGTTTGGCCAAACTTCTTTTTCAGTTATACACATAATATACACTTACATATGCCATAATGTAAAACGCACTTTTTACTTAGTTAACTTCAAAATATTTTGAGAGTTACTGTTTCAGAGGGAGGTCTCTTTTGTTAAATAAAAAAGTCAATAAGACTGTAGAAAGATAACTTCTACCTGCTGTAGCTTAAAAGTTACATCAAGAGAGCAAATTAGGACCTCACTCCAAGGTCTTATCCTCAGCTTTGCTATTTTAGAAACAATTTTTCTAATTCATCTACAGATGATTAGACTCTGGGGGGTGCTTAAATATATGAAACAAACTCATAATAAAGTGATTTATAAACTTGAATTTCAATTATGGGAGAAATACGTCATAGTATTGCTCCATTAAAAAGTTGAATTATATACCAGATGATTTCATCGTGAGAACAGTAGAAAAGGAAATCTTGTTTGGTATCCAAAAGAAATATTTTTTATCAAACAAGGATGGCTGATTCAGCTCTCCACCATATAAGTACTCTGTCTAAACCGTTGATTCTAAAGAATTCTGTACCTTTCTTTAGACAGTGTAGATGTTAACACTAAGTTGTTAAGACCTTTCCTTTTTCTAGAATCCACGCAGAAAACTGTTGCATCAAATAGCAGTTAATTCATGTATCGTCACACAGCTGAATAGTTTATTGGGTTTGGAGAGAGGAAAGGAAGAAGAAATTCTTTGACTTATTTGATTGGAAAAAACCCTAATCTCAGTAACAATTATAAACTCCATCCTTGAGTGTGTGACTCATTATTTTTCCTAGTTTAATTTCTTTTTTTCTTGTTTTAGTTTCAAATTTCAACCTTTTTTTCTGACTTCATTCCCAAATAATGAGGGCATCTTAAGATAGCCCCCAAATCAGTGATTACTATCACCTATATAAATGGTGTTATCCAGCTGTGGTGTGACATTTTCACATGAAATCCTCCCTGTGGGTAAGATTCTTTGAGAGCTGGTTAAGAATCAGTCCTGCATGGCATAAACTAAAGATGTCTTTCTTGCAGCTGACTTCATGAGGATAACCTTTATTCATTTACAGGTGCTTCGGGAGAAAAAGTATTCAAGCATTTTTCAATGGGGCAAATTCATTTGAAGTTTTTATTGTTGTTCCTTGTGTTTTTAACGTTTTTTTTATTAATGGCGAATGAATTTCATTGTCCTATATATATTTTGTGTGTTGCACTTACAAACACATGCACATTCACATACATAGGAAAGAGTGCAGAAGGCACTTAAATTGAAATAATGATAGACACTTTAGGCTCAATATAATTTACTTCCCACAAGCTTGAAAAACTAACTTATTATTTTAAATTATTTTATTTGTCAAATTTGTTCTATTTTCACCAAAGGAAAGGAAATTCTTGTTCTTAACTTCGAATTTTGAATGCTTGTTTGAAGTTATTAATTATGTATCAACTTATACAATTACAACGATGAACACATTTTGTTCAGTATTAGGACTTATAAACTTTATTATTGATTTCTGAATAATTCATAAAGGATGGCTTTTAAGATTTTCTGTTTCAGCCCAAAGTTACTCCTCTCATAGAGGTTATTACAGAATCCAGTAAATGACTGTGTATTTCTAAATAAATTATAATGGAATATTCTGTGAATGTTCTTAGAGTCTACAAGTAAATAATGAATGATTTGAAATCTAGCTATGTGAGATACTGGACACTGGCTGGTATGGTTACAAGCTTTTTAAAGGGGTTTTCATTGTAAATCCAACATAGGAAATACTAATAAAAGAAGGTACAAGTTAGAAATTTAGCTAGTGATTTGTAGATCTGCGTCAGTGTAGGGCCAGAAGTGAGTACAAAGTGTATAATTTATAAAACTTGCACAAATGTGAATCAATATAGCAGCTCAGAAAGGGATTTTAGGCATCTACTTCACATCGCATAGTTTATGTGTGTTTTTAAGATAGTTACTTAGGCATGAATTGTTAGAATGCAATAATAACTTGGCAGCATACACTGTGCTACTGGGCATTACGTAAACACAAATCTAGTGTAACCCACTCTAATCATACACTTATTTTGTTGTATTTATTAGTGAATATTTGTGTAAAATCAGGGAGATGGCAAAACAAAACAGATTAGAAACTCAGAAGTTTTAGTTACATTTTTCTTTAAATAACTATTTTCACACATGCCAGCAACTGAAGATTTTGGCAGAATTGCTCTAAGTTCTTACACCACACATTACAATTCTATCATAAAATACAGTGTTAGTATTTTTTTTAATTGGGAAGTTGTTTTTAATGTGCTGGATTTTTTTATGTGTCAATCACATGATTATTGATGCATAAATTGCTTTTAGAAAAACACGCCTACTAACTGTCATCAAATTTAGGCTATCTATTGTAATCATCTTTATCGATAAGATCTTAGGCTTTAACACTGAAGATCTAAAATAACCTGATAGATAAAGATAGAATTTAAATGAATAAAAATGTGGTAATTCATGCAAAAAGAATAATTAAAAGGAGAGCCTTGCATTTTATACTCACTGTTTTCCTTTTTTTGTATGTACAAAAGTAATGCAAAAAATCTGGCCTGTTATTCACCTATGTAAAAACATTCTTAGCTTATTACAAGTTTAACTGATCAAACTATTAAAGACCTTGTTATACAAATATGTACGTACTATATTTGCAGAACAGTCAAAAGTAGGCATTTCAAATACAGATGCTAGATTACAATTTTATTATGAATTATCACTTTGGTTGAGAGAGGCTTACCATTAGAAATATTCTCATTTAAATAATGCTCATTTGAATATATTCATGTACAGATTGACAAAGAATCCCTTCTTTCATTATATTGCCTTTCCTGGAGCCTCAGTATCTCACTGTTTAGCCATCGTTGGTCTGTGCAGGAGATCAGGGCCCTAATAATAGATTTTTGACAGTGAGCTCGCCTGCTACCTGCCCTACACCAATCCTCACTGTTCATGTTTGCTTCATGGCAACAAAGCAGACGGAAGGAAAATGCCAAGTGCTGAATCTGAGGTACAGCCTTGCCTTGGCTTGACATTTCAGCAGAATAGCAGTTTATGAGATGCATAATTTTTCATCTGGGACTCAGCTGCCATATTCATAGACGCTTACAGCTCATCGACACACTGGAGCAAGGGCAAAGGTTTAAAGCATAGATCAAGGTCTACATCCTTTCCTTAGGTATTTTAAAATAACTATTGTCCTGCAGATAAATGGTAGAACCAAATAGTATTTAAGAGCCAACAAATTCATGGGTACCTGGATGTTATATATATTTTCCTTTGGTTAAAAATTAGGAAAATAAATTAATGTCTGTTCCAGTTCCTAAGAAAATATTTGATAGACTTTGTAAACCAAAGAACTCTGACAAGCATATTAAGAAAACTTACCTTTGCAGCAGTGGTGATGAATTATTAAATTTCTTTCCTCTGTGTGTGTTTTTTCATAAAGAATGATTTCAAGCTTGAAATTAATCAAAAAATGTTCTATTATGAAAGTAAAACTAGAGAGTATTGTGTCACTGTTTGAGCCTGAATTTAAATATTCACAGATTCATGCATATCTACTGTACTAAAAAATCAGTGTAGGTACACGTCAGTGGCTGTTTAATTTAGAACTACACATCTCTGTAAGCTTCAGAAACAGTTCACCATGTCACAGTCTCATACAGAACAATGGTACAGTACATTGGATTAATTAAGGAAGCCTTGCAGAGAACTGAGTTCTCAGTATGTCAAGATTTCAGTTTTATGTTAAATATTTTCTAAAGGCCAGACCCTTAAATCTCAGGGGCTGTACCAAGCAGTGAGCTGTGAATTTAACCATAGGCTAACTGCTAATGATAAGGAAAAGAGTCCTAGTTGAGGCAGCTGTAATACAGACATTGGATTAGGCTATCAATCACTCGACTCCCTAAGGAAAAGGGGAAGAAGACCAAACAGCGAAAAGGGAAATTAGGAAAGGAGGGCATGACTGGAATGAGATTCCTCACCATCTTTATCCATTCGTCGTCCTAAATCCCTAAGCATCAGACCAAACTCTCTAGCATTACTCTGACTATACAGCCAGCACATTTATTCCTCACATCTAGAGGACTATCAAAATGTCATTGCCTCTCGGTAGTTGAAGATCTTGAAACCTGCTGGAAGCAAATGTCTGAATACTTAAGAAGAAATTAGATTAATTCTTAATTTGTGGGATTTAAGATTTATATTTATGAGTCTTTTATGGATCAGGATTCATCTATGTTAGTAAAGAAAAATATTTTTATTTAACTTGTAAACTGTAGCCAATTTTTGTGTATCAACATCCTCTTGATGAGGTGAGATTCCAGTAGATCAGTGCTTCTGAAACTTTAGCATGCATCAGAAACTGGAAGGCTTGTTGTGACACAGATTGCTGGACCTCTTCTCCAGAGTTTCTGATACATAAGGCTTGGAGAGCCTTATGTATCAGAATGTACACTGCTAACAAGTTCCAGATGATGCTTTTGCTACCGATCTGGGAACCACACTTTGATAACAGTAGATGAAGAAAGATTAGTATCATTGAGCATTTTAGTTAGAATATCTTATTTCCAAAAGAATGTCAAACGCTTTAAGCAATGGTAAAATTAGAGGGTTATAGTATTTGATGAATAAATAAGAATCTCTGCCCACAGTTAAGTATCTGAAGCAAATTATAGTAGATGAAGTCAGAATTCTTAGAAAAAGTGGAACACAGTCTTTGAGGTCTCAGAGTAGAGAAGAAAATATCACTCTATTTAAGATTAAATGTTGAGTGGAAACCATTGTTTATGCAAAGAGAATTTATTATGAGTGCCATTGAAGACAATTTATGGATATCACTAGTCCTTTGAAAAGAAAACAGGTGTGAGTTAGGCAAAGATAAAATTAAGTTCTCGATTGTGAAATGTTATGTTTTTCTTCTTAACTTTGTATAGACACTAGCATATTGAGTAATAACAGCTCTCTTCTAGGACAGTGCTTACATGCAAATTTACCTAGTTATGTTCTCAAACCCTTAAAGTGTGGGAAACAACAGTACTGGTAGCTTACTGCTCTTCTCTCTTAATTTACTGCTTTCTTGCCATCCCCAGACAATGCTATCCTTTTATTAGTGGAAGGGAGGAAATAACCAATGATGTGGAGATATGCTATTTCAATGCAGTGTCCCTGCTGTTAGTACTGTTACACTATGCACTGAGCTCTTCCAAAGTCATCTTTATAGACTGTTCATGATATTATTCATCAATCCTGGAAGCTGCTTGAAACCTTCTTCTGACAGACAAATATCCCGATGTGCCTTCCCAACAATTTAGTACCATGTGAATGCCTGGTAGAAAACACCTCAAATTCCAAGAGGTCCTTAAATGTGGGGCATAGTAAACCTTTGAGACACATCCACGGTATCTGATAGTTGAAGGTGGAGACTGCCAGGGTTATACGGGAGTGATGTTAAGAGTTGGTATCAGAATAGAGAACAGAAAGGAATTTGGTCAGGCCAGCTTAACTTTACTTGCTATGCTTTTGGGGAGTCCAACGTTTCAATTCAATTCGGTGAAAAAATGTTGGATTGGAAAATGTACTGAAGATTTTATATACAGTACATTATTTCTGTGGTTTTCAAATTGTTATGCTTACAAATACCCTACAATTAAAACGTTATAAACCATATACTCCTCACTCATTTTAGTTGACCTGAGAATTTTAGCAGTAAGTTCAAGTGCTAGCAAAAGACATAATCCCCCATGTTTTGCAAATATGAATTCTTTAAATGAAATTATTTCAGCATTTTTTAAATAAACCTACTAGGAATAAATAGCACCACTGTGCTTTTTTATATTTATCATCACCCATTTAAAAATTCATAAACATGCTCTAACAAAGAGTGGGAAGTTTTGCCTCTTTTTTTTCCTCCTTAAACTCATATTTTAAATCAATTTCTCCATGAAATTTTATCCTATTTTTATGTTTTTTTTAATGCTTGAACATCTTAAGGATCCTCTTTGGAAGTACTCTTTAACAAAATATATGTCTATAAATGGACTTTGACATTTAAAAAATTCCTAGATTCAGTCTTTAAATGAGAAATTATTTCCTGTATTGTTAGAATTTATAATTTATACTTTATCAAAACAACATGAATATATCATAAATATTGATAATTATTCAAAATAAAAGTGAATTTTATTGAAGATTCGTTTATTAATGAGAAATGTATGGCTTTTTAAATAATTTGATCATGTATCTATCGAGACATATTATTCTTAAATTGAGTTTATCATCAGTTTTATTCTTTTATTTTTTTAGGTGTGACACTGAAAATCCTTGCTTATCTAAATAAATAAACTGGAAGGAGTTTATTATAGTCATTTTACCTAAATATTTGAACACCTTCTCTATTGTAAGCCTAAAATTAGTTAGCGATCTTCACCAAAAGTGATTAAGCAACTTGATGACTTGCTCTATTTTATTGAAATCAGAAACCTAGGTTTTACTTGATTTGCAAGAATTTTTGTCACTCAATCATTAGAATCAATCATTTTCTCAAAACCAACACCAATATTTTGAATTATTTTGTTTGGTACCCCCCAATTTTTATATTCTATATATATGTTATTGTAATATTTGAGATCAATGAAAAATATGCTTTTTTTCTAAAGTAAGGGAAGGACTGTTGAAACAGAGGAGTTGAGACAGAAGAACCGGCAGGATGCCTGGATTGCATTGTTTCTCAGGCATGCAAAATTTAAGAAATCATACATATGGAAATTGGGAAACTAGAAAATGATTCCCTTAAAATCAGTTTACTTGTGGGATATATAAATTTCTGTGTAAAGTGTAACTCTGTGTGTGTATACTCTGAGAAAACCACTAACGTATTTCACTTAATCTTCACACAACTTTGTGACAACTAAGCAATACCTTGGTTTTCCTTTTTATATAAACTTAACTATGTCTCTTACAGTAGCACTGGCAATTTTAAGAAAATTATCAGGCTGAGAGAGATGGCTCACACATGGAATCCCAGCACTTCGGGAGGCCGTGGCGGGCAGATTGCTTGAGCCCAGGAGTTTGAGACTAGCCTGAGCAACATGGTGAAACCCTGTCTCTACCAAAAATACAAAACAGCCGGGCATGGTGACATGTGCCTGTAGTCCCGGCTACTCCTGAGGCTGAGGTGGGAGGAGCGATTGAGTCTGGGAGGTCGATGCTGCAGTGAGCCAAGATTGAGCCCATGCACTCCAGCCTGGGCAAAAGACTGAGACCCTATCAGAAAAAAAAAGTTATTTATGGATTTATAAATCTCAGTATTTAAGTTAATATGTGCTCTTTTTGGTATTTGGAAATTTATGTTGACAGACTTTTGTATTGCTAGAAAATTGATCAGCACTTCTGCATTCCTCAGCAGCACTGGCTATTCAAGCAATGCATAGCAGCTGTGTGGGAATATTGAGGCCTTTGAATAATACAATCTTTATGTGCCCAGAACTTTATTGAACACTTTATATGCATTCTTATTTAAATAACCCTGGGAGGTGGATATCATTGGGCCCATTCTGCAGACTTAGAGACTCAAGTCTAGATACTTAAGAAACTTGCCAGAGTTTACATAACCAGGAGATGTCATAGTCTGGGTTCATACTCAGATCTTTCTCCAAAATGAACTTTTAGACATTTTTATTAATGTCAGAGATTAACATCTGTCATATCTGTCTAAATATAGTATACTCATTAAATTCTAATAGTCTACAAGTGTCACTTACTAATCTAACATTTATTCTCTCTGGTTTTGAAAAGCTGCCAGTGTACTCTTCTGTGACCCTTGTTAAAATTATGGGCCCATATTACCTGTTTCACTCAGTCTCTATCTCAAAAAATTGAGTCAGGTAGGTAAATAAGGGAAACATTCTTGGATTCATTTCAAGGAACAAAAACGAGAGGCATCATTCAGGCATTTTTCTTGAAGTGTAAGCATGCAGCTAGAAATGAAGCTGCCATCAATATAGTAATAAAAAAAACCTTATTTCTTACTGCCTTGGATAAACCGTCTGAGCACTCAGTCTAACTGTGATGCCGAGAGCAACTTTGGATGTCCTTCTTAATTTCTTCTTTGTAATCCTGAGTAAGTTACATATGTGTAACTGCATATGTCTCACCTTCTTTTCGAACAGATTCATCTTTTTTCCCCAAAGCAGCATCATCTCTTTTATAATTTCAACTGAGCTTGCAAAAGCCTAGTAAGTAATTCAGATATGCTACCTTTTCATTAGGTGAGGAAAAAGAGAAGGACATTTTGAAGATGGTGAGGTAGGGAAGAAATTGGGATTTAAAAAACCTAATACTAAGTCCTTTCTGAAGTGAAAAAGGAGCTCACACTATTTCTCATTTCTCCTGGCTTACAACAAAACAATATATAATATAAATAAACAAAAATAAACAAGAAGGTTAAACTGTCTTAGCACGTATCTGTCATGATATGGTGTGAGAAATGTTAATTAGTATGTATTAATTTGAAAAGAAGTGTATGAACAGAAACCATGAGTCCACAGAATGTTCCTAATTAGTCTCAGTTCATTTAGCACATTCGGTTGATGACTGACCTGTTTGGATTATAAACATCTTAAAAGCAAGAGCCATTGTTTCTTTCATATCAACTCCTCCAGAATTTATGAAAGTTTCAGACACATAGTAGACATGTAAGAAACCCCATTTTATTCTTAATATTCAGTTGCATACAAGCAGGAGGATTTAGTGATTGGACTGGTTTTTTTGTTTGAGACAGAGTGTCACTCAGTCGCCCAGGCTGGAGTGCAGTGGTGTAATCCCTGCTCACTGCAACCTCCACCTCCCGGGTTCAAGCGATTCTCATGCCTCAGCCTCCCGAGTAGCTGGAATTACAGACTCACAGCACCATGCTGGCTAACTGCTCATTTTTGTATTTTTAGTAGAGATAGGGTTTTTCCGTGTTGGCCAGTCTGGTCTCAAACTCCTGACCTCAGGTGATCCATCTGCCTCAGCCCCCCAAAGTGTTGAGATTACAGGTGTGAGCCACCACACCCGGCCTGGACTCACTTTTAATCTTTGCCAGCCATCTTGATTTTGCTGTTGAGCTTTTGGAAAGTTAGTAAGAAATTCTAACTAATAGAATATAGGCCATCTTACTATGTGTCAGATGCTGGGAGCTTTTCACATGTTATGCTATTTAATCAGTGTGACAAACCAATCAGGTGGGCACAATTAGGGGCCTGTTTTATTGAAAGATAAACTGAGACACAGAAAGGTCAAGTAAATTCTATAACATCACACAGCTGGTATCCAGGTATATGGGAATCTCTACTGTCTGACTCTTCATACTGTACACTTCACCACTGTGCTTCAGCTGCCCCCTCTCCGTTGCTCATTCTGTATTAATTTATTCTATTAAGCTTTTGTAATGTCTTAACATATTGTAGGATGAAAATATATAGTCACTTTTGTACTTAACAAAAAAATTGACTGAAAACAATCTATAAATATAACACTAAGATTAATCACTGTTTTAAAAAAATTCACAGTAATGACAGGTCACAATTACACTGTAAGTGGTCTAGTAAACCTCTCCATATTCCTATTAACCTCCGTGCTTCCTGCATTTTTCATATTAATATACTGAGAAATAACACAAAGAAACATATGTACTTTTCAAGGCAGATGCCAAAGGTTTAATGGATCAAATTATTTCTATGTTGGATTTTTATTCAATAGTTCCAAACATTTGGTCTTTTTCTTTAGTTTACTCCAATACTAAAATGAAATTATAAATTTCTCTATTAAGTAGTTAAAATGAAAACATAATAGAAATGAATTAGGCCAACAACAATGCCTTGTGTCGTTGAAATATCTTTTTACCCTAGTGTTCCCAGATCCCCAAACCCTTGTTTTAATAGCAAGTTTATACTAGATGAGGGTGTGGTAATATTTTGTAGAAATAGTGTGTGTGTGTGTGTGTGTGTGTGTTTGTGTCTAGGTGTTTGTTCCTTGTACATTTTTTGAAATCACTCTCAAAGACCTTTCTTTAGTTTCACCCTTTTTATATAGGCTTGTGATATGGTTTGGCCGTGTCCCCACCCAAATCTCATCTTGAACTGTAGTTCCCATAATCCCCACATGTCATGGGAGGGACCCAATGGCAGGTAATTGCATCATGGGGGCAGTTACCTCTATGTTGTTCTCATGATAGTGAGTGAGTTCTCACAATATCTGATGGTTTTATAAGGGGCTTTTCCCCACATCACTCTGCGCTTCTCCTTGCTGCCACCACGTGAAGAAGGACATGTTTGCTTCCCCTTCTGCCAGGATTGTAAGTTTCCTGAGGCCTCCCCAGCCCTGCAGAACTGTGAGTGAATTAAACCTCTTTCTTTTATAAATTACCCAGTCTCGGGTATGCCTTTAATAGCAGCGTGAGAACAGACCAATGTAGCTTATAATACAGCAGAGGTCACTGAAGTCTTTAGTGTGATAATAGTCACCTGAGGAGCTTTTCAAATACACTGATTCTTGGAATTAGAGCGTCTAATTCAGTAGATCTTTGTTAAGGCCAAGCATATATATTTTCAATTAGCATCTCTGAGGATTCTGATACATGCAACTTTAGTCCCCACTTTGAAAGGAAAAGAAATAAAACCTAATGTGGGGTATAACACATTATAATTTTGTGTAAAAAAAATTAAGATGTTTGTTTTAAGGAGAATGAAATGAAAAAATGTATCTTTGGTAGGTTAAATTTAGTCAATGATCATTCTAGTACTAGTAATTCAAATATAGGAATTTAGATTTTAAGTGATTGGACACTCGGGTGGACTCTCCAAGAGTCTCACTAAAATATATGAAGACATAGAGGATAAACAAAAATTTAATGAGATGGGAGAATTGCCTGAGCCTAGGAGGCAAAGGTTGTGGTGAGCTGAGATTATGCCACTGCACTCCAGCCTGGGTGACAGAAAGAGACCTTGTCTCCAAAAAAAAAAAAAGTTAAAGGAACAACAAAAAGTTGACTTTCAGCCAATTGTCAGAATGGCCAAGAAATTTTCACAAATATTCTATTTAGTGAACTTCACATATGGATTTAAACTTTGAGTGATGGGATTCAGCAGTAGTAGTCCTTCTTTACTACTCCTAATTTCTGACCAGGTATTTCTGAGAGTATGTATGTATGATTATATACATCAAAGAGCAATTATAAGGATACTGTAATAAGTGGTTCAGGTTTTTTTGTGTGTGTTTGTTTTCTAAACTACAAACAGATAAAAATAGAGAAATGAAGCACTTGGCACTTTTATACCTACTTTAAGGCAAGCAGGATTGCTCTTGTTCTGATGCCATAGGATAGAACCTACAGTGAAGGAAGCCTCTTCATTTCTCTTCATTTCTGCGAGCAAGCAGTTGTTGGAAGCAATGCCTAATGTTTAAGAGGTCTAATTTTCAGAAGCCATGATCTTCAAGTAGAATCAGAGACTTTAAGATTCCTGTCTATTTACTGTGAATTTTGTAGTTTACATATATCCCTTCTATACAGAGTGTTAGAGGTCAAGGCAAGGAGGAAAAGTTAAAACCCTCCACCTTTCGTCTTGTAGAGTCCCATAAAAATCTGCTAGATTCTGCCAATTTGGCTTTGATCCAGACCCGTTAGCATCAATGTTGTGTGTGTCCCCAGTCCTGAAAAGGGAATTCACCCAAACAAGCAGACGGAAAAAGCAGGGCAATTCACACTGGGTTGAAATAAGAAGATACAGAATTAATAGGAAAATACGTGGGAAATGGAAAGACAATACAGAATCAGAAATACAGTAGCACAAGTAAAATACACATTGCTGTTGTGACAGAGCAGAATTGAGATCATGGAAAATTGAATGTGTTGTGAAGGATAGCCATTGGAATTTCTCCAGAAAATGTAGAAAAATAAGACAGAGTAATCAAAATTATGAAAGAGAAGGTGACAATCAGACAACCCAAAATGAATTCATGATGAAGTAGCAGGATGGGAGTGGGGGAGCAGAATAATTTCTATACATTTATATTCATAAATGAAATTGATCTAAAACTTTTGTTTGATGCTTTAAAAAATTGACTAGCAATTAATTTTACATTAAATTGAGTTATAATAAAAGACTCATAATAAGGCATTTAGTTCAACAGCACATTAAAAGATATAACCGTCTTGACCAAAGAAGAATATTCCAGGAATGCAAAGATGGCTTAATATTATGAACATTATTAATGTAATATACTATATAACTGTATCCAATATGAAAAAACTTAATTCTTTTGAAATGATCTGGTAACTCATTCTAAAATTTCAGTGTCACTTTCTGTTTAAAATCTTAGAAAACTAAAAGTAGTTTATGATAAATATTAATATTGAGAATATACAACAGAAACCAAAAGTCAAACTCACACTTAATGAGTGAGTTTACTATTAAAAGTAGTTCCATTAAAATAAAAGTCAAGACAAAGATCTATACCATGAACATTGTTATTTAATATTGTGAAAGTTATGTGTGACACATGTAACATGAAAGAAGCGACATATCTTTCTAGAAAATACCATTATTGTTAATAGAGATGCTCTGTTCATATACCTAGGAAATGTGAAGAGTTATTTTAAATCTCAGAATTAATTAAAGTATAAGATAGTGAGATGATAATGGTGATGCTTAAGGTATTATATCAGCTGCCTTTTATTAAGGAGATTTTGTGTACCAGGCTCTGAGTTAGGCAGCTTTCACAAAGAATCGTTTCATAAATGAGAAAAACGATACCAAGGCCTGAGGTCCATTGGTATTTGAGGTCAGATCTGACTGATTCCAAGGCTTATACTCTTGGACCCAGTGTTTCACTGTACAGTAGACATACAAACAATTGCTTTCCTATACACCAGCATTCAAACTAGCAAAAACAAAGTATAAAACACTCATCCTTAAATAATATATGGGACTGAAAGAAACAACATAACTACTTCAGCATAGAGAAGCAGCTTTGAATATATGACAAAACACAATATGTTCTTATAGTAAAAGACTCATAGTAAATATGGCATTTACTTCAAATTGAGTTATATTAAATTGAGTTATAATAAAAGACTCATAATATGGAATTTAGTTCAAATTAGAAATAAATATGGCATTTATTTCAGATTAAGTCAATTAGAAAATTGAAATGAGCTTTTTCTTTTTTTTTCTTTTTCGAGACAGAGTCTCGCTGTCGCCCAGGCTGGAGTGCAGTGGCGCGATCTCAGCTCACCGCAGGCTCCGCCCCCCGGGGTTCACGCCATTCTCCTGCCCCAGCCTCCCGAGTAGCTGGGACTACAGGCGCCCGCCACCACACCCGGCTAATTTTTTGTATTTTTAGTAGAGACGGGTTTTCACTGTGTTAGGCAGGATGGTCTCGATCTCCTGACCTCATGATCCGCCCGCCTTGGCCTCCCAAAGTGCTGGGATTACAGGCGTGAGCCACCACGCCCGGCCGAAATGAGCTTTTTTCTAAGACGTATAAGATTACTTTAAAATTTAGGAGCAAGAGGAAACAGGAAAAAATCACTAAGCAACTTTTTCAACTAGATGAAAGGTGAAAAAGGACATACATAACAGATTATTTAAACCAATTTCAAAATTATAATAACTAAGACAATGTTTTCTGGCACAAGAACTAGTAGATTAAACCAATGGAACAGAGAACTCTGAAATAGTCTTGGTATTTCCAAGAATATCACATATAAAAAAAGACACTCAAACCAATTGTCAGGGAAAAAAAAGATGTTTTATTAAACAGATAATCAATGGATAAATTAGCTATTTATTTAGAAAAACGTCTAAGTATTAACTTTTCTTCATACTATATATCAAAATAAATTATAGACTAAAATTTTAACAATTGTACTAAATTAAACTATTAGAAAGAAAAAAGATAGGCGTATGTTTATCCTATTTGAAAATCATTTCACCATAAAGACACATGCATACATGTGTTCATCACAGCACTATTCACAATTGCAAAGACATGGAACCAGCCTAGATGCCCATCAGCAGTGGACTGAATAAAGAAAATGCAGTATATAAACACCATGGAATACTACACAGCTATACGAAAGTGAAATCATGGCCTTTGCAACAACATGGATGAAGCTGGAGGCCATTATCCTAAGCAAATTAACACAGAAGCAGAAAACCAAATACCACTCTCACTCAGAAGTGAGAGCTAAATACTAAGTACACATGGACACAAAGAAGGGAACAATAGACACTGGGGCCTATTTGAGAGAAGAGGTTAGGAGGAGGGTGAGAATAGAAACTACCTATGATGATTAACTAGGTGACAAAATTCTCTATACACCAAACCCATGCAACATGCAATGTATACATGTAACAAACCTGCACATGTACCCCTTGAACCTAAAATAAATGTTGGCAAGAAAAAAAGTTGAATCTTATTTTTAAAATTTTATACTAGTAAATTAGCTTCTGTCTAGTCAAATAAACTAGTTTATCTAGAAAATATATGATTTTCTGCTTTTGTCTATTAGAGTCATAAAATAATATTAATGTATTTCCTAATATTAAACAACCTCTGCATCCCTGAAAAAAAAGAGAAAATGGTAAAGGAAAGCTTTGTAAAGATAAAATAAATGGAAAAATATCAGTGAAAATATTGCAAATATTTGACTGCATATTATCTTTAAATTTTTATATATCAAAAAAGAACAAAATTAGAAGATGAATATAAAACAGTGTTCATAAGACAACAATAATGCAATTGCTTCAGAATCGAGGTCTATGACTTCTCATTCAGAGAGTATGATGTCATAAAATAGCTGTATCCTCAAAAAAAGCTTTGTAGTCAACACAGTAACACCAGTGGGTTTTCTCTTATAACATCCCTCAGTGTAGGTTTAATATCAAGCATAATATCAAGTGGTAAGTCAATAAAAGCAACTCTGAGCTGCTCTGGCTTAAAATAGAGATAGATTTTTAAAGTTATTTGAGCAATAGATGGAAAAAAGCCAATAACTTACGTGCAAAAACTCTTAAAACTCAGTTTGCAAAGACATGCAAAGTGAAGCAACGGTGAGCTATTTTTGAGTATCAAATTGGTAAAATATTTAAAGGCAATATATAATTCAAAGATAATGATGAGGTAGATAATTTTATACCCTACTCGTGATATTGCACTTTGTTATACATCATGGGGGAAAAAATTAAAATTATTCCCTGTATGTCCTAATTGATGTCATTTAGGGATGTTCCTTAGCTTATCTGTGTTAAACCCTCTATTTCTGGATCCCATACATTTCTCACCCTTATTATATTTACTTATTTTCCTGGGACTTAGTTTGATAACTTCCTGAGATATTCTAAGCATTCTGAGAAACTTTAGATAAGATTTGCATATTTGAAAATGTTTTTATTCTATCTTCATACTTAATAATTTGATTGGGTATAAAATTTTATATTGGAAACAATTTTTAATTAAGTATTTATAGCCAGTATTCTAGTTTCTTCTATCAGTTATAGAGAGGGCTGATCTCATCTGTTATCCGCTCTTTGATTTAAATTATATATACACACATCCATATATATACATATATATATTTATATATTTTCTCCCTTTCAAATTATTTTATCCTTTTGGTAGGATCTACTCTGTATCTCTTGTGATCTGGTTTTCACAACCTGGATTTTCCTTTTAATTTCTTGTTTTACTCTCAGCTCTTTTCTGCGTGGAAAATTTTATTTTTAGATCTGGAAATTCTCTGGTGTTATCTGTTTATCATTTTTTCTTCCCATTTTCTCCATTCTTTCTTTTAGTCATTCCCCCCTCTGATTTCTTTTGTTTTGTTTCTCCTATTTAAATTTTGCTTTCTCTTTTGGGAGATTTCTTTGATATCATACCTGTAACTTATTTTTTATTGATCATTATATTTTAAATTTTGTACAACTCTTTCTGCTTTTTGATAGTTTTAAAAATAATTTTGTATTTATAATCGAACAATAATCGTATTTTATGGGGTGTGTAGTGATGTTCCAGTGCACGAATGCATTGTATAATGATCAAATCAGGGTAATTACCATATCCATCACTCTAAGCTTTTATTATTTCTTTGTGGAGATAAGATTTAAAATCTTTTAGCCATCTTGAGATATACACTATATTGTTATTTGCTGTAATCACCCTACTGTGTAATGCAACAACAGAAATGTTTCTTCCTAACTATAACTTTGTATTCATTGACTAACCTATCCAGGCCCCTGCTCCCCCGACCCCTCCCCAGTCTCTAGTAACCACTTTTCTACTCCCTACTTCAATGAAATCAACTTTTTTAGATTCCACATGTGAGTGAGTTCATGCAGTATTTGTCTTTCTCTGCCTGGCTTATTTCACTTAACATAATACCCTGCAGGTTCATCCATGTTGCCATAAATGAAAGGATTCTGTTTTATGGCTGAATAGTATTCCATTGTGTACATACCACATTTTCTTTATCTGTAGATGGCCATTTAGTTTGATTCCATATCTTGGCTGTTGTGAATAGTGCTACGATAAACATGGACGCACAGATATCTCTTCAGCATATTGATATCATTTTCTTTGGTGGTTTCTTTTTGATTGCATTATCTTTTGGATTCAGTGCATTCTGTACTGTCTCTGAAGATGTTAACTATGTTTGGTTTTTTTCTTACAGTTTCCCTTCAATGCATATATAAATCTCTATATCTTCTGCCTCATTATTCCTTTATTTATTTTGATTATTTGTTTTGGTTTCTCTAGTTCATGTAAAAAAAAAAACTTCTGAAATGTCTGGGGATTCAAGACATCCTCAGTTTAGTTTTTAAGTGTGAGACATTAAAAAGTTGACTGGAAGCCTTGAGTATGTGAGTGAAGTTTAACAGCTAGGGAGCTTTATTGCAGAGGAGATTGAGTGGTAAGCTCTTCCTTTTACTGTGGCTAACAAATGTGAGTATCTTCAGATCTTTTCTCTGGGGATAAACAATTTCTTAGAAGGATCCTCAGATCTCCATCATGAAAGCAACGTGCCTTTCTGTAAAAAAGGGATCAGTGGATGAATGGTAGTCCCAGTTTTCAATATGCAGACTTTCATTTCATTTCCTTGCTTTCAGTTTCCTGTCTCAATTACAGTCTTCCACTAGTTTTGATATCTGGAGTATCTCTAGTACACTCCTATAAAAATAAATTTCTGGCTCACGCCTGTAATCCTAACACCTTGGGAGGCTGAGGTGGGCAGATCACCTAAGGTCAGGAATTTGAGACCAGCTTGGCCAACATGGTGAAACCCCTTCTCTACTAAAAATACAAAAATTAGCCAGGCATGGTCATGCACACCTGTTGTCCCAGCTACTCGGAGGCTGAGGCAGGAGAATCGCTCGAACTCGGGAAGCGGAGGTTGCAGTGACCCAAGATCGCACCATTGCACTGCAGCCTGGGTGACAGAGCCAGACTCCATCTCAAATAAATAAACAAACAAACAAATCTCTGGCTCCAGTGGACCACTAGAAACCTGATCACACAGGGTTGTGGTGGAAACTGGGGTCCAGTTGGCTCTATATACCATCTTCAGACAATCTTCCCATTTCACCCACTGTGCCTCCCTGCTTGAACTGTACTCTCCATTACCCTGTCTTTAGCTGCCTTTTTGGGAGTTCTACATGTTGAATGTTCTTTTTTTCTACTAAGTCAGTTATCATTTTACAATCTGCTTTTCATCTTCCAAAACTTCTCATATATGTGTGGGGAATCTGCCATGTTTAAACAAAGTATGGGTTATGCTTAATATAATTTCAAAAACAATCCCTTGGAAATTGTAATATCAGAATCTAATGTCTTACAGATTCACCACTATGCTCACTACCTGGGTGACAGGATCATTCATATCGCAAACTTCAGCACCATGCAATATACTCATGGAACAAATCTGCATGTCCGTCCCCTGAATCTAGAATCAAAGTTGAATATTTTTAAGAAGTCATATATTTTAAAAGTCAATTTCTGCCATTCAGAAGCTCGAGTTTAATGTCTGCAAAGAGCTGTGGAAAAAAAATAATTTGTATGAAATACCATTGTCTTAGTAAGAGTGTAATATATATTTATGTATATATGTGTTAAGAGTGTGCGTATATATCTACACACAGTTAAAATTGATACACTGATAGTAAATTTCATTGTGCAAGAAAAACAGATTATTCTCTGTACTGTCAGAATTGAGGGTTATAGATTTCTCTAGGTCTTTGCATCATTACTACATAACAGAAAACTTTGTTTCTTCCTAAATGATGCTTTATTTTCAATTATACACATCAGATTATCCTCATTTGGCTGTCCTCATTTTTCTCTGCACATTTTTGAAACTTTTAGAGGGGAGCAACAACAGGAAATCTGTTTGGGGGTTTAATAAAACCACCAGGTAATTTGGCATAATTGTAGCTCTGATCTGTGACTTTTTAAATCTAGGCATTGAGTTAAGAAACATTGAACTATCACAGCTTAGTCATGTGCCGGCACATTATCAACAACAATGGCACATCTCTTTCCCTGTCCATTTACTTTCTGTAGTTTCTGGTTGTTCTGCGCTGAACTGTAATGTGATAAGGGGCAGTCAGACAGTAAATGTAACTTTTAAAAATTAGATTATCAAAAACACAGATTTGTTATAGACTGGCGCATTACTTTTGGCTTTTCTGGTACTTTCTTATGAGATGAAGCCCCTGAGTAGGCAAACTTTCACTAACATTTCTGGTAGTTACTAGTAGTTAGGTATTGCTTGAGACAGAAAGAAACATTTTAGAATAAGGAAAATATTAAGCTGCAATCAAGAGAAATTCTTTTTAATCTTTGCATTTCCTGGAACAGACTGAGTCATGAGATGAATTGACAGTAAACACTCACATTGACACATGAGTCAGAGTTAGTCACATAAGGTGAACTAGGCAATCACAAACTAAATAAATAGATCAGAAATCCCAGAGACAAAGGGCTAAATATAGTAGAATGCTCAGAAACAGCAATGAGGATGCATGGTGTGAAGTAAGTTGAATAGGAGAGTGAACAATTGACAATGAGATTGGGGGACTAACCACAGATCACATAGGCCCTGCGTGGATTTTGGGATTTATTCTAATTTTTGAGGTAGTTATATGATCTAATTTCAATTTCTAAATAAATGGGCACTATGGCTGTTGTGTAGCAGACAGACTATACAGCCTAAGAACGGAGACAGGGTAATTATTTTTAAAGCTAATTCAGGAATCTAAGCAAGAGACAGTTGTGGTTTAGACCAGTGTGGTAGCAATGGAGGAATTGGAGGAGGGAGAATGTTGTGTTCAAAAGATGTTTTAGAGAAGGTCAATGGGATTAACTGATGGGTTGAATGTGTGATACAAGAGGAAAGGGAATTATAAATAACTTCAAATAGTTTGGGCTGAGCATGTGAACAAACAGTAGTGCCATTTTAAGTAAACTCTGGAGAACAGCTTTACGGCAAAAGAGTAAGGGAGGGGGATCAATAGTTCATTTCTGATTTGAGGGGCATTCTGTTTGTTTATTTGTTTTGTGTTTTTTGTGTTCTCTTTTTCTTTTTTTTAAATTTCAACTTTCATTTTAGATTCAAGGGTACACGTGCAGGTCTGTTACACGGGTAAATTGCATGATGCTGGGGTTTGGGATATGAATGATTCTGTCACCCAGTAGTGAGCTTAGTACCCAGGAAGTTGTTTTTCAACCCCTACCTCCTTTCCTTCCTCCCTTTCTCCTCTGGTAGTCCCAAGTGTCTGTTGTTCCCATCTATATGTCCATGTATAGCCAGTGTTTAGCTCCCACTTATAAACGAGAATATACAATATTTGGTTTTCTGTTCCTGCATTAATTCACTTAGGATAATGGCCTCTAGATGCATCCAGGTTGCTTCAAAGGACACGATCTTATTCTCTTTTTTATGGCTGCATAGTATTCCATGGTGTGTATGTACCAGATTTTCTTTATTCAATTCACCATTGATGGGCACCTGGGCTGTTTCCATGTCTTTGCTATGGTGAATAGTGCTGTGATGAACGTACAAACACATGTGTCTTTTTGGTAGAACAATTTATTTCCTTTTGGATATATACCCAGTAATGAGATTGCTGCATCAAATGCTGGTTCTGTTTTAAGGTCTTTGAGAAATCTCCAAACTGCTTTCCACAGTGGCTGAACTAATGTACCTTCTTACCAACAGTGTATAAGCATTCTCTTTTCCCCACAACCTCACCAGTATCTGTTGTTTGTTTGTTGACTTCTTTTTTTTTTTTTTTTTTTTTGAGACCGAGTCTTGCTCTGTCACATTTGTTGACTTCTTAATAGCCATTCTGACTGGTGTGAGATGGTAACACTTTGTGGTTTTGATTTTCATTTCTCTGATGATTAATGATGTTGAACATTTTTTCATTGTTGCCCACTTGTACGTCTTCTTTTGAGAAGTGCCTGTTCATGTCTTTGGCCAGCTTTTTAATGGAGTTATTTATGTTTTGCTGGTTGACTTGTTTAAGTTTCTTATAGATTCTGGATATTAGACTTTTGTTGGACACATAGTTTGCAAATATTTCCTCCCATTCTGTAGGCTGTCCGTTTAAACTGTTGGTAATTTCTTTTGCTGTGCCAAAGCTCTTTAGTTTACTTAGGTCACACTTGTCAATTTTTGTTGTTTTTGCAATTGCTTTTGAGAACTTAGTCACAAGATTTAAATATAAGACCGTTAAGAGTCCTAGAAGAAAACCTAGGAAACACCATTCTGAACATCAGCCTTGGGAAAGAATAGTTCTTTTTGGATATGTTGAACTTAAGACATCTTATCAGACATCCAAATGAAGATATAGATTAACTAATTGGATATTTGACCCCGAAGTTCAAGGAGAAGAAAGAACTGAATACATGAATTGAACCTTCGTGCCATAAACATGAAATAAAAAGTTGTGGAACCTGTTGAGATAAACTAAGAAATGCATACAGATAAAGAAAAAAAAGAGCTCCAGTGACTATTTTAGCATTTTATGAACAGGAAGAGTAAGAAGATCCAGCAAAAGAAGCTGAGAGGAAGAAGATCAGGAGAAGGCATGATAAGGCATGTGCAGTGAGATAGCTATGCACATGTCTATGCCTTAAGGAGAGAGGAAGCTAACAGGAAGCTGACTTATCATGGAAAAGAACTGAAGGAAGATTTCCTGGAAAGAGGAAGGATTGAGGTAAACTAACCTTCAAGGTTTTATTTAGGCTTATAAATAATTGGCAAACTATTATCCACCTCTTCTGGAATCTAAATCTTGCTCCTTTTAAGGTGTGTGCATTCTTATAGGAAATAGATGACATATACTCAAACAACTCAATTTTTAGAAATTTCAAAATATCTAAAGCCACTTTCACATACTCATAATAACCGTGAGTGACAGTTGTTTGTAACTACTATTACTCAGAATTTACAGGTAAAGGAAAATAAGGTGAACAGATCTGCCCAAAGGCAAATAGACCACTGCAAAGTGACAAAAGTGGGAGTAGAACCTCTTGCCTTCTGAATCCTAGATTCTTATACTTTTCACTCCACTACGTATTGCAATAGAAAATTTGGTACCCGTCAAAGGAGCAATTCAAGCAAAGATCTGTAGGAGCTCCATGGAGGGAGTGATTACTTCTTACTGGAAGGATCAGGGAAGACTTTGTGGGAGAGATAGCATTTCAGCTAAAACTTGAAGAAGGAATATGATTCCAGGATAAAAGTTACCTAGTCATGGTGTTCAATGCTCTGGATGATTTTGTCCCAGCTTACATCTCCAACCTTATCTGTCGCCATCCCCTGCCACTGCCCCAGGCCATGATCAACCATACTGAGCTACTCGCACTTTTACCTAATGCCAAGGTTGCTATTGCTTCTATACCTATGGTACCTACAAGCATACTGCTCCCTTAGACACAGAGGCATTTCTACCCTTAGAACCAGCTTCTCAGTCCAATATTTTCCTTACACTTCCCAAACTACTTTAGAAGCCCTTACCCCTGATTCCATGCATCTTATGCATCCTGTGCATCTCTCTTGTGTTTGTGTCATATTCTATACATAATTTCTTGTCTGTGAACTTCAGGGGATCAGGGACTTTCCTGGCATATAATTGATGCCTAGACCCACACACGAGGATACAATGGTTGCCAATCAGCACTGATCACTTTTTGACAACCTGGAGCAACTTCCTGTGTAACGGAACATATTATGTTGGTGCAAAAGTAATTGCGCGTTTTGCCATTGAAAGTAATGGTAGAAACAGCAATTACTTTTGCACCACCCTAATAGTAAATGCTCAATGGATTTTTGTTTCTGTTATTATCATCATGAATGAGTATTTGTACTTTGGTTCATAGTATTTTGTATTAGTCCATTTTGCCTTGCTATAAAGGAATACCCAAGGCTGGGTAATTTATAAAGAAAAGAGGTTTAATTGTTTCCAGGTTCTGCAGACTCTACAAGAAGCATAGTGCTGGCATCTGCTTCTAGTGAGGACCTCAGGAAGCTTCTGATCATGGGGGAAAACAAAGGGAGAGCAGATGTTTCACATGGCAAGAGAGGGCACAAGAGAGATGCCAGGCTCTTTTAAACAAGCGGCTCAGGTGTGAAATAATAGATTGCCAGAACTCATACATTACCACAGGGATGGCACCACGCCCTTCATGAGAGATCTGCCCCCATGGCCCAAATATAACCCACTAGGCCCCACCTCTAACAGCAGGAATTACATTTCAACCTGAGATTTGGAGGGGACAAATATACAAACCATATCATGTTCTAGGTTCCTTGAATTTAGATGTATATATCCAAATTAATATTTATTTTCTCATTTTTATTCTTTAAAATGTAAGCTGCTAAAGTAAATGTTGCCTTAACTGTATGTTGTATAAAATCTCCTATTTAGCACAATAGGCAGCAAAGAATAATTCACAGGCTGTGATGATAATAATTTAGAGTTTTGTTCTTTCTTCAAAAGTAAATGTTTCCTTCAACTTTACCCCGAAAATTCAAAAGGAAAATTGAAATGATGGCTTGTGAACTTTTTGTTGCATATACATTTCATTAAACATTGCCTTATCCCTGGAAAATTATTACTAAATAATTGTTTCAGAATTGTACAGATATCAAGAAATATTGGGGCTTCAGGGTTTCAAATAATGCAAATGACATATCAGACAAGCAAGACACTTGCATTTTAATATGTGTGAACTCATGCAAGAAAGAGAACAGGATTGAGAGAGCTGGATAAATGTCTTACAAAAAAAGCAATAAACATACAAATCCTCCAGGAAAACTGGTGCAGTAATTTAATCACATATTGACAATGTCTATATTCCTAGATAAATGCAAAAAGACTTTCCAATTTATAAATAGCTTACTACTTCCTTAGTCCTCTCTCCACACTGTTTAAAGTCCATGGCAGGTAAACACACAAAAGCAAAGATTTACACTTTAAAGTTTTAACTGCCATTTTGCAGTCAGTATGGAGGTAATTGTACTATATTAAAAAGGGGTATCTTGTGAGAGGGGGTAGTTTAGTTGGAGTATAGATGAATAGCTAGTCTGTGCCTCAAACATATTTTATATAATTCTGTATTGATTTTCTGCATTCCTTTTTTGCAAAGATTTTAGGATCAGAAAATATTGCGTTTCACCCTTGGCCTTGTTAGGCCCATGGCAAACTATATTTTGAAAGGCCTGAACAGTTAGAGAATTATGTTTCTAAAATTTATCTTTTTGCTGGATACTATTAGCAAATTTGACTTAAAACACATTTAATTTTGAAAATTGTATGTCATAACATTAAAATACAGTCATCTACAAGTTGTTTGAAATAACTATTTGGCATTTAATGAAAGGAAAATCCCACATTTCTGTCTCTTCTTTAATTTTATAGTAACACCCATAAAATGCCCTTATTTCTGATTCCCTTAGGCAACTTTAGGGTTGAAAGTCTTGTACGTTGACTTCAGCTTAAATGTGATTTAACATTTAATATCCACTCTCCTCTGAAACTGACGGGAGAAAACACACTTGTTTTATTTTAGCACAACTGAAAATAAAGACCAGTGATAGGCCACATCCTACTTATCTGATCTCAGAGACACCTTATAATAGAAAGTTCAGGGTTCTGATTGTTCAATATTCTAAAGGAGTCATTCATGTAAGTTCCATCGGAAAGATATGAAACAGCTTGTAGTAATGTATCTTTTCCTCAGTCAAAAAGAAAAAAAAGCTTGAACTGGGTGAAGATCACTATGTCATTAATCTGCTTAAAGATTAACCTTTTAAAACAGCCAAGATTTGTAACATACTTGTTCTTATTCAAAGTTCAATTGCGTTCAGCACCATGGAAAGTTTTATGATGGAATATATGTAATTATAGTATATAGAGATTTAAAAATAACTCAAGGGATTGAACAAAGTTTTCCAGTAGTTAATCATTAATGAAGATCTTAAATCTGTACTTTAAATACAGACAAAACTAGTTATAATGATCTCATTAGTGCCTTATTAAGGTTATCTATTTTAGTATTCGTCAGGAGAATTCAGATGGAAATGAACTTCTTAACATGTTTAGGAGAGGTTGATGATTGTTTACTCAGTTAAAAGACATACCATAGCTGATTAATTGTAGTGCAAATAAAGAGTCAGACTAGAAGCAACGGAATAGCTAAATGTAGCCCATTCTAAAATTTAACTTTCCTGCTTGTGCTCTCTGCCATATTTTTGTTTGTTTTTATTCATGAGGCCAGAAAATATTTTTTAAAATATAGAGGAAATTGGAGAAAAAGCAGAGAAAAAATAAACAAGACTGTGAATTTTATTTTCCTAGGACTTGGCTGAGTGTCAAATTGAATAGAGACCTTTCACAGGTGTTCAAAACTTGAGTTTTTAAAAGAGAAAAATGTGCTGGTTTGCCTTTGACAAAGTCTGTTGCCCTAAGTTCAAATTGCAGAAAGAATAAAATTTTTCAGAAAGAGGCTAGAAATTACTTACGGTATCAGTTTGCTCTTAAAAAGGAACACTATGATATAAGGGCAACTGAAGCTGCAGTTATTGATATAAATACACTTCAGGGAGAAGAACAGAGTGAATGTCAAATCATCAGGGAACATGCTTGAGATCAATTATTCAAAGTGTGGAAGTCCTTCCACTCGAATATTGTGATTCAGTAGTTCACCAAGTGGGAGAAAGGAGAATGCAGCTATTTGAGGATGTGGTAAGGTAGAAAACAGTAATGAGTAGGGACTAAATTGAAAATGATCTATATATTTATGCCCTAGTCATTTATTCTCTCTATTGTTTTAATCTGCATTAACAAAACATGCTTTTATGGGGTTTTCAAAATATAGTATCTGGCAGAGTGTGGAGAATATGCAAATTTCTTGAAAAAGATTGAATTTAAAATAGCAATCTCTCTTTGATCTTTATTACAATTTTTCCTCCAGTGCACATCCCTCTTCTAAGAGGACAGGTAAGACTTTGATAAGTATTGCCAGATCTGATTGATCTCTAAAGCCCAAAGAACCTACTTGCTTAAAGTTTTTCTGAGCTGGTCCTTTTTGTCTAATTCCACAAGATTATCTCTGGGAATACTGCAATTAACTTCTTCCTGATTTTATTTTATTTCTCTCCCTTCTCCTGTCCATTCTCTACACTACATTTAATTTTCTTTTATTTTCAAAATCCTTGTTAATGATGTCCACAAGCTCATTCCTAAGAACCTTTCTATCCTTAGTTTTCCCTGCCTGCCCCCAGGCTCAACTGTGCTCCAGTCAGAGGGAACTGTTCTAGTCTCGAATGCACCATGCTCCCCACACTCCATGCCTTATCTCTTGTCTGGGGAAATCCCAGCTTCCTTCAATGTGCAAACAAACCTTCTCTATGAATTCTTTAGCTGAATTTGATGCTTCCTTTGATGGGAAACATACTTGCAGTGTGTCTCTGTCAAAGGACTTACATTTTGTGTGGTTACTGCATTTCTCTTTTAGCAGTTTGCAAGTTCTTTCAGCACAGAAATGTCCTCTTGGTCGTTTTTTAAATGTTGCATTAGCAAAGTACCCGGTATGTAGTAGTAGGCACTCAATAAACACTTGGGGAAAGAATAAAAGAGGCAGATATTAAGAGCAGAAATCTTCCTGAATAAATTTGCTCGAAATATGTAAGAGTTTGTGAGAGAACATACGTAACTAACTTCTCCTTAAACTGTTTAAATAGGCAAGGATCGCTCTTGAAGAATATAACCAGACAAAGTTTATCTTTGTGCCTCTCACTTTTATTTCCTTTTTTAGCAGACAAATTCCCAGTGTTCACAGCACTTTTCTTCATTTGAGACAAACATTTTTCTCCCAAACTCTACCCTTAGGTAGCAGTTGTTTATATATGAAATATTTTCTGGCCCCACACTTGCAGCAGAGCTTACTAGCCCCATGTTTTGCCCTCTCACAGCCTTTAGAGCACAGGTCCATATGAATGAGGAATGGTGTAAATGTTGTAGTTAATGATCTTTCACAGAAAATGTGTGTGTGTGTTTTAATTAGATTTTTCTAGATTTAACACAAAGGAATAGCTTGAATATGAGAAATATCAGCACTTGGTTGAGATATTGCAAGAACACAGATTGGGGTAGTGAAGAATAAGAAATTATAGTCTATACACATTCTATTGGAATATGATGATGCCTCTCAACTGCAAGATGACCATATATCTTTCCTTTGGGAAGACTAAACACATTCTCCAGTTGTTTATGAATTAGACTCCTAATGGGAAATTGTTAGTGGTTCTATTGCTTTCTTTACTACTTTTCTTGCCTCCTCTCTTCCTTTAACAAATAGAGTGCTTTCTATGTGCCACTCTGCTGGAATGGCATGAAGGAAACATACATGGACCCAGGCCTTCGTGGTGCTTATAACCTATGTCCCTCCGAAAAGCACCTGAAATATGGAAGAGTTTACAGTTCTTCATTTGAGCCAAATGATGTGACATAATCTCATATGCTTTTCAGAGGGAATTTGGGCAATTAAATCTTATCATAAATTTGCTGATGAAGTAATTTACTTGGAAAGATAATAAGCGCTGTGGACTGAATGGTGCCCCTCCCTCCAAAGTTCATATGTTGAAGCCTGAACCTCCTAATCTCCAATGTGACTGTATTTGGAGATAAAGCCTGTGAAGGGGTGCTGAAAGTTAAATGAAGTCATAAGGGTGGGTCCCTAATGCAATAGGGCTGGTGACTTTATAAGAAGAGGAAGAGATATCAGAGCTGTCTCTCTACCATGTGAGTGAGGACACAGTGAGAAAGCAGCCATCTCCAAGCTAGGAAGAGAGCCCTCCCCAGGAACTGAATCAGCCAGCACCTCAACCACAGACTTTCCAGCCTTTGGAACTGTAAGAAATAAATCTCTGTTCATTATAAATTACCCAGTCTTTGGTATTCTGTTAAAACACTATAAAATGGACTAGGACAGGAAATTGGTACTGAGAAGTGTGGCTGCTGCTATAACAAATATCTGGAAATATGGAAATGACTTTGGAACTGGGTAATGGGTAGAGGCTAGAACAGTTTGGAGGAGAAGGCTAGAATAAGCCTAGGTTTCCATGAATAGAGCTTTCAGGACAATTCTGGTGAGGACTCAGAAGAAGACAAGCGCTACAGGGAGAGCCTAAATCTTCTTAGGGATTACTTAGATGGTCATAATGAGAATGTTGTAGAAATGTGGATGGTAAGGGGCATTCTGATAAGATTTCAGATGGAAATAACGAATGTGGTATTGGAGACTTGAGTAAAAAGCTATCCTTGTGCAGTTGCAAAAAAATGTGGTAGAATTATGTCTGTGTTCTAGGATTTCGTGGAAGACAGAACTTAAGAAGAAATATCTAAACAATATCTGGCAGAAGAAATATCTAAGCAACAAAGCATTCAAGGTGCTATATGGTGGCAGCTTACAGTAAAATGAGAGAGAGAAATGTTTTAAAGATGGAACTTATAATTAAAAGGGAAACAGAACAGAAAAAATTGAAAAACTCTCTACCTACCCACATAAAGAATAAAAGAATGTGTTCAGGAGGGAATACTAAGTGTGTGGCTAAGCGACTGTTTGCTAAAGAGATTAATATGGATAGAAGAAATCCAGGTTTTATTCATCAAGACTATGGGAGAATGAGCATGGAGGCATTTCGGAGATCTTCAAGGCAAGTTAGGACCTTGAAGGCAGGGTTTCTAGACAGCGGCTCACATCAGACCTCAGCATTAGGTGCCCTGCACTATCTTGAGACTTTGTTCCCTGAATTTTGGTCCATCACCCTCAGCTGCCCCAGCAGTGGCTCAAGCAGGCCTAGATGCACCTTGATCCATCACTCCAGAAGGTATAAGCTGTAAACCTTCACAGTGTCCACATAGTGCTAATTCTTCAAGAATATAGAATACAGGAGCTCTGGGGCCATGGCACCCTCCACCTAGATTTCAAAGGATCTCTCAGTTAGCCTGGGTCCCTAAGAAGAGACATGTCATAGACACAGAGCCACTGCAAAGAACTATTACTAGGGCAATGCACAGCAGAGTGCCGGAGTGAGACTACTGCAGGGAATCCCCACTTTGACATTACTTAGTAGAGCTATGGGAGTGAGGCAGTCCCTGGGACCCCAGAACTGTGGTGCCACCAGCATGCAACTGTAGCCTAGGAGAACTGCGGGCATAAGACACCAAACTGTGAGAGCTGCTGAGGGTACTGAACCCATCAGAGCCATAAGCAGGGCTGCCCAATCCCTAGGGGCCCAACCCCTGCCCCAGTGTGTCCAGGAGGTGGGACATAGAGTCAAAAAATATTATTCTCTAGCTTTAAAATTTAATGTTCCCTTGTGGTTTGGACTTATATGAAATAAGTTACTCCTTTTTTCTTGCCTATTTCTTTCTTTTGGAATGGGAATGTCTCTCCTATACCTGTCTCACCATTGTGTTTTTGGAAGTAGATAACTTGTTCGATTTCCCAGGCTGATGGGAATTTGCCTCAAGATGAATTGTGCCTTGGGTTTCCCCCATATCCGACTTTGATGACACTCTGGACTTTGGACTTACGAGTTTGTGCTGGAATGGGTTAAAGCCATTGGGATGGAATGAACATATTTTGTATATGAGAAGGACATGATTTTGGGGCACCATGGTGGAATGCTATGGTTTGAATGTTTCCCCCTAAAAGCATTTGTTGGAAGCTTAGTCCCCAATGTAACAGCAATAAGAGGTGGGAGTTGATTAGGCCATAAGTCTCCACCCTCATGAATGGATTAATGCCCATTCATGAGGGTGATTCCTGAGAGGTGATAAGGCCATAAGGCTCCACCCTCGTGAATGGATTAATGCCCATTATAAAAGCACTTGAGGCTGCCAGTTCAATCTCTTTCTCTCTTGTGTGCGCCTGTGCCATTCTGCCTTCCACCATGGGATGACACAGCAGGAAGGCTCTCACCAGATGCAGGCCCCTTGACCTTGGATTTCCCAGCTTCTGGAACTGTAAGAAATGAATCTGATCTTCAATCTGGAACTGTAAGAAATGAATCTGATCTACAATCACTGATACCCTTTCTTCCACTTGATCAAAAAGTGGGCAAAGGATATGAACAGGCACTTCTCAAAAGAAGACATTTATGCAGCCAACAGACACATGAAAAAAATGCTCATCATTGGTCATCAGAGAAATGCAAATAAAAACCACAATGAGATACCATCTTACAGCAGTTAGAATGGCAGTCACTAAAAAGTCAGGAAACAACAGATGCTGGAGAGGATGTGGAGAAATAGGAACGCTTTTACACTGTTGGTGGGAGTGTAAACTAGTTCAACCATTGTGGAAGACAGTGTGGCAATTCCTCAAGGATCTAGAACTAGAAATACCATTTGACCCAGTGATCCCATTATGGAGTATATACCCAAAGGATTACAAATCATGCTACTATAAAGACACATGCACCTGTATGTTTATTGCAGCACTGTTCACAATAGCAAAGACTTGGAACAAACCCAAATGTCTATCAATGATAGACTGGATTAAGAAAATGTGGCACATATACACCATGGAATACTATGCAGCCATAAAAAAGGATGAGTTCATGTCCTTTCCAGGGACATGAATGAAACTGGAAATCATCATTCTGAGCAAACTATCACAAGGACAGAAAACCAAACATCCCATGTTCTCACTCATAGATGGGAATTGAATGATGAGAACACTTGGACGCACGGCAGAGAACATCACACACTGGGGCCTGTCATGAGTTGGGGGCACGGGGAGGGATGGCATTAGGAGAAATACTTAATGTAAATGACGAGTTAATGGGTGCAGCAAACCAACATGGCACATGTATACCTATGTAACAAACCTGCCTGTTGTGCACATGTACCCTAGAACTTAAAGTATAATAATAATAAAAAAAAGAAATGAATATCTGTTCATTACAAATTACCCAGTCTATAGTATTCTGTTATAGCAGCATAAAACAGATTAAGACAGCAAAGATGCAGAACCCTGAACTGCAGGACACAGCAATTATTTGTTTAATTGATATTAGATAGCACTCCTAGTTTTTGTCTTGATGTTCTTGTACCCTCTCGCCATGGTGGAGACGTATCTTCTCCTAATAGCCGAGCATTCTGAACACTAATGTGCTATTTTTCATTCTCTGGTTAGTATTCTCCATTGATATGCTAAGCCAATTGGATATTGCTGCCTAGGGGCATTTATTAATACCCTTCTGAACTCAAAGGAACAAATGACACAAATTTTATAACACAGGATATCCCTGAAATTCATATTCTACTAAAAATATTATGAGCTAATTATTGTGAAACTTAGATTAAGTTTATTTATTTCTGGATGTCCCTGTTAGCTACAAAACCTGGTGATCAGCAGTATCTTTATTCTGTAGTACTATTTGTCTAAATTTATGTGACTTTAAAAGTAATTTTTACCTTTACTTAAAGCACAATGTATTTCTCAATTAAAATGCTGTAGAATGCATTTCGTATAGAAAGTTTAATTTGTAAACTTCTGAGTAAAGGAATCAAATTTAGACCAAAGTAGAGTGATGAGGTTTTCTTAAACTTAGTCATCTAAGTGGAGAGTATCAAAATGTTCTAACTTAGGAGGAGATAGAGTACGTGTTTGAAATTGAGCATGTTAGTCAGAGACCTGGAATGATTAAAGAAAAAATTGTATTTAAAAGTTTAATAAGAAGATTAAAAGGTCACATTTATCTCAAACAGTATTGATATAAAAACTATACACTACATAATAGAAGACAGATGATAAGATTTTTTGTACATCACAATGACACAAATTCTACCACATTCAAACTCCCAAAAGTGGGCTGATAAAGACAAATGTTCTTCTTAAAACAATTCTTGTAGGATATATTACATCTGGATGTTAAAATACTCTGATTCAATTATTTATCCATTAAACATATATTTGTAACAGAGCCTACCATATGCCAGGTGCTGTTCTAAATTCTGAGCATAGAGCATTGAGCAGACAGCAAGCAGGGGTTGGTGTGGGGAGGAGAGAATAAAAAATACCTAAGAATAATCTCAAATACTTCTAACTGTTATGAAAATAGCAAAACTAGGTGGTATAATTGTGATAGAAAAAGAGATGGGGCTTTAGATTGGGGGTCAGAGAAGGTGTCTTTGAGAAATGATATTTGGGCTAAGACTTGTATGAAAAGTGCCAATCATGCAATAATGTGGATTTAGAACACCAGGAAGAGGGAAAAGGTCATGCAAAGGACTTACTACCATGAGCTTGGGAATTTAAGAAACAAGTATCAGTGAGGCAGGAGTATGATAAACAAGGTGAAAGTGGTATGATGTAATTTATAATGAGGATTCCCAGTATCTAATAATGGCACTGTCCACGGATGAACGGGACAGTCTTGCTATTATTATCTATTGGGGTAAAATTGAAGGGACAAGGCAAAATATAACTGAAAACTATAAAGTTTTGTCTTTCTGATAACCATATCTTTGACACGTGCTGAGGAATAACATTTCTCTGAAAACAAAAACACTTTCAGGTCTCAAAGTCATAGTGGTTTTATATTTAAGCTTTGCCTTGATCAAGAAATATCTGATGTGTGGATAAAGACAGCAAAAATGTTGTATTCAGCAGACCCAGGTTCGAGTCCTGATTTACATATAAATTAGCTTTGCCTTGTGATGTTGAATTGTGCTCTTTTGGTCCATCTGAGTACAATTTATTATCTATAAAATATGGTAATAATTGTGAAGATCAGCTGACATTTAGGAAGCTTAAGTTAGGGACGATGATGGAAAAATTTATTACTGTGTAAAAGTTAAATTAGGATTTAGGGATGTGGCTTATGCATTTGTCTTAGCTTAGTAAAACAAATAGATTAATGGAGACAGTATTGTTTTGACAAATCATTGGAATTTTTAATTCAGAAATGTATAAAGTGGGAAGAGAAGGGTTGGCTCACGCCTGTAATTCCAACACTTTGGGAGGCCTATGAGGGAGGATTGATTGAGCTCAGGAGTTCATGACCAGCCTGGGCAACATGGCAAGATCTCATCCCTACTAAAAATTAGAAACAAAAAACATAATACAAAAAAATACTAGCCAGGCATGGTGGTGTGTACCTATAATCCCAGCTATTTGAGAGGGTGAGGCAGGAAGATCGCTTGAGCCCAAGAATTTGAGGCTACAATGAGCTCTGCACTTCAGCCTGGGTAACAGGTAACAGTAAGACCTTGTCAAAAAAAAAATAAATAAAAACAGAATTTTTCTATTAAGATTCAGAACTGGCAATCATAGTTATCTGTAGGTAACCAAAAGTATCTAGATCGTGATCTGGCTCTTCCATTTCAGCCTGATTCTCATTGTTGCAGCATCATTCTGATTTTATCTTTAGCCATTATTTTAGAAAAAAATAGATAAAAGAAAAAAGATAGTATCAAGGGCTATTTTCAGCCATGTTATACGTACTTGACATATATTAAAATTTTGATCATCAAATGAAGGGGATAATTTTTCAATTATCTGAGGTATGTGTTTAACATATTTTTTGTTGTGGTGGTAGAGTTTATTTTGTTTGTTTTGGAAATATTTTGGTCAGAATCTTACCATACCCAATCTCATAGAATGTTTTGTCAGGTTTAGTTAAAAGGAGAATGTGGATGTCTAATTAATTCATATCTAATGAGGAATAAAAGTTAGAAGGCAAACAGAAATGTATTAATTTGGAAAAATGCTATTTTTCACGTCATGTATTATACTTAATCACCATAGAGGGTATAGGTTTTCATCAGTGTACTACTGATTCCCACTATATTTTCTTAAGTGTAATTGTTTTAACAGTTCAACACTTAAACAATATATAATAATGGCTATGTAAGCTTCAAAACCTCACAGCATCCTTGTAGCAGAAGATTCTAAGTGCAGAGTTATTAAAATTGTAAACTATTTGTTTTTAAGTTTATGGGAATCATTACCCATCATCTCATCTGTATTACATTTGTTTTTGAATAAAGATTAACATTTTTTTCCAAGCCTTTTTCTATATTGTAATCATAGTGGGGAAATGGTATTTCAGACCTCAGATAAAAGCTTTATAGTGATTTCATGTGACAGAATTTTATCTGGGTTTCAGGGAACTCTAATAATAGCATTTACAATTTTTCTATGCAATTTCTTCTCTTCTTTTTACCATAGGAGTATGGAAAACACGTTCTTGGTTTAAAAAGCTAAAAGAAAGAAAATCAGCAGTTTAATCTGAGTATTAGGAAAAGGATCACAAATCCTGCTATAGTATTTTGTATTTAAGCTAGTTTCTGTAAAGGCCCCTGACATGCCCCTTGGGAGCTAAATATTGACAAGCATGCTTTGGCAATCAAGATCAAGCTTGTTAAATTAACACAGCTCAAGTCTTGCATTGACACTATAACCCAACACTGAGAACTGTTATCTTACCCCATTTATTTTGGCTTTATAGGTGATACTGTATACTTGAATTAGGGATTTGCACTGTATCTTAAATGCTACAATTGTGAATTAATTTGATTTGAGAATATACTAGCCCTTATCATCTTCACAGTGGAAATTATAAATGAAGTGTAACATTCATTGTTTTCTCTCCCAGCATGGATCCAGAATGAAACTGCTGTAAACCTAAGTCTGATATTATCTTCTCTATCAGAAAATGTCTTATAATTTTCACCTCCTAAAAAAAGAAAAAGAAATAAGAAGAATTATATTGTTCTTTATATAGCTTCTGGTAAAAGAAAATGTATCCCAAACTGCTAATTCTTTAGAGGCTTCGTTCAGAAGTTAAGACAAAATATAGATCATAAAAGAAATAAAGATTATTTTTCATTACTACTCTCAAAACTTTAGAATTTTAAAAAGTTAAAATTAATTGTCTTCAAGTTTTACTGGAAAATGTAACCCATTTTTATTGTCCAGGAAGTTGAAGAATGAATTGTTAATTACTAGGAATAATAATGATAAAGGTGATGATGTTGGTAAGAACTAACATTTATTAAGGGCTTACAATGTGTTCAACCCTATGTGGAGCATTTTACATGCAATCGCTCATCTAACTCATATGAGATAGATACTTCCATTGGCCTTATTTCACATATGAGGAAACCAAAACTGGAAGAACTTGAGGAGCTTATCTGGTCATTCCCAGTGTTGCCTAAAGATTACCTTTATTTTCTTTCCAACGGATATACCTACAGTCAAAGTAGTAACTAGACATTTCTCCTGCCCTTACAGAGCTCACACATTAAAAGATGAGGCAGGTGGGTATTGCTGTTATTCAAGATGTTGTTCCCACTCGTGCTAGAAAGAACAAAAAGAAAGGAATCTGGTGATTGAGCATGGTCTAGGAGTGCTCCCCAAATGATGTAATATTTCGTATTAGCCTTAATAAACAAAGAGAAGAAGGGAAAAACAAAAAAATTCAGGCAGTAGGAATAGCAGGAGAAATCACACAGAGGTGTGAATAATTGTGATGTTTTCAAGAAACAGCAAATAGTTCAGTGTTTAAGGAGTTACCAGGTAGAAGTCACATGAGTGATGAAAAAAACTTACTGAGTTTAAATGTCAGAAACACACTCACCAGCTGATGACCTCTGTAACTTCACTGTGAACTGAAGATAATGCCAAAAATCAGACTTCATACAGCTATTATGAGGAATAAATTAGCTAATGTATGCCAAATGCCTGCCTAGCCTAAGTTCTCAATTCTAAAACACAGTTTTATCTCTTAAGTAAATTCATACCCTTTGCTACCTTCAGAAGTAATTTTGGAACTGCCTTCTCAAACTATTTTCTTTAAATAAAATAGCCATTTGGCACAATTTCCCTTCGAATTTTCCTGCTTGGCAAGTTAGGAGAGAGCCACAAATTGTTCTTTTTAAAAGATGCATAGTCTTTTATCTTTTTCTCAAAGAAAGTCATCATAACTTCATCCACACCAGCAAGTGTCACTTGATACTTAATTTTCTCATATTTGTGCATTTGGATCTCTAAATTAATTTTGGATAGATGTGATTGCAGATACATATATTTACAATAAAGTAGCTGTCATAAAAATAATGTATTCTAAAGTTAAAGGTGTCCATCACAGTGACCAGCACCTGGAGGTATCCATTAGCTCCCCTTCCCTTTCTTTCCTTTCAAATTTCTATTAAAAGCCTTTTCTGAATCTACTTCAAAAAGCTACACGGAAAGAGAACTCCAGACATTTTGCCAATGACTTGTTTGTCATGTGTTTGTCATACTTCTTCACAATTCTGTACTAAGTCTTCACAATCCAGCAACTATTTACACCCCTATCTACGATTCAGTGACATTTACAAACTGTTTACTTATGGTGAACGATTATCTCTTTGTTCTGTGAAAACAAAATATGTGTTCTCACTTGCATGCCTTTTTTGAAAACATTTCTGAAGTTTGATATGCCTGTGGTCCATTTATCTGATTTTGTACTTTAAATGGTTACTGCCTCTGTGTACTTTCTGGAACTTGCCTGCTCTCTGAACTCTTTCTGGACTGTCTGCTACACTCCCCTGGCATTTAGATTTCATACATTATATAGTTATGTTCAGTCTGCAGATCCCCTCTCCAGCAAAATATAACTCCATTTAGGTTAGGAACCTGATTTTTCTATTTATTTGACACAGAGTGAAGTTTTGCTTTGGAAAATGAAAATCACCATGTGTCCTTTTGTTTTGTATTTGAATGTTTTTTGTTTGTTTCTACTAAACCACACATTCAATAAAGTTTATCCATGTAACTATTTCATAAATTGCTGAAACATTCTAATTTTATGATAATTTTAAGACTTACACAAATATTTTTCAATTCTATACTTATACAACAAATTAATATCTTCTCAAGCAACACTTTTAATAATTATTTAAATTTGTTACTCTTCAGATTAAATGACCTACAGCCATCACACCTCTCCAGAATACTTTCATTGTCATTTTTGGCTGTATCTCTATATTTTATTTGTTATAAATATGATAGTACAGAATACTATCATATAAGTTTCATTACTAAAAAAGATACAGAAATCTTAAAAACTAAATATTTAGAAACTGATGTAACTAGTTATAAAACCATAATTATATAAGAGAGTGTTCTTTTATAACAAGAAGTCTTCACATCTGTCATCCAGTGTTTTAATGCCTATAGTACTTATTAGCTGACTATTTCTATTATTACCACTTTACAAGCAAGTGCCATTCTTGAAACTGATTGATGTTTATTACCACTTTACAAGCAAGTGCCATTCTTGAAACTGATTGATGTTTAGGAATAAAGCACATTTATTACATGTTGCCAACTTCAGAAGAGCAATCTTATAACCTACAGCGCTTTTTGAGAAGTGATGATACCTTATATTTCTGGAACTAATCACTGCTAAAGAAAGTAAAAAGGTGAAAACATAATTTTTTTTCTTGTGAAGACCTTTCATTGCATTATATGCCATTCAACTATAAAGTGATTATAGTGTTTTATCTGCCAAGAATGACAGTGGTGAAAGGTAACCTTATGTATATATGTAAAGAGATGTGTACATATCTATCTATCTATGTCAACCATTGCCCATATCATCTTCCAATTTCAGTCTGGCTAGTCTGACTTGTACAGATATAGAAGAAGGATGAATATTGAAAGCAAGAAATAAAATTCTTGTTGTATTTAAGCAAAATTTGTGATGTTAGTATAACTGTTTTATTATTTCACTGCTTCTTCCAAATCATTATTGTACAGTTTTCACTCACCATTCTTTGAAGTTCTTGCCTCCATTATACCATCTTGACCTTATACACTGACTTTGCCTCCCATTGTGCCACCTGATCTCATCCACTAATCCTAAGTCACTGCCCAACCTTGATTGAATACTTTGGTCCTTGGCCACTGGTCTTTCAACTTCTGCCTGTGGTCCCAGCTACTTAGGAGGCTGAGGCAGGAGGGGCTCTTGAGGAGGGGTTCGAGGCTGCAATGAGCTATGATCGCACCACTGTACTCCAGCCTGGGTGAAAGAGCAAGACTGTGACTCAAAAATAATCATATTTTTAATTGGTAAAATCCAGTTTGTGGTTGTTATTAAGAGAGGAAAGGAGAATGTATACCAAGCTTTTTATGATCCTAAAGTTCATACACAGTTTTCAATTGAATAACATTTTAGCAAGCTCTTTCTAGTAGTCAGCATTGTCACACTCTCTTTGAGCTCTAGGATCCTATTTATGAATAAGGCATTTATAGAATCCCAGTTTTACAGTACTGGAGATACCATGCATGGCAAACCAAAACATAAGTAATAGGCTATATTTCATGTTTTTAAGTAGCTCAGCTCTTTTCCATCCAGTTAGCCTCAGGTATTTACCCAAACTCAAATTTGTTATCCTCTAAATACTTTAAAAATTATCACAGTAAATGGCGTTAACCTGAATCCTCTTGACACTGTCAACCCTTTTACTCTGCCCTCTTGACCCTTTTACTGTGCATTTCTAATTAGTCACAAGGTTTTATATAGTCCATCTCCAAATGTGAATGAAATCTTTTATGTCATTTTCTATCTTATATAGGCTTGACTTAGTCTAAGCCTTGTGTTTATAGACAATTCTTAAATGACCATCTGCTAATCACTTTCACTTTCTTGTCCTTCTGGTCCTTATGCAACACCGCCATCATATACAAAGTCCAAAATACAATCTTATCTGGTAACTACCTTGCTCAAGATTCTCAGAGGCCCTCTCCCTTCTGTAAGAAAGGGTGCAAAATGCTGAATGCAGAGTATAGGACCCTTCACAAACAGACCTCATTGTATCTCTGCCTTAGTTTCAGTTCTTATGAAAGCAAAGCCTGAAGACAAGGGCTTGGATGCAAGTGGCCTATTTGGGAGTTGATCTTGGGAAATAGACATCAGGGAGGAGGAAACATGAGACAGAGAAGGAGCAAAAGGCAACTTAAGCAGGTATTACTTTTAGATCACAATTATGAACTCTTAGGAAGTGTGCAGAGGCCTTACAGAATTGTCCCCCTGAAGGATGGAAGGCGGGAGCAGCCTAAGGGCTGTCCCTGAAAGTATTTATTCACTTGCCTGTACTTTTGTGGCTTGGAAGCACAGGCTTAGTAGGCTCTTGTGGTGGCAGGAGAGGCCCTGGGACAGGGGGTACAAAGAAGTTTAGCAAAGCATGAGGTGGGGCTCTGTTTTCTTGGGGTCAGTCAGAGCTGACATGGAACTGACTAGAAGAGCTGCTGTTGAATTAGAGGTGGTCAAGGAGGCTGTGGTGTGTGTCCCAGAAATATCTGCCCCACTCTCCATCTAGGCTTGTCTCCTTCCTCTCCCTCCTAATCCATCTTTACTCTAGGCCCTACTATACACCTAACATTCCAGCCAGATCTTTCTCCTTTTGCTCGTGCAGTTATCTGTGATTCCTTTCATTCCTTCTCTGCATTCTAAAATGCTAGTTATCCTTTAAGACATAGTTCATATTTCATCTTCAAGTAAAGATGACCCAACTAGACAAAGTACAATACACTTTTCTCTGATTTGTCATGATCATTTTCTAAGGTTTACCAGAGTCATTAACATACATTATAATAAGTTATTTATATATTCATTTAGCTAGAGTGTACATTTCTTAAAGACAGGGATAATGTCTAACTCCTATTTATGTCATCAGCTCCAAACATAATAGCTGCTTCATAGCTGGCATTCAATAAATGTCTACTTATTTAATGAATGAAAATATTTGGTTTTTAATATCTAGTTTAAATTTGTATAAAAATTAATTTTAAATTTAGATTTTTTTCCAATTGATGGTATGAAACTTTTCTTAAATTGAAAAAATAGCTGGGAAGATATACTTGTACCATATATATACACATATACATACACAAATATATATATACGTATACATATATACACACATATACATATGCACACTATATAGAGATATGGTATATGTATATTTACATAACTCTCTCATGCTCTCTCTCTCTCTCTCTCTATATATATATATATATACTTTTACTTTAGTACCAGTAGTAAATATCAAAATATGCTCTCAGAAAATACATTTCAGTTGTCACTTATAAAAATATAGGTCTCATTTATGTAGTATAAATAAATCTGAATGTTTTACTAGTTGGAGTAGTTTGGATTCTAATAACAAGATATCAAATATAGAGATTTTATAGATAGGTAAGTGTATAGTATATTTTCATATGATCCAACCTATTTTTTTAATTATGTCACTTTTTTGTTGAGTACATTCCATAATTTTATAATAATTTAGTTTTCTCCTTTCAAATGCCAGATGTTCTAATAAAAAACATCTCAGAATTTTTCTTTCCATTGTGGTATGTTAAAAGCACATTTTTTTTTTTTTTTGCATGTCACAGTGCACTCAGTCTTCTGATTTCTTTTTACCAATTTTTGGCTTTGTGATTTCCAAAGGAACTTGTTAATCATTGCGTGGTGTGAAGTGGGAAGGTGGGTGGGCAGAGGAAGGGTGTAGATATTTTAAAGTCTGGTTTGTGGGCAAGGATATGTGTTACAGATAGACTAGATGATTTTACATCATATGTTCCAATTATTGACAGATTTATAAAATTATAAAGACTGAGGGACTTTAAGCAATCCACACTTAATTTTGTTCTTAGTGCTAAGGTGTCTGAGGAGAGGGGAGAGGTAAGGTAAAGATGGGAGATAAACAAAAGAAGAGATGTTAGAGAAATAAGAGGAGGTGTATTAGTCTGTTCTTACACTGCTAATAAAGATATACCTGAGACTGGATAATTTATACAGGAAAGAGGTTTAATGGACTCACAGTTCCACATGGCTGGGGAGGCCTCACAATCATGGTGGAAGGCAAGGAGGAGCAAGTCACATCTTATGTGGATAACAGCAGGCAAAGAGAGAGCTTATGCAGGGAAACTCCTCCTTATGAAACCATCAGATCTCATGAGACTTATACATTATCATGAGAACAGCATGGGAAAGACGCACCCCCATGATTCAGTTACCTCCCACCGGGTCCCTCCCACAACACATGGGAATTGTGGGAGCTACAATTCAAGATGAAATTTGAGGGGGGACACAGCCAAACCATATCAAGAGGGAAATATAAAAGAAAGAGAGAAGGAAGGATGAGGAAGGGAGGGAGAGAGAAGCTTGGGAGCTATATAGCATTGTTTCAGAATATAAAGACTGCTATTATTGGGTATGCTAACAATGGAAATGTTTTGCCAGCACTTTTGTTAGCGGGCAATAAAAGACATCCTGGAGGGAAATAATTCAGTCACTGTCAGACATTCCCACTTCAACCATAGGCCTTCAACTTTTGGTAGGAACATAAAGTCTTAAAATAGGCAAAACTGAAAGCTGTCATAATCAACTATCATCAGTCATCAGTCATCAGTCAATACCAATTTCTTATAGAAATAGCATTAATTCTTTTCATCTAGGAGATCTTGTTTATAAAGGAGAGCAGCTGTCACCCATTTGGGCTGGCCCCGCCTGAAAATGAAATGACGAACTCGACTTCTGAAGCCCATGTGACTTCTAGAGCATGAGCTAGTCTGCTGTTCTGCTGCTGAAAGTCAGCAACCTAGCATAGGGATGAGGAACGTGGACTCTGGCGCCAACTGCTTGGGGTAAAATCCTGGTGCCACCACTTACCGGTTTCCCCTGGTTAGATTACTCAGCCACTCTAGATTTGTTTTCCCATCTGAAAAAAAAAATGGCAAAAATAAAAATACCTACCCCTGTGTATTAGTCCGTTTTCATACTGCTGTTAAATACATACCCGAGACTGGGCAATTTACAAAAGGAGGAGGTTTAATGGACATACAGTTCCACGTGGCTGGGGAAGCCTCATAATCATGACAGAAGGCAAAGAGGAGCAAGTCACAACTTAGATGAATGGCAGCAAGCAAAGAGAGAGAACTTGTGCAGGGGAACTCCTCTTTATAAAACCATCAGATCTCATGAGACTTACTATCATGAGAATAGCAGGGAAAGACCTGCCCACATGATTTAATTACCTCCCACTGGGTCCCTCCCACAACATGTGGGAATACAAGATGAAATTTGGATGGGAACACAGCCAAACCATATCACCCTCCTAAACATTGTGAAGATTAAATTACTTAATATTTGTATAACACTTACACTAGAGCTTGTCATATAGGAAGCGCTGTATAAGTGTATGCACTTAACGCTTATGAAACTGGGCCTTTGTCCCTGAAGCTTTGCTCCCTGAAGACTTTGGTTACATGAGCCTTCTCTAATAAATGGAGACATAAAACATATATTATCTTTGCAGAAATACCCCAAACTGTGCATTTCATTCATAATTTGATACTCAGGCATGCCCTAAACTCTCAGAATGACTTAAGATGAATGTGATGTCTAAATGAAGCCAATGTAGATGGTGATGATGAACAGTTTACCACATCCACAGAGCTTTTACCAGGTGTTAAGCATCAAACCTCCTCTTCCACCTTCTGATCTGAACTTCCACATACCAAAGCTCTAGCATCAAAACTTCGGTTTTATCTTCTGTGTCTTGGCCTCTTGACATACACTTAGCAAATGAGATCTTTTCTTCTTGTCTGGGTAAGTCTTCTGAAGTAGGGAGTGTTGAAATAAATGGCTTATGACATGTATAGTGTTGAAATAAACGTTTATTTTAACACTTCATAAGTTATGAGCCATTTAACACTTTTCACTTGAAGTGTTTAAATAATAGGTTTTATACAGGGATGTGTCATCCACTCTGTTTAATGTAAAAGTGAATATGTAAATACATCCATCTATCTAATCGGGATTTCACACCCTTTGGCTGCCAAACAGCCTGGTTGCCATAGTTTCTGGAGTAACCTGAAATTAAATTTTCTTCTCTTTCTGTTTCTGTTGATAGGTAATTTGATGGTACAAAAGGTGATTGGACATCACTCCATTAATGAACAAATGGTTAAATACAGTTTTTTTTTTCAGAAATCTAAAAAAGTATCAGCAAAGACCAGAGCTGACAGTTATATGCTTTTGTAACTAGAACAGCTTTTACTAGAAAATGTCAGGATTTTTCTTTTCGTTTTTAGATTAATAGCAACTTGTTGCAGGGTTATTTTTGAGCATTCGTACAGATAAGTATGTATATAAAAAGCATATGTACAGTGCAATGCCTAGAGCCAATAGGTACATACAAATATCAACTTCTTGAAGGAAGGCAAAAAGTTTCTGCAAAACGGCACTAGTTTGGGAGTCAACATATTTGGGTAGAATCTGAGACCTTCCAGTTACTCTTACAAAGACAAAATATTTAACAATTTTTAGCATAAAAAGTGATAGCTCCTGGAGATTCTGTGAGATTTAGATAAAATAACATAAGTAATATTAATAAAAGCCTTAATAGAGTGCTGTGTGCATATTTAGTTCATTCAACAAAGGATAGTTATTGTTATTGCTATTATTCCTTGCTAGGAAATGGCAATTAATTAAAATAGCTACGAATGTTATATTTTTAATAATTATTTTCAATATTCACAAGTTTGTGTCCTTGTTTTTGCCAAACAATACAGGTAAACTGATATTTTTATGAGAGCAAGAAGAATCCAAGTGTTATATAGGGGAAACTTTGAAAAATAAAGGTTTATTTTTTAATGATTTTAGATTTACAGAAAAGTTGAAAAGATAATGTAGAGAAGAATCCCTATATACTTCTCATCCAATTTACCCTGTCTCTAATTACAAGGAGTATTTTAAGAATTTGCTAAAGTAATACCTTGTGTTGGAAAGTTTTTGTGCCAAAACCTGAATTTAAATGCTAATAGTGATGGGAAATGAATGGAACAAAAACATTGTGAGATGGAGGATGAGAATGGCATGAGGGAGCGATGCCAACAGAAGGGAAATTAAAGGGAAACACTTAGCAAAACCTTAGCTCTCACAAAGACTTCTCATTTTTCCATACATAAAACAATACCCTCACATATCTAACTATATTGAAAGAGTTAGTTGAGACATGAAAGGGCAAATGTTTGCTTTTGCTTTCAGATACTAAAAAATCTTTTAAAGAATAATTAAAAGCTGAGAAGTAAAAACGCTCCAGAAAGAATACAAATACTGGCATTCGTTTTCCATTTGACATTTTCCAATGTCTATAAATGCTATTGATTTCAAATTCTAAATTATTTCACTTCTGAACACGCCTTGTAGAATTATTACAGTGCTATTTGTGTGGGCTTGTAATCATTGATTGTGACATTATACTCTCCATAAATGTGCCATTGTGAATAATTAAACTTGTTAGTATTTTGTTTGCCTACAGCCTTTAGAGTGATAGCCTGTTTTTTGGCAATCATAATGTTTCTCTAGTTCAGTTTGTGCTGGATATGGGAAATACATCATTTTTTTCTGAGACTTTTTCAATACATTTCCATTTTCAAATTTTAAATTTTAAGAACTGCTTCATAATATATTCAGCATTTAGTAAATTAGAATTCTGGGAGTCTTATGATTTGTATTTCAAAGTTTATAAATAAATAATCTTCTAGAATGAAAGCAGATCTTTTTCATACCAGTTACTGCCTGTGAAAACACTTGCCTAGAGTAAAACAAATATTAGTGTTCCAAAAAAATATACATTGTGACCGTTGGCCCTATTTACACTGGATTGCAAATATACTTGAAAAAATTTGAAAGTGTTATAGTTTAATATGATTTCTGTTGACTTCTACACAATTACAAAGAGTCTCTGAGCTCTGTTGAGAAAAACAGTATATAGCGGTTTTGGCAAAGGTTCTAAAAAATGTCTCTCCCCTCAAGGCATAGAAACCATGCTCTAGCTCTGCCTCTGTAACTAGATTTAGCATATCTGTGATGCCCAACGCCCAAATCTGAATGGTCGAATGCTGTTTGGAATTATTATACACAATTTAAGCATTTGGATGATGAGACACTTATGTCAACAATATAAATTGGAAAAAAACAAGAAAGAGCATCTATGAATGTGGAAAAATATATGCATCACATTTTGCTTAGATATGTGCATTAGGCACAGACTATGTATCCTTTCCCTACCAAGTTGGTCCTGACAATGGGCTGTCTCCTCTTCTTGCAAATGGAAGTTAGCTAACTGCCATTTGGCAATAAGTTGAGTCATCCAGGGTTGCACACTGGCCAATTTGCCTGCATATCCATGCCAGTAGACAAAGTAATGACCTCAATTTGACAAGAGCCTGAAATTTCATCAGAAAACATTAAAGATTGGAAAAGTAGCAAATAGAGAAAGGATATTTCATTACAAACCCACCATAGACTTGACATAACTATGAGCCAAATATTCCTTAAAGATTTGTCTGGGAAGTTAAGTTTATGACTACAAGGTTTTAATAGGAATAACACCCTTGAGTGACCCCTCTCTTGTTTTGGAGAGGTAAAGCTATACTCAAATACCAATTTGGGCATAAAGTGCAGAAACAGACATTCTCATTATATGTTAACAATATTTGTGATCAGTTGATGGCATTTTTTGAAATTTGGCTCTGGGGTCTCACTTAGCACTACAGTCAGCAAAGGGCCAAACTGCTTCTTTGGCTCACTGAAGCTGTGCCTTTCTAAATAGAGTGATTTTTAGCATGCCTGGCTAATTCAAGAGTTATGATTTAGAGGTATAGTCTAGCCGTAATACCAGTCTTTATATGTGCATCATTTTGTACTCCATGTGTCCTTATTCTTAGTAACTAGTGATTTGTCACTGACAGTGTGTTTGTGTGTGTATGTGTATGTTTGTGTGTACGTGCTTGTATGTGATATATATGACTTCTGTAAAAGCATTGCTCTCAAGAAAATTTCATGGAGATTACAAGCATTAACAAGAGCAACAACACCATAAAAATTGCTCTCACTGGGTCATCTAAGTTGACATTGATTTACCTTACATGATGTACTGCAGACGATGATCTTCAGTCCCATTCACCTTTATAATATAAGCTCACAGATTCATTTTTTTTCTTCTTTTCTTTTCTTTTTTTTTTTTTAGACAGAGTTTCGCTCTTGTTGGCCAGGCTGGAGTGCAATGGCGCGATCTCGGCTCGCTGCAACCTCCGCCTCCCGGGTTCAAGCGATTCTTCTGCCTCAGCCTTCTGAGTAGCTGGAAAGGCGCCCGCCACCATGCCCAACTGATTTTTGTATTTTTACAGGAGATGGGTTTTCACCATGTTGGCTAGGCTGGTCTCGAACTCCTGACCTCAGGTGATCCACCTGCCTTGGCCTCCCCAAGTGCTGGGATTACAGACATGAGCCACCGTGCCCTGCCACAGACTCATTTTCTATTTGCAAATGGGAAGATGTCCTCATATTTCATAAAATGAAGTATTTGAAAGATTCTGACCATCAAAAGAATTTTTTAGAAGTGGATTCGTATAGGAGATGCTCACTTTTGAGATGGACATTTTTGCTACTTCTTATTTATGTATTCATATCTTTTTATTTTTAATGGAGTATAGTTAAATACAATATAATACACAGATACGATATATGTTCAGCTAAGCTAGCTTTCAAAATGATACACATCTGTAGTAACACAATCTGAAACAAGATAGAGGATATTTCCTTCACACCAGAAAGTTCTCTTGGGTTGCTTGGTAGTCAATTTCTCCATCTCCAGCTGAGACTTATACCACCATAGATTCTTTTTATCTGTACTAAAACTTCGTATAAACTAAATAATATTTATTCTATTCCCTCTTTCTCTTTCTTACCTTTCTTCCCTGCTACCTCCATGTGTGTGTGAATAGGGGACATGTCTGGCCTCATTTGCGCTCAATATAATTTTTAAAATAATATTGTCACATGTATCAGTAGAAATTTCATTTTTATTGCTAGTAGTTTACATTCTATTAATTGACCAAAATTTGTTTATTCATTCTCCAATTGATGGATATTTCGGTTGTTTCCAGTTTTGAGCTGTTATGGGTAAGGCTGTCATGAACACTTTTGTACATAGCTTTTTTAGTTCTGTTTTCACTGTAGAGTGAATATCTAGGAAAGAAATTGCTGCGTGATAGGATAGATGTATGTCATTTTTTAAAGAAACTGTCAAACAGTTATCCAAAGTGATCTTTCTGTCTTTCTTTCTTTTTATTTTTTATTTTTTTGAGATGGAGTCTTGCATTATTGCCTGGGCTGGGGTGCAATGGCGTGATCTCGGCTCACTGCAACCTCCGTCTCCTGTGTTCACGTGGTTCTCCTGCCTCCGCCTCCTGAGTAGCTGGGATTACAGGCACACACCACTACACTCGGCTTATTTTTTGTATTTTTATAGAGACAGGGTTTCACTATGTTGGCCAGACTGGTCTCAAACTCCTGACCTCGTGATCTGCCCGCCTTGGCCTCCCAAATTGCTGGGATTACAGGTATGAGCCACCGTGCCTGGCTGTGATTTATCATTTTATACTCCTTCCAGGAGCATGTGAGAGTTCGTTTTGTTCCACATTGTCATCAACATTTGGTGTTATAGTCTTTTGGATTTTTAGCTGTTCCTGTGGGCCTAAAACGATGTCTCGTGGTGATTTTAATTTCAAGTTCCCTGATGTGAAACACTTTTTTGTGTATTTATCGATCATTTGTATGTCTTTTTTAAAAGTATTGTTCAAGTATTTTGTCTATTGTAATCTTTTAACTGTTGGTTTCTAGTTCTTTATATATTTTAGATATGAGTTCGTTTTAAAATATATGTGTGTGAATACATTTTTTTCTAGACTTTGGCTTCTTTATTTTCTTAATGATGTATTTTGTTGAAGTCCAGTTTATCAATTTTTTTTTAAGTTAGTCATTGCTTTTAAGATCCTTTCCATGAAATTTTGCCTAATTCAGGGTTACAGAAATATTCTCCTTTTCTTCTCCCTAGGAACTTTATGGTTTCAAGTCTTACATTTAGATTTATAATTCATCTTGAATCTTTAAAAAAACTGTGTATGAAGTGAGGTAGAGGCCATGGTTTCATTTTTTCCTTGCTTTTCTTTTCTTTTCTTTTTCCCCCCCTTCCTCTTATAAATATCCTGCTTTTCTCACACCATTTGTTAGAATGACTTTTTTCCCCTCATTGAACTGACTTTCTGCCTTGGTCAAAAATTAATTGGCCTTATCTGTGGGACTATATCAGGACTCTGTTCTCTTTCACTTATTCGTCATATATTCTAATGCCATTGTCTTTATTACTATAAATTGAAAGCAAGTCCTAAAATGAAATTGTGTCCTTGAGTTATTTTCTTTGCTGATTATTTTTGCTAATCTACATCCTTTGTATTTTTAAATAATGTTAAGAATCAGCTTATCAGTTTCTTCAAAGAAACCTTTTTGGATTTCTGTTTTGAGTTGTGTTGAATCTACAGATCAATTTGGTGAAGTTTAACATCTTAACAGTATTGAGTCAACAAGTCTATGAATATAGTATGTCTCTTTATTTTCTGAAGTATTATCAATTTTTTTCAGAAATATTTTACAAAATATTTTTAGTGCACAGATCTTACATATCTTTTCTAAATGTACTCCTATTTGTTGCTTTTTGGTGCTATTGTAAATATTATTTTTTAACTTTATAATTGCTTCTTGTGAGTATATGGAATAGAGTATATAGAAAGTATAAAGAGTATATAGAGAAAGAATTTTTCAACATTTAGTCTGATTTTAGCCATAGGTTTTTTTATAGATGTTCTTTGTCAGATTGAGGATAGTCTCACCCTTGTTTTGCTTACATTTCTCATCATGGATGAATTTCAAATTTTCCTGTGTACACTTTCTGTACCCTTTTGAGATACTCATATGTCTTTTCTCTTGTATTCAGTTGATTGGTGAATTACATTAATTGATTTTCAAATGTTAAACCGTGTATTAGTCCATTTTCACACTGCTGATAAAGACATACATGAGACTGGGCAATTTCCAAAGAAAGAGATTGGACTCACAGTTCCATGTGGCTGGGGAGGCCTTGCAATCATGGTGGAAGGCAAGGAGGAGCAATCACATCTTACATGGATGGCAGCAGGCAAAAAGAGAGCTTGTGCAGGGCAACTCCCGTTTCTAAAACCATCAGATCTCATTCACTATCACAAGAACAGCACAGGAAAGGCCCGCCCCCATAATCCAATCACCTCCCACTGGGTTCCTCCCACAACACGTGGGAAGTGTGGGAGTTACAATTCAAACTGAGATTTGGGAGGGGACACAGCAAAACCATATCAAATTACCTTCATATTCCTGGGATAAACTATTTGATCATGATGCTTTACACCTTTTATATATTGCTGAATTTATTTAATACACATATTTGGGTCTACGGATATTGGTCTATAATTTTATTTTCCTTTTATTTATTTGTCAGGTTTCAATATCAAGATTATACTGGCTTTATAAAATGAGTTGAGATTGGCTCATTCTTCCTCTATCTTCTACTAGAGTTTATGTAAGATTGGTATTATTTCTTCCTTTAGTTTAATAGAATTTACCAGCGAAGCCATCTGGGCTTGCAGTTTGCTTTGTGAAAATGTTTTTTATTATGAATTCAACTTCTGCAACAGTTATGGATCTATTTTTAATTTTGACTTTCTGTTTTCTGTTGTCTTAATTTTGGTTAGTTGTGTTTTGCATGGAATTTGTGCATTTCACTTCAACTGTTGAGTTTATTGTATGACATTGTTCATATTGTTCTATTATTATCCTTTTATATTTTTAGAAGCTGTAGTGATGGCATTTTTAAAGCATTTACTATGTGCTTGTCACTGTGCTGCCTGCTTTATATAGATTATTCTATTTTATTCTATTTGGTTTTGTATTAGGTACATTAGAAATTCATGCCTACTCAGTGGCTATACAAATCACTACTAGTTTTTATCATCCGTTTGGTTGAGGCACATCCCCAGCTTGTAGTCCAAAGCCCTGAAACATCAGGGGTCTCAGGGGCCACACAGATATGCACAGCTTGAAACTAGCTTCCCATTTTTGGCATGTAGCTGACTTGCGGTATGTTAAGAGAGGTTGCCAGACTGCTCCATATCCTCATGCTCTAGGGTAGTATTACAGTTCCTTTAGGTAATACTTTAGGAGATCTTGTCTGAAGTAATGTAGTCTTAAGTTCTTTTTCCTTTCCTAGTTTTTTGATCATATGCTCTTTTTAATACATGCTGCAGATTCCTGCAGTATTTATGATGTTTGTTAAAAGTATAGATGCATCTGTGAAAATGGTAATTCACATTACTGGCAATAGTTACTGAATGGTTGAATGGAATGGAACACTTGTTCTCTTCCATTATATCAGCTCTCTATATTCTGAAAAAGTGGATCATATTATTCTAGTTGTAATTCTTATCTCTTCTGTTTGATAAAAATCCTAATATTACTTTTCATCAGACTAGGAAGATCTTTATGATCTCTAGAAAGGCTGCAGACAGGGACATGTATAAAGAGTACAGATTCTCTTTAGTCTCCCCTGAGAAATATTTTTATTGGCAGTAAATAGCAATATTTATTAATTCATTAATAACAATTGCTATTAACATAACAATATTAATTAATTCATTAATAACAATTGCTATTAACATAGCAATATTATTTTTATTAACAATAAATAGCTTTGAACTTCCCTCATTTGATCTTTTGTATAAATTTAAACCTGTTTATTCTTATACTAGGTCAATATTTTTTAATGCATTTTAAAAAGTAAAATACCATATAGAAATTGATATTGGTAGCTGCGAGAGCTGGGGGTAGGCTGTTTTCCTGCCTACAAGGCAACATCCCTACACTATGTAATGCACTGTATACCATTTCCCAACCTGAGAGGCTACTTTGGTTTGGCTGTTAACGTGTTTTATAAGTATGATTTGCTTATTACTATATCTGCAATTTTTCTCACCTTGTTCCCAACCTCTGCCACAGTTTGAAATATCCTAATTTTTAGCCCCAGACCTACCCACTTATCTTTCAAGAGCCCAGCTGAAGTAAGTCCTGCATCTTCCTCAAAGCCTTCCTAGACCACCTCGGATTTCCTGGCTCTCCTTGTCTTCTAAGTTTCAGCAGTGCCTGTTGTCTGACCCACAAAATTGGGCATGTGAACATGGGTTGTCCATGTTTTCTGTCTCATTGACCCAGCCTTATAAGCTTGCTGAGAAGAGACATCTCTTCTGCTGCCTTTGAGCAACAGCCATGGTGCTGGGTACAAGAAATAATTTTGACTGAAAATGATTTTTCATTTTCTACCCTATTGAAATTTAGGAAGAAATGTTATTGTCAACTAATTGACAGAGCAACTTAACAGTAGGATCTCTCTTTTTCAAAGTGCCTGGTCAGTTTTAGAGTGAGCATTGATTCAGAGGGTTCAGATAAGGGCCCAGGTACAGATGTCCTTGTCCACACCACATCTTTGAGAGTTGTCCAGGCCAAAGAAGAGAACAAAATGGCATCAACTGCTGTACAGCCTGTGTTTCAGTAGACTCTGAGGGACACAGCCTTATCACAGAGCATGGAGATTAACACATGTAATTCTTTGTAAAGTGAAAGAGAATGCGTTGCTGAGAGTGAAAGGAATGGTTTTACAGTACAGCAAGTGCTGCCATGGACACCCTGGCCATAGAACCACCCACAGAGTAAACAGAGCACAGGATTTCAGAGAGAAAAGAAATTGTGATTTTCCAAAGGAAGAAGAAATAGGATCCTAATGGATGTGGAACCTCTTTTTTATTATTTTTCTGTATGTTCTCAGAATAATGCCCACTTGTTATCCTGGATTCTCCCAAGAGTAAAATGAAACTCCGGTCATCGGCATTATCATTGTCATTATAATCTTCCTCCTTCTCCTACTCAAATAATCATATTTGAAAACACATAGAATTGTGAGATTTTTATGCTGTGTAACATTTGCTCTGGACATCCTTAAGCAAAATCACATGAGAAATGTTACTTCAAGTCCACTAAGTCTGTCATAGGTGAGAATAATTTCTTGGCTGGGGAAATATGTCTTTTTTAAATAGTTCTTCTATTTATACTTATAGGTAAACCTTTAAAATTGTAGGCAAAAGCATTGCCAGAAGCTCTTATTTGGAGAGATTGAGACATGGGTTAATCTGGAAATAAAGAAAAGCCCTCATATTCAAACCCGGCAGTGAATTTTATGGTGATATTGCAGACTAATTGTCTTATTGTTATAATGCATTACTTAACCACACAGCCCTGCCTTTTTTACATGCACATACTATTTAATTCCTTGGGCCTGAATTTCCTTGTCTGTAAAATGGAGATAATGTATATTGACTTGTAACGATGTTGTGCGGATATAAATAACTAGTGAATAATTTAGCAGAGCAACTGGTACTTAATAGGTTCTCAAGTTATTTCAGTCTAACCATAAAAATAATATTGCCACTGGCTTTGAATTCTAATTTTATTTTTTCATATGAAGTGGACAACAGCTTAAAAATTATAAAGTCTTCAAATAGTTTTACCACCCGCAACCAAGACACACTGTATAATCCCACATCAATGGATCTTAGTAGTATAAAGAACTGAATAGCAAGGAAGAAACTGAGTTAGAACTCTGGTCTATTTTAAATGATAAATACTAGCTGCGATGTAAAACCATTTGTGCATTTCCTCAATAACTCTACTTTGAAAGTGCACTCCATTTTTAAAGTAAAAGCACATTTAAGATTGATAGTAAGAAAAATTTACTACTTGTTCCTGCATCAAGGTTATAGAGCAAATAATACAATGAAGGTATTATACATATTCGTAGATATATATGAGTATAGTTTACACTAGCCTATCACATAAATCAACTTGTAAAACTCTCCTTTCTTGTTTCCAAAGAGAGTACATATGATATGGCATCTACCATGGAAACTAAACCAACTTGGAAATAGCAATAATGTCTTTAATTCGGTAATTCTTTTTCTTTTAGCTGTGTTTTTCCTCTGGGTAAACCTGTCTGCACACTGGATTTCTTGCTAAATCTGAATGTCCTCTCTGGCCATATTGAAGAATGTGCTTACTGTACTGTTTCATTAAACTGCTGTGTTATCGGGTAATTGTTTAAACATAATGCCATAGCACTATCAAAAGGAAAGGTGAACTAATGGCATTTGCAAATGTCAGGGATTATCTTAACACTTTTATTATAGTTTATAAAAAGTAGGTTCAGGGCATTTCATGGCAATTATTTCTACAGAAATTGGTTATTTAAATAAATTGCTAATTATCTGAAGATGACAGTATTGAAAATGCTACTAATGAGTTGTTTAATAAGTGTAGCTTGTGGTGGCCACCTACAGGTTGAAAATAGAAAGAACATACATGTAGACTATGCCTAGTAAATGCTGTATATTTTTCTCTCTAGTGACAAATTTAAAGACATTTAGGTCTTCATGCCATCTTTTGAGTCTTGGACAGTATAGGGAGTTTCTAAGCTCCTCATAAATTTGGTTTTGGTTCTAAAACAAATTTCACTTTGCTTCTGTAATTGTCTTTGTCCTATTATCCTTGGACATAATTATCTTTAGTTATAGCTAGTATGATTCTATAATTTATCATCTGAACTGGGATACTTTTAGACCAAAGGAAGATAGCTATTGTTACACCATGTAATTACAAATAAATACAGGTATAATATACTGGGACTCTCCTGGGCAAACTGGGCTATATGGTTACTCTAGTTATACAATTACTAACTACTCTACTTCTAATTTAATTTTTATCCAACAATTAATATAATGTCTATTTTTCTATAATCTTGATTTTTATGGTTTTATCATACCTGGATAATATATATTTATTAATTATAACAATTATTATTATTAACTCTTCTTTCTAAAGCTTAATTTATATCCAGACATTTAAAATCAGGAAGCAGCATAGCATTGTGGTTAAGAGCGTGGTGTTGGGAGTCAGATAGGCCTGGATTCCAGTACTGGACCCATACTTTCTAACAGTGATCTTGAGGATGTGGCATTTATCCATACTGAATCTCAGTTTACACATCTATAAAAATAGAGACAGAAATACCTATTTCATAGTAATGTTACCAGCACAATGTATGCAAAAATAAATAGGAAAATATCTCTCAATTAGAAAGCATTCAAAAGAGGAGCATTTATATTTAACATATTTAATCTTAAAAGTTAACTCATACTTGCTTCTTTTCTAAGGAAAACTATAGAGCATGTAAAATTGCTCTTAAACTACCAAGAAGAAGTTATAGTATCCCCCGATTTTGAATTGGAAGAGAAAAACTAATCCAATATTTCCTGTAGTACAGAGAAGTCTTTCTGTTGCATCTTGCTGTCAAGTAGCCATCAAGATTCAAGGAACAGGGAAGTCCCATTGTAGCTGCTTTCATTGCTGAATTTACAATAAATTAATTATAAAAATAAGAATAATAAAATCAATCGTGTATGCTGAATTGTTTGTCCCAATTTTCTACATAAGATAAGCCCTTTTTTTCATGGTTATCCTTCAAATATTTGGAGACCAATTTATAGGATTTCTTTCAATCACTATATAGATATATATGATATGTGTGTGAGAAAGACAGATCAAGAGAGATCATTCTATTCACTCTGTTGTGTTTGTAGATCTTTTATCTAAAATATTGGACACAGAACCAAACAGGTTCTTTGTAATGTACAGAGGATAGAATCACTATATGTATCACCCATATATGAAAATGTCACATCATATATTCTGATGATGCTTAGTCTTGTAAGGTGAATTTTAGGAACATTATAAAAATAGATATTTTTACTACAGAAGTAAATTATAACACCGTTTTATCAAAAAGAATCCAACAATAAAAAGTATATATATATAAGCTTGAAAGGTCTTCAACCCCTTTACTGCAGGACTCACCCCCTTTCCCAGAGATGATACCTGTGAACAGTATGAAATTCAACATTATATGCATTTACATGCACACATACTAAATGTAATCACATACTTTTCTTGACAACAATGGGACCATACCATATATATTGCTCTGCTACTTGTGATTAACTCTTAACATTATAAATTAGAGCTATTTGCATGTCAATTTTAAAGGTTTTCTAGAATATCATATATTGATGAACTATAATTTATTTAATAGAGTAACTACTCGTGATCCTTTAGATTGTTTTCCACTATTTTGCTACAGAAAATAATACTTCCAGGAACATTGTTGTATATTTGACTTTGTGTCTAAGCACTAATGGAACAGATTCTTCAAAAAAGACTTAGAAGATTATATATATATATACACACACACACACACACACACACACACACGTTGCAAATTACACTTAAAAATCTAATAAAGATTTATTCACACAGATACACACATTTACTACCATAGACTCAAGCTATGAATATTCATAATTTTGAAACCAATGAAATAACATATGGGTTACAAAGGATCCCCAAATGTTATATCTAGGAATGAATATTAACAACCCTTAAAAATTAAGTTTATCCTTATATGTGTTATAGCTGAATGTTTATTTTTCTGATCAATTTTCTCTGGCTTTGACACTAATATTAGCTTATATACAGTATAAACTAGGCACTGTGCCAAGTCTTTCCCATGAGTTGTATCATCTAATACATCCCAACTCCCTAGAATATTATTAGTATTAATGTCCTTGTTTTTCAATTAGGGAAAACCAGTGTTTTAGGAAGTTGAGGAGCTTGCTCAAAGCTACAATTGTATAAAGCAAATGATTTGCGACTTACACCTAATTGGTTGGACTTCCTCTGTGTTCTCATAGCATCAGTCTGTACTGATACTAGTTTTCTTAGGCAAAAATAATCCAAAGATGGTCCCTTTTGTAATTGCTGCATTGTCACTTCTCAATAATAACTGAAAATGGGAACTTTCATGTCGCAGAGACTTTATTTTTAATCGTATTAGATCCTTTTTAAACTACGTGACACTGGATAAGTTATTTATTCAGCTTGAGCTTCTCTTTCTTTATGTACAAAATAGAGAGGACAGCGCCTAGCTTCAGAGTTATAAGGGTTAAAGTATACAGTGTACATGAAGCCCCTGCCTCAGTGTCTGCACGTGGAAATCACTCTATGAGTGAGTGATCCTACTCATTCCACTAACAGTAGCTGACACTTTCAGAAAGGAGAATGGCCCTCTTTGGTGAATATTATTAATTCTCTTGGTAAAAATAAATGCCTAACACATGCTAGGTACTGAGTTATTTAACATGAATCCACTAGGAACATATTGAATGCATTATGAAGCAGATAAACATAGCTATGAAGATATGAAGTCTTGGAGAAAACAAAAAATTCAACTAAAGTTAAAACATTTTCAGAAGAAAATTTTTCGCTTTTCTGAAAAAACTAAAATAACATCAAATAATCAACTTTATTTTTTCCATTTCTTCTCTTTAAATTACACATCTCTACATATAACCCTAGATCCTTTTAGTACTTCAGTTTCTGGTTGAATTATGCAAATATTCTCAGAGGACCCTCATCCATGTGTAAAGATGTTATTTTTAAATAGCTGTGTCTCATGTATTTATTAGTATATTAACTTCATTAACATTTTACACTTATTTTAGTAAAGCATAAATTTGTTGGTGCTTCATTTATATGTAGTTTATAAAAATCAATCTCTCACCTCCTAAATCCTTGAAATTCTTGATCTACTAATTTTTTTCTTCTGGATGATGTTAAACCTATTAACAATTAGACAGTCAAGGTTCAATTTCTAATGAATTTGTTATCCACTTAATTCATTATATTTTAATTAATGTAAGCAAATTAAAACTACATTTTCTTTTTGCATACACAGTGAGCACGAATGAGTATTATAACCCAATTTCTGTTTTATTGCCAGCTAGAGCTATTATCAGGGAGTTTATTGTGGACTTAGTTCTAACAATTAATTGTGTAACAGTCGCTGTCCTAGGAGTCAAATGATTAGGGGGAAAAAGACAAACAGAATTAAACTCAATTATTCAAAATTCCAGTTATTTAGCATATGTTCCACACTCTCTTGCTCATTAAAAATTCCTTTTTTCTTCAAGGATTTAGTTATGCAAAGTACATCTCTGCCTCCTTTTCACCAATAAACTTGAGTTCAGATATTGTAATTAAAATCCATGGACATTTTGCTTATCAAAAAAAAATTCTTAAATATATTGATGTCAGCCTTTTGAGGCTTTTTTTCCTTTGGAGTCAAAGTAATCTTCATCAACATTATGACACTGCTAAATGACAGCTGTTAGGAAAAGAGTAAAAGGAGGGGACATGTATGGTCCTCTTAAGGTTTCAGAGGATAAAGTTCTGTCATCATAGGCATCATGCTTTTGTCTCCAATTTAAAAATTGGTTTTAATTGCATCACTAAACACACAAGAACACAGAAAGCAATGTCAAAGTAAACTACATAAATGCTCCCTCTGAAATCAATTGTCCTTGAGGGCAGTACAAATTATAACAGCAAACACTTCTACAATTTTTATTATGTGCTAGCCTTTTATATATATTATGTAATTTATTCTTCAGAACAGCTCTATGAAGACGTTATTACAATTTTTATTATTTTATATATGACAAAATTGAGATTCAGTGGGATTTAAAAGTTTTCACAAAGTCACACAGCTTATAAATGGAACTAAGATTTGAACCTCAGCAGTTGGCCCAGTTGTCTCTCTGACGCTGGTAACTAGTTCATCCTCAAATTGCCTTCTTGATAGAATTCATATTAACAGTATTTATAAAATGTATAATGTTCTAACAAATGTGAATTGTTTCTAATGGAATACTGGTAGAGAATGAATAACTGGATTCAAATTATTACCTTGAAATAACCTACTACAGTGATAAGACCTGGTGTTTTGTGAGTCAAGCGTAGATATATAGTCAGGACACAAACTGATGAACCAGTAAAAAAAAGCCATAGGTGCTTAAAAAAATTTTGTGGATAGACAGATTAATGGATAAATGAAGCCTGAGTAAGGAACCTGATTGCCATGGTACATTAATACACATATATCAATATATAATATTATAGCCAATGATAGCGTTTCTGAAATTTATTTAAAATGATATCTGACAAACGACAGTTCATTTTCTTAAGAAAAATACTTTTCATCAAAATCAGATTGATTAACTTAATTCAAAATCTCTGGCTTACTAAAATGGTTTTCTGAAACGTGAACCAATTCAAAAATGTTCTGTGTAGTTCATCTAAGACAATCTGTGAATTCAACACACTGATTTGTATTTTAAATTGTGACTACATGGAGGGCCTAGAATGATTAGAGACCAAAAGTTACAGTTCAGTCTAGTCCACTAGGAGAGCCACATAATGCAAAGCAAAGTTCTTTGTAGCAATGTTGCAACTCATAAGTCCAGTTCATTTTTTGTTTGTTTGTTCGAACCTGCAGCTTGTTTCAAAACGTAGGAACTCAGAATGGCTTGATTTTTATTGGAGGATTCCACACAGTTGAAGCAGAATGGCTTGATGTAACTGAATTCCCCATTAGGTTCATCTGGCCACCCCATGTAGATGAGGGCTTAATTTAAATTGCATGTTACCTGTTAGTTCATTTAAGTGTATAGGATTTCAATTTCTTGATTTAAACCTTGTTGTTTCCTTAAGGATAGAGCCCGCATACACATTCTTTGAACCTCTTACACTGGCTTCTTCCTCCCTAGTCTTTGGTCTAAAAATCATTAATCACTGTAGCAGTGACAAAATTTTAAAAGACCTTTATCTCGATAATTGTAATTCAGGAAGTCTTTATGATTTTAATTGGCATATGTACAATTTTGTATGGCATTGATATATGTATTTTCTTTAAACCAACAGTTTTATTTTTATCTTGAACCTATTATTACTTCATTTCTGTCATTCTAAAACTAAAAATAAATTCTATATAGCAATTTAGAAAAATCTTTTTATATACCTTCATTTTCCTTCTAGAAACCGTTCTTAGTGGATGAAGTCATTCTTAAAACCTATTCCCCATAAAAATGCTGAGAACAGATAGATTATATTTCATATTAAATCAGTTGAGTTATAAAAAATCAAATTGGGTTTATAATGGAAATAAAAACTGAATTTACTGTAGTTCAGCAACAGAGAGATCATTTCTTCATTTTTTGGATCTCATTTCCTCCGAGAACATAGTTACTCTTAACTTGAAAAAATACTCTTATTTTTTGAAAAGTTTTTCTGTTCATTAGGTACATTATAAAAGCCTTAGAAAGGAAGAAAAGCATAAATTAGAAAATGTCTTATTGACCTAATTGAACATCTTCAAATGCCAATAAGAATTTCCTGATTTTTTTTAACACCTGTGTAATAATGTTGCCCTTTAAGTGTCACTGGTTAATTTTTCAAAGCTGTGTTGCCATTTTATGTCCATTAATATCAATAGAATATGTGGCCAAATCCCTGTATACCACTTTGAAATTTTACCCCTTATTGTTAATGATAGTCTTCTAACAGTGGAGGTAGAAATAAATTATTTATCTACTTAGCTCAAATTTACTCTCTTGGGTCAACTAAATAAGGGGGGGAAAAAACAATATTTCTTTATTACTTCAAAGTAGTGTGTATGTAAAGAAGCCATTGGGTTAGTATGTATTGACTATGCCAGTTATATTATGCAGAGATAGCTGTGTGTCTATCAAAAAGTTTGTTATAGCTTTCTTTAAAAAATGCTTTCCTTTAACTTTTGTTATGTAGATTTCTTTCAATATAACTAAAGATATGTGTATATATATGTGTGTGTTTGTATTCTCACTATAAATTCTGTCCACTATTAGCCTTTTTATGGTTAAAACATAAAAACTGTGAGGAATCACTGATAAATAATATAGAAGTAGAATCTTAATGTCCACTTTCTAATTTGCCCAACTTAATACTTTGTATTCAAAATGTCTATTATGAATTTTGAAGTATCAGCATTGAATATTCCTAAGGAATACTATAGTAATATGTAGAGGAAGATGTTTTAGGTGTGGGAGCCACAAGTAGACATTTCCACAAACATTTTTGTGTTGAGTACCAAAGAATTAGTCATGCAAACGTTCAATTTTATCTGAAACAGATATGAACAGGATAAAAAGAAGCCACTGATTTTTTTTTTCTTTTTTTTTTTTGAGATGGAGTCTGGCTCTTGTTGCACAGGCTGGAGGGCAATGGTGCGATCTCGGCTCACTGCAGCCTCCACCTCCCGGGTTCCAGCAATTCTCCTGCCTCAGCCTCCCCGGTAGCTGGGATTACAGGCGCCTGCCACCACATCCAGATAATTTCTGTATTTGTTTGTAGAGACAGGGTTTTACCATGTTGGCCAGGCTGGTCTCAAACTGTTGGCCAGGCTCATCTCAAACTCCTGACCTCAGGTGATCCATCTGCCTCGGCCTCCCAAAGTGCTAGGATTATAGGCATGAGCCACCACTCCCAGCCTCTGTTTTAGACTTTATTTTTTAGAGCAGTTTAGGTTCACAGCAAAACTAAGAGGAAGATACAGAGATATTCAATATATCCACTGCTCCAACACATGCATGACCTCCCTCATTCTCAACATTCCCCACTAGAGTGATACATTTGTTGTCATCCATGAATGTGCATTGACACCTATAGCCTAACCACCCAAAGTCTGAACTTTACAATAGGTTTCACACTTGGTGTTTTGCATTCTACGAGTGTAACAGATACATTCTCTAAGTGTGTTTTGTGTATGTGTGTGTGTGTAAATGTGTAACAACATGTATCCATCATTATAGTATATATAGTATTTTCAGTATCCTAAAAATCCTCTTTGCTCTGCCTATTTATCCCTGACGTTCACTCCTTACAACCACTGATATTTTCACCATCTCCACAGTTTTTCCTTTTCCAGAATGTCATATAGTTGGCATCATATGCTATCTAGCCTTTTCAGCTTGAAAGCCCTTGTTTTAACTTTTTGTTTCTTTTCTTAATTATTTTATTTAATTTTTAAATTTAATTTAATTTAATTTTAAGTTCTGGCCATTTTTTAAAGGAAGGCTGTGTGTGCTACCTCAGAGTAAGCACTCCAGTAAATACACATTGATATTGCTGGTGACTAGTGGTGGAGGTGATGACGAAGAACTCGCCACATGAGGCTGAACCAGTTGTTTGTTTATGTTGTTTGTGGAGCCCTGGTTTAAGGCAATGTCAAATTCTTGCATGAATTGAACTGTCTTTAGTTCAGAAAATGCTTGAAGGACCCCTGACTTATAAAGGAACACCAGGAATATCTAATTATATTCCTTTATTATGAAAGCATTAATGTACTCTGGGATGTTTAACATTTGAGAATTCAAAGCAGCTTTAGTACAATATATTCATTATAAAAATAGCCCCAAAGTATTCTTTCTATCCATACAATTTTTATTACTATTAGGGAATAATATACTGGTAATGTCTGGCTAATTAAATATTTAAAAACTAAATGCATGCACTCTAATTACTAGATTCTAGTAAATTCTCTTTAACTTGATTAAAACTTTCTAATATGTGAAAAATTGGATTAGACTCCCTATTATTTTTTCAAATTGTGGGAAGTACATATAAAAAGCAACATGGAATCTGTAAGTTCATCAGCACCTTGCCTTTTTTTACAGTCTATGTTCACAGCATCTGCTTTGTACTCTAAAGAAACATAACATAGCTGTATGTCTATTGATGTGCTATATGTGATTGTTTTTCTTTTCAAAATCTGCTGTTCCTTGTTTTTTGTTTGTTTGTTTGTTTTTGAGACAGAGTCTCACTCTGTCACCCAGGCTGGAGTGCAAGGGTGTGATCTCGGCTCACTGCAACCTCCGCCTCCTGGATTCAAGCAGTTCTCCTACTTCAGCCTCCCAAGTAGCTGGGATTACAGGCGCCTGCCACCACACCTAGCTAATGTTTATTTTTGTATTTTTAGTAGCGATGGGATTTCACCATGTTGGCCAGGCTGGTCTCAAACTCCTGACCTCAGGTGATCCATCCACCTTGGCCTCCCAAAGTGCTAGGATTACAGGTGTGAGCCACTGATGCTCAAATATTCTATGCAATCTTTTACATATTACTGTATATCAAGTTGTAATATGCATGTAATATGTGTGCATAGAGAATTCTGTTTGCTGTACCTACTTGTATAACATGTCTAAATTCAACATTAGTATCAAAGTCCTTAAAATAAATAAACATCCATTAACAAATTAACATGCTTTAAAACAACATTTATACACTACATATGTATACATCTTAAACAGAGATAAAGTAATTTGAAATTTGTCCAGTGACACTGTCATCACATGATAGTAATAGAAGTAATATAAGACAGTATACTCAAGTGGTCAGTGTGCTAACCATTGATTATTCTGATTTTGTGTAGGGACAGCAATCAGACCTATTGCTTTAAGAGCTGTGACCTCCATTGCTCGTGCTCTGCCTGGATTTCCCATTTTGGCTACTGGTGGAATTGACTCTGCTGAAAGTGGTCTTCAGTTTCTCCACGGCGGTGCTTCGGTCCTCCAGGTAGTCATTGTGTTTGTCTGTCCCTTTTAAAAATCTCCATCTTACAAATACAATGTAAGTTATGTGACAAAAAAAAATAGATTCTTTTTTGGGCCTCTTGAAAAGGAGGCCATTTGGGATCAAAATGGCAGCATGTATTAAGTTCCTCTGACAAGTTATGAAGAGACCTGAGGTATATTTCCTGTCCTGTTGAGGGCTTATGAACCCACTCTCTTTTCTTTTTTGAGAAGGAGTCTCGCTCTTTCACCCAGGCGGGAGTGCAGGGGCGCAATCTGGGCTCACTGCAGGCTCCGCCTCCCGGGTTCACGCCATTCTCCTGCCTCAGCCTTCCGCGTAGCTGGGACTACAGGCACCCACCACCTCGCCCGGCTAATTTTTTTGTATTTTTAGTAGAGACGGGGTTTCACCATGTTAGCCAGGATGGTCTCGATCTCCTGACCTCGTGATCCGCCCGTCTCGGCCTCCCAAAGTGCTGGGATTACAGGCGTGAGCCACCGCGCCCAGCCCCGACTCTCTTTTCTTAATACATTTATTCACCCACGTGATCCTGAAATAGATCAGGTACCAAAATGCGTACTGTCCTCCTGGAAAAACAATACCTAAGGAAATCTGGGTAAAAGTAAAATCTCAATTGAAAAACAAAATGAAATCAAGGGTATGAAAATCTATGTCATTACCAAATTCGATCCTGAGATTCCTGGCAGCCAAAGAAGGAAATTGTTGGCTTTATAACTTTTAAAGTATTAAAATAAATTGATTGTTCAGCTTCTTGTGGTACAAAGCTGAGGGAACTTCTTTCTTCCCTTGTCCTCTTAAAGGGATGCTGTGAGATGTAGTGAATTGTACTCTTAATAATACCGCTAAAATAATAAAAATTAGAACTTTAAAAATTATTCATATACTTTTTAAAAATAATGTTGCTCAACATGGGCTTAGTACTGTCAGCACATTTTAGCATAAGAATTTCTCATTCAGGTTTTGTAGTCTGAATTGGCCTAGGGACCAAGCTTTTTATATGACTAGACTGTGAACTCTCTGGTAATACTCCATTAATAATGACTTCTCACTACTTAGCATTGATGGTAATTGGAAAGCAGAAAGTTTAGCATCACATATTCTCTGGCAAAAGGGTAGAGTGTAAATAGTTCATGTTGCTAATTTGACAATCAGAATTAACATTGTTCTATAAAATACCTACAATCTATGGTGGAAATACTATGTATTAGAAAGCAAATGGAGGCAGACTTCTGCTTCCAAGAAGATGGAATAGATTTACTTTTCTCTATGCCTCCCACTATATACAACTAAAAACCCTTATATATAAAACTGATGATATAAGAAGACTGAAAGGTGAAGAGAAGGCAGATTGGCTAGGGATCTCAGGACCCAAGAAACAACACAGTGGTGAGTTTCCTGGGATTTTTTTCCTCACATATCTCATCTCACACTTGGAGCCAAAGAAGCTCAACAACCCAGAAACAACAATAGGCGCAGACGAAAAGCCTGCTGTCTCTAGCCAAAGAACCAGGAAAGGGGCAGCCTAGCAAGAGAGAGAACTTTTAGACATAACTTCCCTGCTCCACCCAACACCACAGATGAATATTCCATCCCTACATCCATCCATGCAAGCAAAGGACAAGTAGGGATCTTAGACGTCCACCCTCATCAAGCAGTCTCACATCCCCACTGGGCAAAAATGAGCCCTCACCCCCATCCCATGTCAGAAGCCTGGACTTCTGCCCTCACCTGAAAGTAATGAGCTGTCCCTCCTCCCCGCTTCTGCAGTAGTAGTAGAGGAGGTCTAGTGCAAAGTCAGGACCTTCATCATCACTGTGTGGTCATAAGGCCACTCTCCTTTCCTCCTTCTTACAGTGTCAGTGAAGGCCAAGTAGGGAGCAGCAACAAGGCGTGCCTGCACCTCTTAGCCAGGGGTGTGTCAGTGCAGGCTCACTGGAGAGCCAGAATTCTCACCTCTTCCCAGCAGTAACCAGGAGCCATGCCCCTTGGGTGTCCAAGAAAGCCAAGTAAGATACCTGGGCTTCTATCTGGCATTAAGGAGGTGGCATTCTCCACTTCCCCTGCCAGACTGACACCAAGGAAAGCTAGCAGAAACAAAGTTTAAATAAAATCAAGAGTCTCTTAATATTATACCAAAATTGTCAAGATTTCAATTAAAAATTTCTCATGATACCAAGACCCAGGAAAACCTCAGGCTGGATCATAAAAAAGACTTGATAGATGCCCACATTAACATGACAGAGATACCATAATTATCTGGCGGATATTTTAAGCCTCCATTATAAAACTGCACTAACAAGCAACTACAAGCATGATTGAAACAAATGAAACAACAGAAAGTCTGATCAAAGAAATAGAAGATATAAAGATGAAAATTTTAGACTTAAAAATACAGTCACTTAAATACAAAACTCAACTGATGTGCTCAATAGTAAAATGAGAGAAAAGAAGAAAGAATCAGTGAACTAGAAGATAGAGCAATAGAAACTGGCCAATATCAAAAACAGAGAGAAAAAAAAAAAGACTGAAGAAAAGGATGAAAACAGCCCTCAGGGAACTGTGGGACTATAACAAAAGATGTAACACTAATGTCCTCAGAGTCCCAGAGGAGAGGTGAAAAAGGCAGGAATGGAAAAAAATAATGGCTGAAAATATTCCAATTTTTGCAAAAGACATAAACCTGTAGATTCAAGAGGTCAAGGTAAACTTCCAAAGAGGGCAGCTTCAAAGACATCCATACCAAAATCCATCATATTCAAATTTCTGAAAACTGAAGAAAAAGATAAAACCTCGATAACAGCAAGAGAAAGATGACACCTTACTTATTGGTGACAAGCAATTCTAATAACAGTGGATTTCTCATCACAAGCCATGGAGTCTGGAAGGAAGTGGGACATTTTTCAAACGCTAAAACAAGAACTGTCAGCTCAAAATCCTGTGTCCTTCAGAAATGAGCCAGAAATCAAGACATTCTCAGCTGAAGAAAAACTAAGAGAATGTATTGCCGGGAATCCTTAACTAAAAGAATGGCTAAAGGAAGCTTTTTCAGAAGAAAGGAAATGATAAAAGAAGGCACCTTAGGATATCAAGAAGGAAGGAAGAATATGGAGCACTGTCTTCAAAAAGAATCTGGAAGATAACAGTATCCAGGCTTGAGTATCACCTGAATTTATTTTCATCAACATGTAGAAATACCTGGGCTGAAGGATACAATGGAGTTATGAGTGGGTTTCAGAAGAGACTCTTGCTCATGGTCACGTGTGACCATGGGCAAGTCACACATGGAAGTAAAGATTATTGACTGTCTACTATGTGCTGGTAGTAATTGCTGCTACATACAGTATTTCCACAACCTACCTGAGAGTGAAATTTAAAAATTTTTTTTTTTACTGACATCAACTAAGGCTTGGAGATGAAAGTGGTTGATATGGCTTGGCTCTGTGTGAGATTACAATTCAAATCTCACCTTTAATTGTAATAATCCCCACATGTTGTGGGAGGGACCTGGTGGGAGGTAGTTGAATCATGGGGGCAGGTCTTTCCTGTGCTTTCCTGACAGTGAATAAGTCTCACTAGATCTGGTGGTTTTATAAAGGGGAGTTCCCCTGCACATGCTCTCTTGCCTGCCGCCATGTAAGACGAGACTTTGCTCACCATTTGCCTTCCACATGATTGTGAGGCTTCCCCAGCCATGTGGAACTGTGAGTCAATTAGACCTCTTTCCTTTATAAATTACCCAGTCTCAGGTATGTCTTTATTAGCAGTCACATGACTAGCAATGGAGCCAGAATTCCCATCTAGAGTTTCACAGCCACAAAGCAAATACTCTTCCAACTAGACATATTGCCTGTCTTCCATCACAGGACCTGTAAGATGGGAATATTAGTAATACGCACGTCTTCCGTGCCCACTCAAAGCTTACATGTTCAGGCTAAAGCTTACCTCTTAGAGTCAAGATTCTATGAAGAGAAGAAAAGTGAAATCATAGAAAACTAAACGAGAGTTATGTGTCCTGCGTGTAGATGTGTGCTCAGGGTGCAGATCCTAGTATGTCAATATACATAGGGTACTATGTGTCCTCATAGAAATGAATGGTGAAATAATTATTCAAATGTCAGTTTCTACTTAGGCTCCTCTTAGATGGAAAATCAGAAACTCACTGACTATGCCCATAAAGCCCATTGTATTCTGGACATGAAAGGACCCTGGAACTGGAATTGCAAGAACCAGTGGGACAGTTCTGGGGCAAGACCTTTACCATCTCTCTTTTGTGGGCCATGTGATTTCTTCTTCAGAAGAAACTAAATTTCTGTCCACTCTTGTTCTCTATATGGCTTACTCCTGCCTCCCCTGAACTTCTATCGCATGGCTGTCATGACCCTTAGACCCACTCCACATTGTAGCATTTTAGCTCTCATTTCTCTGTGAAGTGTCTCACTAGCTTACTGTCTATTGGCTTGGATTTCTTCTTTTTAACTTTTAAGTACAGGGTACATGTGTAGGTTTGCTACATAGGTAAACTTGTTTCATGTGGTTTGTTATAGAGATTATTTTATCACCCAAGTATTAAGCCTAGTACTCATTATTTTTCTTGATCCTCTCCCTCCTCCCATCCTTCACCCTCTGATAGGCCCCAGTGTGTGTCATTCCCCTCTATGTGTTCCTGTGTTCTCATAATTTAGCTTCCACTTCTAAGTGAGAACATGCAGTATTTGGTTGTCCGTTCCTGTATTACCTTGCTAAGGATAATGGCCTCCAGCTCCCTCCATGTCCCTGCAAATGACATGATGTCATTATTTTTTATGGCTGAATAGTATTCCATGGTGTACATGTACCACATTTTCTTTATCCAGTCTATCATTGATGGGCATTTAGGTTGATTCCATGTCTTTGCTATTGTGAATAGTGCTGCAGTGAACATATATATGCATGTGTCTTTATAATGGGATGATTTATATTCCTTTGGGTGAAGCTCAGACTGCTAAGAGAGGAAATCTGTTTGCCTAAATTTATCTTTTTATGCCAGGCCCCATCATAAGCCATTGGTTACCCCATGTATTGACTTCTTGGTGTGTAGCAGAAACGTAGTAAATTTTGGTTAAATGAATTTGTTAAATGAATGTGCTTGGTTATGGGTTTTTTGTTTTGTTTTGTTTTTACCAGAATTGTGAAGAGGGGACAAAAGGATTCACATGGTATAAAAAAATCATTACCTCTTTAGCTCTAGCTGGGAATCGCCCAGAGACTTTCCGGCTATTAAGATATTGGTTCCCAAATGATTTTGTTAAAAATGTAAAGTTTCACACATAGGTTTTATACTTCAGAAATGAAGAGGAAATCAAGACAATTTCAGCTAAAAAATACCTAAGAGAATTTATTGCCCAGAGAACTGGCAATCTAATCTGTAGAAATTTAAAGATTATTTATCAGCTCTGCCATTAGCTTGAGTCAGATTTTTAACTCAGCTGGAACATGTTTTTTTAACCAATATTAGCTAAAGTATGAACTAAAATCAGTATTAAGATATATATATATATATATACTTAGGATGATCATAAAGTGGGAAATATTTGAATTTATAATTTTTGTTTGGTAGTTCAGTGGAGGGTAGAGAATATATATTTCCATCTTTCTTCCGTTCTAACTGAATTTCACTTCATTCCACTCCCTAATCTTGGGTTAACCTAACCTTTCATTCAGTATACTTTTAAGCTGTTGAATATTATTAGAGAAATTAATGTAACTCTGCAATTGGGCTTACTCCAAATACATAGTGTTTAATGTCTGCTGGGGTTTGGGTACTAGTCAGTATTTCTTTTTATTCTTCTATTTTTTTTTTTTTTTTACTTCCCATCAAATTCTATTTTTTTTTTTTTTTTTTTTTTTTTTTTTGAGAAGGAGTCTTGCACTGTTGCCCAGGCTGGAGTGCAGTGGCGCAATCTCAGCTCACAGCAAGCTCCACCTCCTGGGTTCACACCATTCTCCTGCCTCAGCCTCCCAAGTAGCTGGGACCACAGGCGCCCGCCACCATGCCCAGCTAATTTTGTGTGTGTGTGTATTTTTAATAGAGAGAGGGTTTCACCATGTTAGCCAGGATGGTCTCGATCTCCTGACCTCGTGATCTGCCTGCCTCGGCCTTCCAAAGTGCTGGGATTACAGGCGTGAGCCACCACGCCCAGCCTCAAATTCTTTCAGTTGGTTCGAATCTTTTTCATACAGCTCAGAGCCCTGAGCCTCTCCATCATCATCCTCCCATTTCTCTCATATCATCCTTTCATTGGCTCTCATTGCCCAACCCAATTCTGTTCTCTCGTTTTACAATATTTATTAAATCTACCTTTCTAATGATTTCTATTCACAAGTGAAATGTGTACCAACAAAATGAATTCTTTATAGCAGGTATGACCAGACAAATGAAATTCATTTAAATATCTAGGTTATGGTGCTGATACACTGGAGTATAGAAATAGAAGTCCTATAATGGGTATAGAAATAGTAATATAAATAAATATTTTGCTTCTGATTTTTCTCATACACTATTCATCATGTATATAGACTATGTAGATAAGTGAGTGCCCTACTAAAATTAAGATTTACACTCAGTAATTTCAAAATCTTATGTAATTAAGTGAGTTCACTGCTAAAATAAAGATTTACACTCAAATTAGTAATTTCGAAATCTGTTCCAAATGAATCTATGTTTGTAAATTAAGCCATATGACTGACATTAAGAAGAGTAATGACATTTCAAGAATGGAAAGCTAATTTTTTTCATAAGTTGTATAAGTGTGATAGCGCATACCTTTTGTCTTGCTTTATATGCATCACTGAGAATAATTCATTCATTCATTTTTTAATAAATATGTATTGAGACCCCACTATATATTCTTAGCATTGTTGTAGAAATTTGGAATATTTCTGTGAATTAAAAAAAAACAGCTGAAGTCTGTTACCTTATTGGGCTTACATTCTTGTGAGCAGAGACAGAAAAATATACAATAAATGTTAAATGTAAGTCTATTATATTTAACATAAGATAAGTGCTGTGGGAAAAAAACAGACTTCATTGTAAAGATAATATTTTTATTAAAAATTGTTGGTTGTAAATCCTACAAAATTTTTTTTGAAGAAAAAACCTAGGTTACAGCATCGTTTGCTTAAATTTTTGCTAATTGAGGAATTAAACGTAAGTTCACAAAATATTGTATATCACCTCACAGTTTATTTTTAATTTTATTTATTTATTTTCATATGTATAATCAAACTGAACCTTATTATCACTTGATATACCAAAATACATTTTGCATGTCAACATACTTTGGTATATAGTGCTACCTTCAGTGGTCACATATTATCCCATATTATAAATGCACTGAAATGTATTTATAAAAGCCATTATATGAGTTCTTCTTCACTACTAGTTTAAGCAGTGCTGAGAAAACCAAATTACATTTATCTCTAATTATTTCATAATATATTTTAGTATAATGTAATTGATCAGTAAAGGGCATATACTTTTTTTAAACTTCTTAAAATTTTTGTGGGTACATAGTAGGTGTACATATTTATAGGTTACATGAGGTATTTTAATATAAGCATGCAATGCATAGTAATCACATCAGCTCAATAGGGTCCACCTCACAGTTGATAAACTGAAATGTCTCTTAGGGTTTCAGATGACATTTTATTGGGCAATTATTGCTTTTCTTTCTTTCTTTCTTTCTTTCTTTCTTTCTTTCTTTCTTTCTTTCTTTCTTTCATTCATTCTTTATTTTTTGAGATGGAATCTTACTCTGTTGCCAGGCTGGAGTGCAGTGGCAGTGGCATGATCTCGGCTCACTGCAATCTCCACCTCCCAGATTCAAGCCATTCCCCTGCCTCAGCCTCCCAAGTAGAGCTGGGATTACAAGCGCATGCCACCACACCCAGCTAATTTTTGTATTTTTTGTAGAGACGGGGTTTCAACATGTTGGCCAGGATGGTCTCGATCTTCTGACCTTGTGATCCACCCACTCAGCCTCCCAAAAGGCTGGGATTACAGGAGTGAGCCACCATGCCCAGCCCAATTATTGCTTTTCATAGCAAAATTTGCTTCAAACTTTTTGAGCGAATTTTCTTGGAATGTATCATTTCTCCGTGGCACTGTTTGTTTCTATGATCTTATTCTATAACATGCTTTGACAAGATGTCAACATTTCAATGGTAAATCATCCAATCCTCTAACCTTAAAAAATGCTTCAGTGATTTTTTTTTTTATGAAAAATGCCAGTGGAATGTTTGTAGGGATTCTATTGAATATTTAGATTGCTTTGGATAGTATGGATATTTTAACACTATGGATTCTTCCAGTCCTTGAACATAGAATATCTTATCACTTACTTGTGCTTTCTTCAATTTCTTTAATTCATGTTTTGTAGTTTTCAGTGTACAGGTCTTTCACCTCCTTGGTTAAATTTATCACTAAGTGTTTATTTTTATGCTACTATAAGTGATATTAATTCTTCGATTTCTTTTTTGGATATTTTTTGTTAATTTATAGAAACATCACTAATTTTTGCATGTGAATTTTGTATCCTGCAGCTTTATTGAATACATTTATTCTAACTGTTCTTTTTTTTGGTGGAGGCTTTAGAGTTCCCTACTTATGGTATCTACAGAGTCTATTTAACTTTTTCTTTCTGATTTGGGTGCTTTTATTTCTTTTTCTTCCTAATTAATCTGGCTAGGACTTCCAGTACTATGTGGAGTAAAAATGAGGAGAGTGGGCATCCTTGTCTTGTTCTTGATATTAGAAGAAAAGCTTTCAACTTTTCACTATTGACTATGATGTTAGCTGAATGCTTGTGATATATGGCCTTTACTGTACTGAAGCACATTCCCTGTATATCTAATTTTTTGAGAGTTTTTATTAAGAAAAATGTTCAATTTTGTCAGATGCTTTTTCTGCATCTATCAAGATTATCATATGGTTTTTGTGATTCATTCTGTTAATGTGGTGTTGTATTTGTTGGTTTGCATAGGTTTAATCATTCTCACATCTCTAAGATGACTGCTGTTTGATCATGGTGAATGATTCTTTTAATGTGCTGTTGAATTCAGTTTGTTATTACTTTGGTGAAGATTTTTGCACCCATGTTTATCAGAGATACGGCCTATACTTTTTTTCCTATAGTACCCTTTTCTGGGTTTGGCTTCAGCGTAATACTGGGCTCAGCTGAAATTCAAACTCAAAATGAATTAAAGATTTAAACATAAGACCTGAAATCATAAAACTCCTGGAAGAAAATACAGGGGAAAAGCTCCTAGACATTGGCCTTGGCTATGATGGTTTGAATAGGACATCAAAGGACATGCAACAAAAGAAAAATAAGCAAGTAGGACTACATCAAACTGAAAACTTCTATACAAAAAAGGAAGCAATCAACAAGATGAAAAGACTTCCTGTGGATTTGGAAAAATATTTTCAAACCATATGTCTTTTAAGGGGTTAATATTTAAAATATATAAGGAGTTCTCACAATTCAAAAGCAAAAAAAAAAAAAAAACAAATAACCTGATTTCAAAATGCTTTACTCAGGATCTTTGAAGAAAAAAAATGTGAAATCAGAAAAATGAATGAGAGTTATTTGTCCTGAGTGTAGACGTTAATATTCTTTGAGTGAAGAACCTGAGTAAATATCTTTGAGTAAAGAACCTGAGTAAATAATGGACCAAAGGAGACATAAATAGCACAGATATTTGAATAGATGCTTAACATCACTGATCTTCAGGAAAATGCAAATCAAAACTACAATGAGATATTATCTTACACCTGTTAGAATAACTATTATCAAACAAGATAAAAATAGCAAGTGTTGATGAGGGTGCAAAGAAAGGGCAACTTTTGTTCATTGTTGGGGGAAATGTAAACTGCTGCAGCCATTATGGAAAACAATGTGGAGGTTCCTCAAAAAATTAAAAACAGAACTACGATGTGACCTGGCAATCCATCTTCTGGGTAAATCCCCAAAGGAAATGAAATCAGCATGATTGATAGATAGATAGATAGATAGATAGATAGATAGATAGATAGATAGATAGATGATAGATAGATGATAGATAGATAGATGGATGATAGATAGATAGATGATAGATAGATAGATGATAGATAGATGATAGATGATAGATAGATAGATAGATAGATAGATAGATAGATAGATAGACAGACAGACAGATAGATAGATCTGTACTCCCATATTCTGTGCAGTATTATTCACAATAGCCAAGATATGGAAGCAACCTTAAGTGTCTATCAATAGATGAATGGATAAAGAAATTGCAGTATATATACACAATGGAGTTTTGTTCAGCTGTAAAAAAGATCCTGCCATTTGTGTCAAAATAAATGAACCTAGAGAATACTATGCCAAATGAAATAAGTCAAACCCAGAAAGGAAAATGTTGTATGATCTCTCTTATATGTGGAATCTAAAAAAAAAAAAAAAAAGTTGACTACTTAGAGAGTAGAGCTGTAGTTATCATATGTCTGTGCATGAAGTAGGAAGGTTACAGAGAGGCAGTTCAAGGATACAAAGTTGCAGTCATGTCAGATGAGTAAGTCTGGAGATCTAAAGCACAGCATGAGGAATCTAGTTAATAATATTGTATTGTATACTGGATATTTGCTAAGAGAGTAGATTTTAGACACTCTTACCACCAGAAAAAAATTTTACTGTGTAAAATAAGAGATGTGTTAATTGGCTTGACTGTAGTGATCATTTGACTGTGTATATGTACAACAAAACATCATGCAGTACACTTAAATCTATATAATTTTAAAATGGATAAAATGCTTCAATGAATGCTGAATATAAAAGCTAAGGAATTAGCTAGAGTAATCTGGGTACTCCAGATCATTTTCCTAGTACACTTTGGAGTGAAAATTACTATTACAACAGAACCAGATGTAACACTGTGGCCTAGAAATGAGATTCAAAACCGATTACAGGCTTGTGTTCCTGGGTAACTGCTCTTATAAGTTCTTCAGTCAACCCAACTGACTTCTAATTTATTTAAGTGAACTTCAGTGTCTTTGAAATCCCTGATTTTTTTATCTTATTTGACAGGCTTTCATTAGTTAGAATATGCAAATTAGAAATATGAAAAGGACAGATGAAAATTATCAGTAAATTTCAGGTACTGATATTTATAAAAACCTTCCTGTTAAATTATATTCTCAAACTATTCATAAACTCCTGAGGCCTTGAAATCTTTTTGAGGGCTACTCTGAAAAAAAGAAGTTTGCTTCTGACTGCCAATTATTTATTCATGAAGAGAAAAATAAATAAATAACTAGTAATTCACCTTCGAAACAGTTTGAAGGGAGAACTTTAATAAATTAACACTGGCTTTTTTAAGTTTTAGTTTCATTGTTAGTCCCAGATCTTATCTTCCCAATGAGTCCTGTATCTTCCTTCTAGTGTTTAAGTACTAGACTACAATTTCTGTTGAAAAACTATTTAGGGATTTGTATTACAATCAAAGCCCAGACTGAGTCAGTTGCTTTCAGTGATAGATTTCATTATAAAATGTTCACCTTCCTCTATAAATAAAAAATATACATACTATATGACTTTCTTTCACTGAATGACTGTAGGTTTCTAGAATTTAATTTAATTTAATGATATTGCCATTACAATTCATTACCTTAAGGACTTTGATTCAGAACGTCAAAAATTATCAGTTAATTCACAAACAATTATGACCTGTGCCTTCTTTGAGATTGTATGGATGTGTGTGTGTCTGTGTGTGTGTGTGTGTGTGTGTATGTGTGTATGTGTGTTTAATTCTATCTTTTCTGCGTGGGTTTGTCACTAAAGTTAATAGAAAATCCTGAAATATAACAGAAAGGTGAAGCATAGTGGGCATTTGCTGTGGAAAGTCATGGTCACATGACGGCCCCTCGCTGGACTCAGATAACCAAATCAATTTTTAACAATAATCAAAGCTGCTCTGATGGAGCTAGTTCAAGCTAAATGGAATTTTTTAATGTGATCAGGAAATGTATTATTTTATTAAAATTAGAGAAAAAGAAGTAATTGAAGCAGCACGATGACACTGTTTCCACTTGAGTGCAGATGGATGCATTACCCATATTATCTCTTGGTCATAATATACACAGAGACTTCACTGCTTCAACTTTACTGACGGGTGTCTTTAGGTGATAAAAATTTTTCATCCTATATTACAAATTTTCATTGGGTAGGTGGAAAATATTTATTCAATAACTTCTAATTTTTTATTTCATCATCATTCAATTTCAAGCCACAGGATAATAAATGTAGTGAAAATACTTGACAGAATTCAAGATTATTTTAAATGGAATCAGAACTATTTCATGTAACTGGTTAAAAGAGAAATATTTTTTCTTTCCATTATGCGATTTCTTGTGTCCTGGCTTTAATGAATGTTTCACTTTCAACTTTAAGAACAATATGTAAGTAGATATTTTTAAAAATAGAAACTCAATATTCTCATAATAATATATAAGAAAAAATGCTTTTAGTTTATCCATTCAATGATGTTCTAATTGCTGTGTCAATTATCACATTATTTTAAATTACTTTAATGGAAGGTTATTTTCAAGAGGTTTTCGTATTTAAAAAGCATCTTGATTCTAGTGCAACAAATGTTTATAAGCAAAGAGAATAAATTAAATGGAAACTTATTACGTCTTTGAGTGACTACACGTTCTCCACTTGATAGAAAGATTAACATCTAGATTCAAGAGAAATTAATTGAAACTCAAGCTAATATTTTTGAAAGACAGTTTTACTATAGAAAAAAATAATTGCATTGCACAATGACTATTTCAAGTTAGAGAATAATCATGAGTTAGCTAAGATGTTTGCAGGCATATAGCTACAGAAAATTCCTGACCTTATATAAATGTCCTTGCCTAAATTTTTTCTTGTCCCTGACAAATCCTTTATACCGTCTGTTCCTATGTGAATTGTATGCAGAGATGTGGCTAATTAACGGTCTGACTTCTTTTTCAAAGAGTCTTCATATGCTTGACCAAAGTCTTAAACTACTATTTTTATTCTTCATTTTGAAAGAAAATCTCAGTTGTTTAGATATTCTTATTTCACATATTATTTTCTAAACATTGTATATCTTTGTTCCTTTCCTCTATTTCTGGTTTATCAGTGTCACTTGAAATGAGTTGTGATTAGATGGGTAACTGATTTTTTAATAACTGTGTCTTGTTCATCCAAATGACTATTAGAAATAGTTATTTGGGGAGGTAATGTAGTAACTACTCTTTATATATTGGGAATGGATTTCATTTCCCATTTTAAAAAGCTAAAGAGAGCCAAGATGAATGACCAAAGTTGGTTGTTGAGTGAATTAGGTATCCAAAGTCATGAGTCTTTTTTCTGTTAGTTCATAAATTGATTTTAATTACCAGTTTACAGAGAAATGTTCCAAAATTGTTCTGAGCAGTGCCAACACCTTCCCAGGTGATTATTTTGAAAAGACCACTTCATTTTGATGTATGTAATTTGATATTTGTTTTAAAATTGTTTCAGTGTTTTATAGACTCTGGTACTAAGCTAGAGATCTAGAAAACCTAGACTGTACAGGGAATTTAGAGAGCTCTTAGACCATAGGAAAATATATTATAAAGAGTATTAATGATCTATTGATTATTACCTTCTATTTTTTCAAAAAGCCTTTTCCATATGTTAATTTATATAATTCTTATAAAGCTATGGGTATATCAATAAGCCTTTTTAACCCCATTTATAGATTTGCATATTCACAGTTTGTAATTTCCTTGAGTTTATTTTATCAGTTGACTTTCCAGTAGGACTAGGAACCATGTTACCTGATTTCTATTCTATAATTTGTCTCTGCATCCCCCACCCTCCCTGTTACTGTACTCAAGAAATGTGCTAGTAAAATGAAAGAGGAATTCAAAATAATAAACATGTGAAATCTTGCTCTTTCACTTATTAATTGCTGATTCTTCTCAGTTCTTGAGCTCTATCTGCGAGTAGTTTGTTTATACCCAATCATATAATTTTATAAATGAGATATTTGTTTTTGTCTTATTAAGTAATTTATCCCTGACTTCTTCAGTTTCCAAAATTATTTTGAATTCTGATCATTCTTTCCACATGCTGAGTAAAGAAAACTTTGAGATTTCTAGAAGACTGGCTACTCTGGGGCTCCTGGGCTGTACTTGGGGGAAGCACAGAAATCCATTTGATCACATTTTTGGATAACATGAAATTTGGAGTAAACTTGGAATAAAGAGTAAATCACAAAGTAGATTCAGAAAAATCAGGAGATGCATGTGTGATTGATCTAATATGAGAAGATACAGTTAATTATTGACAAAAGTAAAGTCCTATTCTTGTGTACAAAAACTTAACTATACATCTGAAGTGGAGTCAACCATGGCAAAGAGAAGATTTTGGGGAAAAACCATAGAGGGATATAATTGACAGCAAGATAAACAGTATAGCTTCCTTTAAAAAGTTGATCTCAGTTACATTGGAAATGTGGTATCTAGGAAAATGAAAATAATGTCCTCAATGAACTATCATAAAATGGCATCTTTATCACCTAATGAGCCCCACTATATCCCAGGCAGAGCTCAAGCATCAAGGATATAAGGATATTCTCAGACACGTGAGACCTGCCCTCAGGCAGCTTGCGCGCTAGAAGCTCCCTCATAGGAGTAATGTCTTAGTCCATTTTCTGTTACTTATAACAGAATACTCAAAGCCAGGCAATTTTTAAAGAAAGGGAATGTATTTCTTACAGTTATGGATGCGGAGAAGTCCAAGGTCAAGGGGCTGCATCTGGTGTGAGTTTTCTTGCTGGCAGAGACTCTCTGGAGAGTCCTAAGGTGGGGCAGGACATCACATGATGAGGGGCCTGTGCTTGCTAATGTGCTAGTTCAGGTCTTTCTTTCTCTTCTTGTAAATCCATGAATCCTAATCCCATGATAGTGCATTAATCTATGAATGGAATAATCCATTCATGAGGGCAGAGCTGTCATGATCCAATCACCTCTTAAAGACCCCACCTCTCAACACTGCCACATTGGAGATTGAGTTTCAACATGAGTTTTGGAGGGGACATTCAAACCATAGCAATGATAAAATAATTGAGCCATTCAGAGAACTGAGAGAAGAGTATCCTCCTGGCCAGAGAAAGAGCAACAGCATAAATATCAAGGCATAGTTATACAAGGGTGTGAGCAAATATGGCCTATTTCAGACATGGCAAGACATACTGAACAGAGGTGAGAATGATAGGAAATGAAGTGAAAGACATGGGCAGAGATGAATCTTGTGGAGTATTTCAGGTCATGATAATGATTTTAGATGTTATTCTGCACTTGAGGAGTGACGTGTCTCCAAAGAGTGGCAAGGTCTTTACATTTTCACAGGCCAATGCCACACCGGCTGTCGCTTTCCTCAGATCCTGGAGTGAATGCTCAGTGAGCCTTTTCTGCTTTGTACTTCCATGGCATCTTGTTCATTTTTAAATCATGGTTTTTATCCTTCATAATTTTAAATCTCCTCTCTTCTAGGGCTACTCATCGCCTCCTTCACCCTTGGTTAGCTGCTTGTAAATATTTTTTACTACTCTCAAGGGTGACAGGCCCCAAAATGTGCCTTTATCAACTCAAATTCATCACTTCTAGAGGAAATGTGTCTCCAAAGCACATGTTCTGTTAATGGTAGGACATCATCATTAACTGTCTATAGAAGGGAAAACATTATTAAATATTAATCCAAAAATCAGACTAACACAGATCCCTTTCCAGAATCATTCAGTTCTATCAGATCCCTTTCCAGAATCATTCAGTTCTATCATGTGCTTAATATGTTTAAAAATTTTCCCAAGGGTTCAGATGAGAATAGATTGTGCCACTCTAACTATTTCTCTTGCAACAAAAAATGAAAATACAGACCACAAAAATACATTTCACAGTTGGTCCCTCATAAGCATCTACCTCTCTAAGAGTTTCCAATCATGACATTCAGTTTTGTACACCACTGTTTTGCTTTGTGTGTACTGTCCCAATTCTTTATAACTTTTCTTCATTACGTTTTCTAAATAACACTGAATTATAAGCTTATTATAAAAATGAAGCTCATGGGTTATGGCCACTCTCCTTTTTAAAGGACTTCTGTCTCTCTAGCTGATGATTACTATCTTTCTTCTAAAGGGTTCAAAACAAATTTAGATTTTTCTGGGCTATTTTCAGACTGGTACCTTTAATTTTTTATGCACCTTTGCCTTTTCAAAAGGCAGTTTCTCTTTGCAGTACTAACAAACCAAACTTTAAAATCTCTTATCCTCCTAACACCTACACTCATGTTTATGTAGGGCTATTCACAATTAGTCTCATGTTTGGTCACCATCTTTTCAATGTGTTCACAACAAACTAGACCCTCTGATGTTATCTTCTTCTCAGAAAGTCCACTCATCACTTTTGATTTGGCATATCATTATTTTATTCTTGTTTTCCTTTTTTCCCTGTGTTGGTGTACTTCTGATTTCTTCTGAGTTTATTGCTTATGGAGTAGATTTGAAAAGGTCCCATTCCTAACCATCTTCCAAGATTAGAAAAGTTGAGGATTTATTTATTGACTTTTTGGGTTTGATCTAGGATGTCTAAAGGCTGAGGCAGAACAGAAAAGAGGAAGAGGGAGGAAGACAATGTTAGACAGTAGCTAGACGGGAATGACTCCAACTCTAGACCAAATATATAACCAAGCTCTGAGAACCTCTGTATAAAGGTGGGTGGGTAGCTCTTATTAGTGAGATAAAATTAAAGCTGAATTGTTCTACCTTATACCTCCATATACCTAATACCAAGTATGTTTTTGGTCATTTTTTGTTTTTTCTTCATAAATCACTACATTCAGTTTCCTCATTCTTAATGCATTCTTTTTTTATTTGTGTAAATTTAAGGATTACAAGTGCGGTTTTGTTACATGGATTTATTTCATAGTGAAGTCTGGAGTTTTAATGTATATCAGCCCTCTGGTCCAGCCCTAAGACTGCTTATAAAATGAATATCAACTGTAATTGTATCTGTCTCTAGTTATAAACTGATAAAAGAAAGAGTACCAGACTTACATAGTTCTAGCCATGCAGTTGACATTTATTACTTTTTTTTTTTTTGGTACAGATAATCATGACTTAGGAATAAAAAATAAGCAAACAATTTGGGCACACATTTATTCTGGTGGTATTTAATTGTGACTAGCTGCAAATAATGATTGTAAAAGAAATTACAGTAAGATATCAAAGTTCTCACAGGCCTGAAAACATTTTTGTAAATACTTTTATTAGAAATCACAACTATGTCTCTTATTTAGAAATATAGAAAATCAATGATAAGCTTAAAGTTTACAAATAGTAGTGAGGGAAATTACTGTCAGACTATCTCTCCATTTCAGGTGATTTCTAGATCACAGTTCAGAAACCAGATTTAGGATGAATGACCTCTGTCTAAACAGGGAGCATGATCAAGTACAACACTGAAATACAAACGTGTGTTCATTTCCACCAGATAGAATAATTATTATCAATTAACGTGTTTTTTGTTTTTGTTTGTTTTTTGAGACAGAGTCTTGCTCTGTCGCCCAGGCTGGAGTGCAATGGCACGATCTCGGCTCACTGCAACCTCCACCTCCCACGTTCAAGTGATTCTCCTGCCTCAGCCTCCCGAGTACTTGAGATTACAGGCACCCACCACCATGTCCAGCTAATTTTTGTGTTTTTAGTAGAGATGGAGTTTCACCATCTTGGTCAGGCTGGTCTCGAACTCCTGACCTCAGGTGATCCACTCACCTCAGCCTCTCAAAGTGCTGGGATTACAGGCGTGAGCCACGGCGCCAGGCCCTCAATTAAGGTTTTGACATAAACGTGAGAAAATTTAACATTGTCAAAAGTATGCTGTGAAGATGCGTATAAATATTTACTCAGTTGGAAATTTGCATCCTCTTCTCAAACACTTTTTTTTTTTTTTTGAGACGAGTGTCGCTCTGTCGCCCAGGCTGGAGTGCAGTGGCGCGATCTCAGCTCACTGCAACCTCTGCCTCCCAGGTTCAAACAATTCTTCTGCCTCAGCCTCCCGAGTAGCTGGGACTACAGGTGCCTGCCACCACATCCGGCTGTAATTTTTGTATTTTCAGTAGACACGGGTTTCACCATGTTGGCGAGGCTGATCTCGAACTCCTGACCTCAAGTGATTTGCCTGCCTCGGCTTCCCAAAGTACTGGGATTACAGGCGTGAGCCACTATGCCCCACTTCTCTCACACACTTTAAAAAAAAAATTATCTCTGGAATAAACTGTTTACTCATATTTTAAAAGTTTGCTCCTGGAAAGAAAAACACGTCATCAATGTTCTCCAAGTAAAATGCTTTTAGGGGAAACTTTTGAATGTTTTACTGCAGACTACTCAACAAATTGCTATTTTGGATAGAGGACCAAATGGATTTCTGTTTTATCTGAGTATTAATAAAAAAAATCATTCAAAAGCTTGGCTCTCTCAAACTATGTATCTGTGCATCATATATGTGGCTTATGGCATCAAAGTTACAGTTCAGTAGATTTCTAAAAGGCTTTTGAGATAGAGACATGAATTTTTACAGATTCTAATTACAAGTTAGAAGTCATCTCACTGTGGGAAATTAAAAATGAAGACAATTAGAGAAAATTCCAGTTGAAAGAAAAATGCATTATGGAAAAAGCAATAAAAGCACACACAAAAAAGCAGGAAAGTAAAAATCACTTATCAGTAGCCTCTATGATTCATTTGTGGATCAATAGTGTGTAGTTAATGCATTACCAGGAGAGCATTAATTTGCAATTACCGCAGGTGATCTGATCCTCTCTTCTGTCCATTGACACAAATGACCTTTTTTTGAAAGAGAGTCTTTAGTCATTATTTTAAATAGAGCAACAGAAAGGCAAAAAGAATGTATAGGTCACTTTCAGTCACAAGTATCTTATACCACACAAAATGGGAACGTTTGTATTTTAGCGCCAGTCACATGATGGAGTGTCATGGGCCTAAGCATGGGCGTGCCTGTTTGTACGCAGGAAGAATGTGGTATGCACTATGTGATAGTGGGTAAAAATAATTCAAGGATGAAACTACAAGTGCCCTCAATTAAATATAAAATAACGTAGATCTTTCATAAACCTCTACTACAAGGAAAGGTATGAGAGATTTTAGTTCAACTAAGTGTGTGTTTTTCATTGCCTCCTTTTGAACATACAATCTGAATAGCCTGGGAGGTGGAGATCAGATGCCTCAAAACCATACATTCTTGAAAGAAAGTGGACTTCAGCTCTCTAGAGACCCTACTGTAATCATAAATAATATGGCAAGCACTCAGATGACCTTTTCCAGAAGCTACTGGACTGGTAGTGATACCAGTCTCAGAATCACCAAATAAGAACAGGAAGTCACTGAGAACTCCACCTTATTCATGAATGCTTCAACCCAAATGAAAATGCGTCAAATTGTTTGGGTTGAAATCCCAGCTCTGTTGCTCATTAGCTATATGACCTTGGGCTTACTAGACGTGTGAACATTTTATACTTCAATTTTGTTGTCTGTAAAGTGGAGATAATAATACTACCTACCTCATAGTATGGTTGTGAGGATTCACAACCATATGCAAAGCACCTCATACGGTATCTGGAACAAAGTATGTGTACCACAGATGCAAGATATTAATTATCATCATCAGCCATCATCATCATCCAGTCTGCTAGTAGTTTTATGCATTTATGCCAGATTCTAAAATAAAATGTACAGCCCTCTATTCTAGCTTTTGACTAGTATGTATCTTAGCTCAAGGGTCAAGTGTTAATGTTTTGTTGGGAGATAAAATTCTAGGGTAGCAAGAGTAAAAGAAGATGGAAATGAGACAGAGAAAGATGAGACTTGAATACAAGGTAATGCATTACTGAGTTAGCCACTGCTTCACAAGCTTCAGTGAGACACAGACAGCCAACTGGCCACATGGAACAACTCCAGATAGACTAGCTAGAAAGCAATGCCTTGGGGTAATCCATCACAGGAAAAAATGGAGAGGAAATGTATCTTCTATTCCCTTCTGCTTTCTGTCATGCATTGGTTGAAGTTCATCCTTCTGGAGAGTCCACTCCCCAATCCTTCTGGATATTATCACCTGGTGAAAGCCTCTCCAACACCCTGTGGTTTGGCCTAGCATGACACTTAATCCACTGTATTACTCTCTTCTACACTTGTGATTATCCAACGTGGTTGAATGTTCATAAAGTTATACAGAATTTCTGCCTTATTTTGGAGGACATGCCTTCATATATCTTTTATTCATTGGTCTACTTCTTTTTAAAACCAGATAGAATCTATCCGTGCTATTTTCGTAGTAACAGAGACTTTCAGAAATGGAGAAAACCTTGACAGTCCATAAATAGTTGAATGTTGTATTCATATGACTATGAGTGGTACACAAGTGAGTGAAAATAGCATGCAATTTTATAATAGTTTTACCATATCATAACCTAAATCAAGTCACTCCCAGGATGCAATACAGAAGGCTAAGTTGGGTGGTCTCAAGTAAAATTTGGCTGCTGTTAGGGAATTCTATTGGTACCCCCAAGGCTTGCTGGAACCTGGAGAAATTAGTACAGCAGTGACCTAAGCATGGAGAAGTGATCCCTGCTTGTTGCTGGAAACCCAGGGGAAGTGCTCTGAAATGCTTTCAGTAATGTGCTTTAAAAACTGGCAAGCATGCATGCAAAACATCTTCTAAAGCTATTAATCAGAAAGGGATTTGACAAGCAGATGGGACATGTGCCTTTCTAGAAAAGTGTCTAAAATGGGCATTTTAGTAACTCGTGATGGGGAATATCATCCTTTTGCCCTTTCTCCATTTATTCCTTGGTCAAAGCAACAGTGATCCATTAATCATCCACGTAGTCAAGCGAAGGAGAAAGAAGACAAGGAAACAAATAAATGGGATAAAGAAAACAGAGGACGAAGGTCCTTATGGTCAAACAATTGACAATTTTATAAAGGAAAACAGCTTACCTACAGCAGTTTCCTTTTTTATCCCCATGGACAGGTACATTTTATGAGTAAAATAAACCACTGGTTCAATCATTCATTCAAAGTCCCATATTTGACTGAAGTAGTCTGGCAGGTCAATCTGGCCATTTAGAAGTTTTAACCATTCTAATTGTCATTTAAAATCTGTGATTTGATTTTCACGGTACCTGGCATTCTAGTGCCTGGACATTGTGATAACCATATTAACTATCTTAAGCTGACATCATATAAGGAACCGATCATTAAGAGAACATAAACAGTTTCCCAAAGCCTAACTATAATCCACAACCAGGTTAAGTATGTTGTGACTTGCAAATTATGATAATAAAAAAATTATCATGGTTAACTTGTATATAAAATTTACTATGAGACACACCTTTTGTAAGCTAAAATTATAATAATTTATTTATACCTCCAGTAATCCTGTGAGATAGTTATTGTTATAGATTGAATGTTTGTGTCCCCCCAAAATGTATATGTTGGAATACTAACCCCAATCTGGTAGTATTAAGAGGTAGGCCTTTGATAAGTCAAAGGTTTGATAGGTCAGAGGGTGGTGCCCTTATAAATGAGATTGGTGCATTTATTCAAGAGACTCCAGAGAACCCCTAATACTTTCTGCCACTTGAAAACAGCAAAAAGATGGCTATCTATTAATCTGGAAGCAAGTCTTCACCAGACGCCTTGATCTTGGTCTTCCTAGCCTCCAAAACTGTGAGAAATGAATGTTTGTTATTGAAGCTACCCAGTCTATGGCATTTTTGTTATAGCAGTTCAAACAGGCTAAGACAGGTGTTATTACTGTCCTCATTCTATAGACAGGAATGTTAAGTTAACAGGATGGCAAGTTGTGATATGAATTTACACAATTTGGCCCAGAATCTGTTATTTTAACCAGTATACTATGTTGACATTTCTGCCCACTAAAATGGCTAGTATCAAAAGATAGACAATAATGACGGTGAGGATGTGGAGAAATTGGAATCCTCATGCATTGCTTGTTGGAATATAACATAGTGCAACTGCTTTGGAAAACAGTTTGGCGGTTTCTTATAATGTTGCAAAAAGGTACCATACAATCCGGAAATTCCACTCCACATCATCTATCTAGGACAAATAAATATATATATATCCAGAAAAAAGACTTGCATACAGATTGTCATAGCAGCATTGTTTCTAATACCCCAAAACTGGACACAATTTAAATCCCTAGCAGGTTGAGGAATGGTAAACAAAATGTGGTGGTACATCCATACAATGAGATATTATTCAGCAATAAAATAGACTGACACCATAATAGCACAGAATATTTTAACATGTATAAAAACATGCTAAATGAAGCTAAAAAGACACAAAATACTAATATTTGTTATTATAAAATTCCATTTATATGAAATGATTGGATGTGACAAAATTATGAGGACAACAAATCAGTGGTTTCTTGAAGCTTGGGGAGGTGGCGAAGAGTGCCTGCTAAAGGATGCAAGGAAACTTTTGGGTAATTGGAATATCCTAAAACCAGGTTGTGGTGATGCCGCACAACTCTATAAATTTGCAAAAATATCATTGCCTTGCACACTTACAGTGGGCGAGTTTTATGCTATGTAAATTTTACCATAATGTTTTTAAAAACCCACATACTTAAAGATAGCTTAAATAATAAGTGTAATGAAGTTATTAAACACTGAATTTTGAAATCTGAATTGGGAGCGATTCATAGTGGAGAAAAATCTGCAGGCAAGTAAGGGGGATTTCACTCATGCTTAGAAGTTCTATTTCTTCAAAGTCTTAACGAGAAAATGACATAATACCTTTATTTAAGATATGTATTCTATTATTAGTATCAGCAATGTAACAAAATTAATGTTTGTGAACCTTGCCAAATTTAAAAATAAGCACGTTTAAATAACTCTGCCTAATTAAGGCATCCTGGGTAGGAAGCATTTCTATATTTCTCAAGTGTGTTCCATGTATTAAAGTTTTAAAATTAGAGTATTTCCTTACAAATAAGCACTAATCATACTTTGTATAAATGTTTATGAATGTTGCAAGTTATTTAAATTTTAAAACTGTGTATTGTTTAAGAAAAGTTAAATATATCAAGGAGAGATTGGCTTTGAAGCTGTCAATAGCTAATATCTGCTGAGAAGCTCACTCATAAGATTCATATTATCAAACAGTATATTATGTAGCAGTCATAATTTCTATTCATTCAGCAAATAGTTATTGAGTGTCTGATGGGTACCAGGCACATTAGTAAGAAATAGATATATAAGAAAAATGTCAGATAGTGGTAAGTACTTTACATTAACTTAGAATTTAAATTAGACTGTGTGATAGTGACTAGGAGGATACCTTGTCTGGTTGGGAAGTCGTCTCTAGAGCAGTGATATTTAAGCTGAGAACTGAATGAGAAGATTCATCCAGCTATGGGAAAGTATGGAGAAAGGCATTGCAGAAAGAGCAAAGCTCCTAAGGCAGAAATAAGCTTGACATACTCAAGGAAGGCCAACGAGGCAGGACCAGATCATGAAGTACTTTGTAGAAAGTGTTCCCATTTTTGCAAAGTAAGGCAAGACATTGTTGGTCTTATGCAGTGGTAAATTATGATCTAATTAATATTTTTAAATAATCATCCTAGCTGTTGTGTAGATAATTAATTTAGGAGGGTCAAGAGTGAATAAAGAAAGTATTGCAGTGGGGCAAGTGAGAGATCATGATTGATTCCAGTTGCAAGAAGCCGTGGTTATGGCAACAAATAGACAGATTCACAATATATACTTGAAGTAGTGCTAGAAGATTTGCTGAGAGATTGAATGGTTGTGGACATGAAAAGAAAGGAACAGAGATGATTTTTAGACTTTGGACTGGTGGAGTGGTAGGCTGCAGTGAGTGGAAAAACTAGGAATGGTATTCTGGGTACACTTAAGATGCCTAGGAAACACCTCGGTGAAAATGTCAGATAGGCACCAGTATCTCTTTTTTTCTGTCCTACTTTCTAGACATGTCTCAAGCCTGAAAATGCATGTACAAGCCAATGCAGATAAATGAATGTATGTCTTATCTCCTAGCTAGGATGTATGTGCATTTTCAATTCTTAAGAATGCTTCATAGTAATTGAAATAATATTAGGCACAAAGCAGATATATGAATACTTGCTTGTGGACAGATGCTAAGGGGAGAGAGGAATGCCTTACCATAAGTCTCGACCAATGAATGTTTAAAAACAGACAATAAGCAACTATGTATTGAATATTTCAGAGGCCAGTTTCAGTAATCTCTTGTCATTCTCAGAAATATGTTCCTGAAGCTAAATTTTAGAAGATTATGAATCTTTGAGGAAAAGAGTAAAAGAAATGAAATTCACATGAAATGTACATTTTAAAATAAGTAAATGGTCTATAAAACATTTCCCTCCAAGGGGGAGGAAAAAAAAAACACTCTACATTTATTAGCCTTAAACACATGCTCATCCAATTCTATAACTTGCCTTCTTTGAATATTCAGGAAACATTCCTTCTTCATTTTGTTTAACTGGTCAGATTTCCCACACATTTAATATTGTTGTGACTCATCAGTCTTTTGAAAACTTTTAAACCAGATTCTCCTGGCCTGAAATATAAATGCTCCAAGTTAAACATCTCTCTTCGCCTATTCTGTGGTCATGCCCCACATAATCAGAAGAAAGAACAATGCTTGCTCTTAACTTCTTTTGACAGATATGAACCAGGAAGACCTTAACATTTTGTGGAATTAAAGATGTAGGCATGCAAATATAAACTGCCATTATCTCCAAATCAATAATTCTGTGTTTGTAAGACAAAAGAAGATAATATGTCTAAAGATCAAAATATCAAACCTCTGTTTCAGATAGCTGGCTTAATCCCACAGTGATAGACCTGTCAGATATTATAATATTTAGCATATTTCCTCATGTGGAAAATGATAGGATTTCAGTTGTCATGCTTTAAGGGCATGAGCAATAATCTCATTATCATCTTCCTAAATCAATCACTACGTCGTGGATATTAACTCTGTCTGGATGGCACCAGATGTAGTAATGAATATGAGGTGAGAGGAAAGTTTCATGACTCATCATTGAGCCCAAAAACAATGACACAAGCAAAAAATCAGTTTAATCACTGGTGAATTTGTATGGCCAAATACATCACACATTACACATGCCTGGTCTTACACAGCTACAGTAAGAATACTGTTGCACATTTATAAAGCCTGATGTCTCTAAAACACACAAAATAAATGTGAGTCATCTGGAGGGAGTTAAAAAAAAGCCAATTCTATTGCATGTCTGAGCATTATTTAATTAGGTAATGTTGATTATAAGCAGATTCAGAATATAAGCAATGGTTTAAAGTGTGACATTTTATAGACAAAATTGAAATATAAAACACATAAAATCCAACTTACCTGTATTTACCTTATTTACCTTTTCTTTGACCTAATTCATATTCAATAATTGATTTAAAACCTGTAGTATATTGATTTATGGGTAGGCGGTTGTAATATGATTCTGGTTTATACTCTCAAAGCATAACAACTGAAAGGTCATTTCCTTTTCTCAAAATTCGATCTTATATGTTTATCTGTGTGTGATTAAGTTAATTGTTTACAACAAAGATGTGATTATTTTGGTCCTGGAGCCCAATGGAGCAAATCATCTTAGAAATTAGTCAATATGGAACACACACACACACCTCAAAAGACACTAGTTGCACATTCAGATACAAAATTCAGAACTTGAATAGTTATTCTTACCTCTGAATCAAACTCATTGTGTCACATCTATACCAACAAGGGAGGCCTTCCTAGTAAACAGTACTTAATAATTCTTATCTCATTTGGTCCTCACAACAGCTGTGCATAGAAAGTTCATTCTGACAGGAAACAAACGGCATAACCTCAGGCTGCTTCAGTCAACAATTTTGTTTGATAATAGAATGTGAAAAGAAACCAGAAGATTAGTCCATAAATTAACATGTGCCAAATGAAATAATAAATTAATTAGTAGGTAATTTTTGAGTAATAGAGAAAGTTTTTGAAGAAATGATGAGTTTGAATATAGCTCCCTTGGCGGGGTGTAGTGTCTCACGCCTATAGTCCCAATCCTTGGGAGGCTGAGGCAGGAGGATCGCTTAAGCCCAGGAGTTCAAGATCAGCCTGGGCAACATAGCAAGACCCTGTCTCTACAAAAAAAATTAAGAAATTAGCCAAGCATGGTGGCATGTGCCTGTAGTCCCAGCTACTCAGGAGGCTGAAGGAGGAGGATTGCATGTGCCCAGGAGTTTGAGACTGCAGTGAGCTATGATCATGCCACTGCATTCGGCCTAGGCAACAGAGTGAGACTCTGTCAAAAAAAAAAAAAAAAAAGGAAAGAAAGAGAGAGAGAAAGAAGAAAGAAAAAGAAATAAGAGAAAGAAAAGAAAGAAAGAGAAAGAAAAGAAAGACAAAGAGAGAAAGAGAAAGAAAGAGAAAGAAAGTAAAGAAAAGAAAAAGAGGAAAAAAACAAAAACAATTGCTCTCTCCTGGTAAAAATTCAGAATAATCTATTAAACACTCCTGGCTACATTCCCAGCAAACAGAAGGCCTTTACTGGGCATGTGCAGTGGTTTTGCAGGACCTGTGTTAGAGGAAGCAAATCATTTACAATGGCAATAATATTTGTACAAATTTGCTCAATAATACATTTGATCATTTACTTTGAACTATTTCAAAGTAATTTGATGAAGTGTTGAACTTTATGAACTTGAAATAATTAAAAGTAGAGAGGGAACTCTTTAAAATAAAAATATTGGTCCTGACCCAAGAATACTGGACTGACCTCTGTTGGTGTGTGATGCAGAAACCCAAAAAAATTTGACAAGAGAGTCCAGACACAAAACAAGATAGAAGACCTTTTCCTTAGCGTCTCTGGGCTCTGTTTTATCTGTCTTTTATTAGAGTTAGAATCCAGATTGCTTTAATATATATGTGTGAAAATTAGAACATTGTATATATTGGATTTGATAGTTTGAATTCAGTCATTGTTAAATGAGATCTTTATAGGGTTCTTAATTACACATTCCTTCAGTTAGTGTTAAAGGGGACTACCATAAGAGAAAACATAATCAAATGACAATTGCTGATAAGACTCAGGCATCCAGACTGGGAGCACCAGAGATGCAAAAATCGATACACAGGCTTTGTCCAGTTTGTCTGTGACAAATAGTACTTTGAATATGAAGACGAATGCTGAAGAGGTAGAGTTACTTCCTTGCATCCTTGAAATACATTGGCATATCCAAAGAAAAGTTAAGTAATAATGCAAAGATATTAATGTATAAATGATGCAATGAGTGATATAGAATGCAGCAGAAGTTGAGAGAAAAGTATTCTCTTGTGGATTGGTGTGAGTTCTTAATTATAATATATTTGTATAATTGGAGAGAAAAATGTATTCTTGACAGGGAATGAAAGGGAATTGTGTTTGTCACTGACTGATACTATTACAATATTTCTATTTTGCTTCATTTATTCATTCATTGAATAAGTCATATGCCAGGTAAAGATCTTTATGTGGTAAGTACTGGGTGTACAGTGGTAACCAAAAGAAATATAGTCTCTGCCCTTTTTGCTGTGTCTCTGAAATATGGTGAATGAGATCCAAATGATGATACCTATTGTGCAGTTATTTAGGCACTGAAGTAGATAATTATGTATGTTTTATTTGACATAATACTTACAAGAAATCTATGCTGCATATACATAGGTATATATGTGTATATATGTGTCTATGTATAAATACATGTACATATATTGTATATCATATATACAATATTGTGTGTATATATATGCTTGTGTGTATATGTATGTGTACACATAAACATGAAAACATACACACACATATAAACATATACATTAACATAAACATATAAACATGTATACACACATACACATTATAAGCATGTAGATTTTATATATATATAAAATCTCCCTGTTTCCACATGAAAGCTAGTTGCCTTCGTAGTAGTGGTCAAAACAGAAAGCAGGATTGCACTGTGGTTACAAGAAAGGATCCTGTGGGCAAACTGAGCCAGAATTTTAATCTTTGTTCTGCCATTTAGTAGCTGTGTGATCTTAATCAAGGCCTTTAATTTCTAACCCCATATTTACCCATCTGCTGACTGAAGAAAATAATAATACTTACCCAAGGTGCTATTGTGAGTTTCAATGTGGTGCTACATGTAGACCTATTTTGAACAGGGTTTAGAACATAATAAGTAACCTAAATAAATTTCAAAATGCTGTAATCATAAGGGAATTTGGGTAAAGCATAAAGAAATAAGTTACAAAAGGACAGAATATTAAGTTTGTTAAAATACACCAAACTTTTCCACCCTTAAAGCTTATGGATTTTGAGTAGCTCCTTGCCTCTCCTGTTCCCTTTGAGTTTTTTTTTTTTTTTTCAGTCTGAAAGACCCTTGGAGGAGTGTCTGGAGAAGACATGGAAGCTCCGTACCCCTCCCTCATACCTTGCCCTATGCATCTTCTCTGTTTGGCTGTTTCTGAGTTGTATCTTTTATCATAAACAGTTAAACTGAAGTCCAGTGGGACAGCAGAGCAAGCCCATAATCATAGGCAATGTCCGCAATTCATTCCCTGCCACCCCATTCCCATTAAGCATTGGAGATGCCCTGTGAGGACCCAATTCCAGTGAACCACATTGTGTGAGAGTTCAGCAAGATTCAAGACAAGTTTCCAGGAGATGCAAGGGATAGAGGAAAGAAATGTAAAGAACACTGTGGCAAAGCAGCCAGACTCCAGCAGTCGGGTTTCTACAACAGGCTGGTGCAATGAAAAAGAGGCTGTGCCAGATAAAAGGAACCTTGAGGGACAGAGCAACTGGATGCAACATGCAGTCCTGGATTGAACCCAGGCTTGGATAAACTAGCTATAAAAATATTATGGAAATTGTACTATGGATATCAGATTACACTAAGGAATTATTTATTTTATTAACTATGAAAATATTATTTGGCTATATAGAAAAATGATTTTATATTTTAAAATATATGAAGTTCTTACTAAAGTTGAAAAAAACTGTGATGATTTTTCAATAGGTGAATGGATTCTGTTGCTACAGAACTACCTGGGGCAATCTTAAATGCATATTGCTAAGTGAAATACGTCAATCTGAAAAAGCTACATATATATGATTTCAATTATATGACATATTGGAAAAGGCAAAACTATGGAGACAGTAAAAAAGATCAGTGGTTGCCAGGGGATGGGGGAGGTGAGGGTGAGAGGGATGAATATGTACAGCATAGTAGATTTTTAGGGCAGTGAAGCTATTCTGTATAAAACTCTAATGACAGATACATGTCATTATACATTTGTCAAAAACCATAGAAAGGTACAATGCAAAGAGTGAATCTTAATATAAACTATGAATTTTAATAATAACGTATCAATATTGGTGCTTAACTGTAACAGATGTACCATCTAATGCAAGATATTAATAATGGGGAAGGTGCCGAGTTTGGGGGTGGTGTGGGCATATGAAACTCTATGTACTATCTGCCCAATTATTCTGTAAATCTAAAAGTGTACTAAAAAGCAAAGTCTATTAATTTTTTTTTAAAGTTGGAGGCCAAAAGGGACCCTTTAAATCTAGGATTATCTGGATCAATAACAGGATCAAGTTGGGTCCTCTTATTGGATCAAGTCAGGTCTCCAAGATTCCAAATCCCCACCTAAGTAATAAAAGCCTTGTGAATTAGATCCAATGTTAATGCTCTGAGGCCTGCATTAAGTATCTGAAAGACCACAATGTTAAACTAAACCAAAAGTGACAGAGCATTTTGAAATGCATTCCAGAGGGACAAGTGAAAGTCTCCCTCCAATATAAAGACAGGAATGAAAACAACCCTCTAAGTAAGGGAATCACAGATCCTAGTGGTACAGGACAATCCCAGTTTATACTGCTGGTCCTGGTATTTTCATTAATAGTTTCCTGTTTACTCTCAAGTGTCACAGTTTGGATGGTAAATTATATGGTCATCTCTAAGCATCCTCCTAAAACCCTCAGCCTAGAACTTTTACTGGTGTTCGTAATCTTTCTTCAGGTTGTCATAGTCACAAATCATAAAATATGTGCCCTTTTAGTGAGAAGGCATAAATAAAACTACTGCTTTGGACATTGCATTTGTTCGTCTGTAACCATGTTCCAGTAGATCCATCTTTTGTAGCTGAAGACCAGGCATTTTACTTTTAGGTTCTTGGCCTTCATTAAAACAAAAAGCCAAAAAAATACTAGCATACAATTTATTTTCCTGGTCTTTCTGCAAAACCACAAACTTTGTGAGCTTTTATTTTTCCATATACACGGTAAAGGGATTAAAAATGAGTTTAATATTTTTAAAAGTTCCTTTTAACAAATGCAAACCTTATTGCTTTGCTTCTCTAGCCCTCCCATAAATGTGCACTGTGTTTACCATATATTAACTTCAATATTGGTAAGGTTGCTTTGTTTTTCCTATGGCGCTTAACTCTTACATAGTTTATTCACTCTTAATCAACTGAACTTTAACTTTTGTGTCCTAGAATATATTGGCAACTCAGTCAAAATTGTTGACTCACTGATAACAGCCAAGTTGTACTCTCTCACAAATTTGTGTTTTTATCAATTATAGATTAACCATCACACCAACTACTGAATTGTGAATGCTGTAAGAGGTAGTCAGGACTACTTGAGATGTTATTTTCATGTTAACAAATGTTTCTCATTGTAGGAGAATTGTTCTTTTTGTTTGTTTGTTTGGAATGTGAATGTCTGCTTAGTTATTGAGTGACCACATAACCTCCATCCATCTTCAGGGTTCAGAAAAAAATTCCATGCGTTAATTTTCCCTATAGACTTTTTCTCTCTAGGCATTATGACTTCTCCTCTGTGATCAAACTCTGTGTGGTATTTTAGTGAATTATATGATAAATCAAGTTTTCCCAGCTGTGTTGACTCTGTTGAAAAAGAAAGATTGCCTAAAATTAAGGATTTGAGTCATCTGACAGCTATTGTTTGGACGTTTAGTTTCCTTTTCTTACCCCACTTTTATCATGAGAGGTGCTGAGCATGCACAATGCTACATGCAAACCCTTACACCACCACCTGTGTTACTGCAGAGTAATTGAAAATTGCTGTGGTAACTGATGCAGCACCAAAGCCTGATGGTGAGAAACGATGTTAGTAGAAAAATCCTACTGCCTCTGAAGCGCAGTGGCCAAGCTTCCTCAAACTGCAGCCACAGTTCCGAACCAAAGAATGGGCTGCATAGGATCCTGGTGTGTAGAAGACTCTAGTTGTTACCTCAGTCTTTTGAGTCCTGTATTTATGCCCGTTGGGAAGCAGAGCCATCAACAGCAATATCTTTGAAGAGACACAACAGTAATCACTATTCTTTGGCCCTACATGTTGTACCTGGCTCACCCATTTTATCTCTAGTGTCGCATAAAAGGCAGACAGAGGTGCTGTGTCTCTGTATGGTTCTTATTATTATTTCTTGGTTGCAGTCATTATTGAGATCTGAGTCCAGTTAGAGCTCACTTTGTAAAGGACAGATACAAGGAAGGGGGCAGGGCAGTCTCGCCTGCAGGGCACAGCCCTTTGACTAATCAGCCCAGGCCATCTTCAGTGAAGCTGTGTCATCAACAAAGTGCAACAGAGAAGATCAGTCTCACAAATGCTCTTCTGAATAGTAGTCGAGTGGGTAGCCCATCACCTATGCTGCCTTTGAGAAAATACTTGGAGAATTGATTATTATATTCTGGCTGGCAAAATGTGGTTTGGATCTCAGTATAATATACCTTGAAAACATTTTATTCTCTTCAGTCTGTCTTTAGCTGATCTTGGGTTAAGAAATTAATTAAAGAATGACCACAGAGTGACACTGAAAAATAGACTTTCAGGCTCCATAAAGTTCCTTCTTAATTGGAGGAAAAGGGGGAAATTTATATACTTAAAATTTATCTGAGAATTTATCATTTAAGAGGATAAGTAATGTACTGAGAAGAAATATATGATTTACAAAATCAATGACTCCTATACCATTTGGACTGATCAATGAGGGGCAATGAAAAACAGCTTTGAAAATATTTAATAAGCAGAACTACTTATCCATTTAGGCAATTTTTCTGAACTGAACTTTTGAAAGACAACATCTCCGGGGCTATTCGTTTGTTGTTCTTTTTTTCCCAATCCTATTTGCTGTGGTCAGAACATAGACAACTGAACTCAAAGCCAGATTTCTTAGTAGAATGGCATTTGGACAGCTATTTTACTTAGTGATCCTGTGCAATTTGGTAGCAAAGCTGAAATAAGCCCTCTCCTTTTGGGGGAAACAAGATGGTATTCTGCTGAATGCTAGAATTTTATCACTTTGGAAAAAAAAAAAAGCTGCTTGAGAGACCTAAGAATATAAAAGCATTTGAGATCTCAGAAGGAGTTTAAATCAATGCACTGCCACAGTTACAGAGCAGATGAAAGAGCCTGCTGTCTCAACTGCCAGGAAACTACTTAGAAACTCTCACTTTGATTTCTTCACGTAGTCCGTTACATTACTGCTAAATGCAATATATAGGGACATCATGACTTTGATGTTGTACAGCTCCAACAAATGGAAACTAATATGATAGAACAACTAAGATTTGTGGTTTTATGTGAATACACAAACACATCCCCATCTAGTTCCCTATTTACTATGTATCTCCAGGGGCTGTCTTTTAACCTATATTTTTATAAAACTATAATTTTGGTGTTTTATTCATGAATTCCAGTAAGCAATGCCATGTTTATGTAGTACCAAAAGCTCACAGGCGGATATTGTTATTCTGAATTCTTACCTTATCTATATGTATTGTACATCAATTTTTAAAGTACAATGTAATTTTATACATCTGTTTGTCAGTACTGGTCAGAACTCAATTCCGTGAGTAATTATTGATTCCATGCCTTCAGAAAATCTGATTTTTTTAATCAGTAGGTGTGGACAGATAGAATTAGAAACTGCATAACATCTGAAAACAGCAGAAATTTAGCTTCCAGTTAAAGTAAGAAATTTTAAGTGGGTCATCCAAATATTGAAACCTTAAATGTTAAAAATCTGTGGATAAATGTGAAATCACTTTGCTTCTTTTTATGAAAATTATAAATATATGCTTATTTATATATGTAAGACTTTCATCTCATTTAAGGCTTTGAAGTTTATGGAAATAGTAATAAAAAGAAAAGATAAAAAGCTCTGCAGAGGTCAGAAATTCTGAGTCTTACTGTTGGCCCTCCCAGTTACTAATCTTGATTTTGGGCACTGCATTCAATGTTTGGTTTCAATTTCCTCACTTACTAAACAATTAATAGCACCTTCTCTGTCTTTCTCTTAGAACTGATGTACGATGATTTTGGCAGGCAGTGTTGTAGCAGAAAGAGCTTCAAACCAGGCGGGTCTGCCAGCACTGCCTCCAACTAGCTGTGTACCATGGACAGATCATTTAGCCATTCTGGACTCCTAATCTCTGAAATGAGGAAGCTGGTCTGAAAACAAGTCTAAATTCCCTTTAATCTTGTTTGTCACCATGCTTTGAAAACTGTAAATTATTGTACAGATATTTCTTTTTGACAGCATGCTTTGGAAACTATAAAGTGCTATATAAAATATTGCAGATGTTTTGCATAGTTTAAACAAAATATGTGCTTATCAAAATAGGTTAGTAAGAAGAGATAATATAATCTTCTTTTTCCTGAGAAAGCTTTAAGAATTGGATGAACAACACTTCTTATTCAATATTTCATATATGAACCACATTCATGGGAGGCTTCTTGAACCTCTTCCAGATACATATAACTCAGTTATTAATGCAATTTGTAATGTGATAACCATTGCAGAAGAATTTCCATTTTTGCTTAAATGTAATTCTCCAATAGAACTTTTACTAATGAATTTGCAGTACATTTGAGACAACTTTAAACTTAAATCGTAAGCATATATTTTACTTGCATATAACCTGGAGGCACATATTTCTAAGTCCTAAAGTGTAGTTTATCCATTTGTATGATAAGAAATGAAAAGGGATAATTATGGTCATGGGTTTATCTGAGTTGTGTTTAATAGATCAAGATCTCTATTTTTAAACTTTGTTATATTTTAAAATAGCATTTGAAAAATGTGCTATTTGATTACACAAAAGCATGTGCCAGTCTCAGGGTGTTCCTGCTTTTGTAGAACTCTTCTCTGCCAAATTATTTACCTGGGATAAATATTTTTAATCTAATTTAGATTTTATTTGATAGCTTCCTTGTAAATTTCTTTTACTTTTCAGATGAAGTGAGCTATTTTTTAATAGGCAAAACTTTCCATTTTGGCCTCTGCCAGGCATTTGAAATTCTAGATTACCTGAAATTCTACAATACCTATGAGGTTTAGTACCATTCTGTCTAAGCTTTATAATTTCCACAGTACTTCCACCTTCATGATGTAATTTAATCTTCACAACAATAAGATGTTATCATCCTCTTTTTTCAGATTTAAAAGAGGGAGAAGGGACTCAACAAGCTAAATGACTAGCCCTAGTTACACAGCTGCCAGATGACAGAGTTGGGTCTCAGACCTGAGCCTTCTGACAACAAAACCAAAGCTTTTTTTTTTTTTGGAGATCATTATTTAATGCAAATAAAAGTAAGGCCCATGGCTTTCCTCTGCAGTATTTGACCAAAAATGTATTACATTAAAAAAATTATATCCTGCCTAATTCATGCCCTAATGATTTATTCATATTATGAAATTTAATTTTGGTGCCAGTGTAGCTGAGTATAAGCTACTATTTTAAGCACTTAAGTATGTTGCCTTTTAGTTTCCTATGTGCTAAGTATTTAATCTCCGTTTTTAAGTGAAAAAAAATGTTCATGATTACACAGCTAAGATGTAATTGGAACTCGATTCTGCTTGACTTCTGTGTGCCTGCTCTCAGCCTCTTAACTTAATATGGCATAGAAACCACAAGATTTGACTTTAAGAAACAGGACTTCAAGTCCAAGCTCTTTCCATTTTTCAAGTAAGAATATTACTCCCTCTCCTGCCTAAGTCAGGTTTATTTTGAGTACTGAAAGAAATAATGTATGTAAAGAAGATTTTGAAGACGTAAATCTCCATAAATAGGTAATTTACTGATAATCTAGTTAATCTCATTTTATGAGAAATAATGAGAAAAGAATAGCTCCCCACAAACCTCTGTCACCATCAAGGTATTTGTACAGTTGCTCTGCACAGGTAGGCCTCTATTAAATGCGCCTGCACCTAAAGTAAAAATTCAGGGCACTGTGTCAGACCCCTGGAGGAGACTATTTGGCTCTTTATGGCACACGTCAAATCACACTGCACAGGGGCCACCACCTACTCAGCTCCTGTGGAGGGCTGGTCCTGCTGAGAATCTAGGAGCTTCTCTTTAAAATAGCTCACTATAGGGATATTCACACTTACAGAAATAATTAATGGTGGCAACGATCCTTATAATGGCACCTGATGCCCTGCTGTGAAGAAAGATAAACCAGCCTTCACCATAAAGAACTTACAAATTATACTAAGCAAACATGTTAACAGCTATTAAGAGTCCTAATCAGAGCGGTTAAACAAATAATTAAGAGATGTCATATAAAATGCACCCATTTAGGCATAGCAGCTACATGTTTGGAGTTTTAACAGGAACCGTTTACCTTTGAGATAGAGATAAGGCCCTCAATGGAGTATATAGGTTAGTCAAGGACAAGGCATCTTTCTAAGCAGTTCCATTTCCTGAGATCAAATCCATGGGCAAAGCTGTTCTCAATGGTGCACTTGCATCCTAATATTTATTTTTAGTCTTATTAGTATTTAATCAGCAAATTATTCTTGTTTCTTCAAACATAACTTCTTATTATAAGTAGTGCATTCTTTGAAAGGCTAGGAAAATGTTGATATAATCTAATAGTAAAAATTAAGAAAAAACCTATTTGTTTAGAAGAAATTTTTTTTGCAGTCAGCATTTCAGTTGAGATGAGATTCACCCCTGCCAGTGCTTAAGACTTTGCTGTTTTAAGTGTGGTCCAGCAGCAGCAGCAGCATCCCCTGAAAATTTGGCCAATGCAGGATCTCACTCCAGGATCCCACTCTAAAGCTGCAAAACCAGAATCTGCATTTTAAAAAGATCCCCACCTGATTTGTATGTGCAATAAAATTTTAAAAGAAAATATCAATGTGCAAAGTTCCTACTATCAAAAATTCTATAAGGAAAATTAGTAGGTTTAATCTTATTGGAAGTAAAAATTAAACTACTCACTTCGGTAAGGTACGTAAATGGTGTGACATTTGCCATATGATTAAGTATATCTGAAGTGGTCCCCTCCAGCACTCGTGTCTCGTGGTGGATTCCAGGGCTTCCAGCATTGCACACTATCCCAGTCTTGCTCAGTAAGTATCTTGTAGTCTCTCCTCCCTCTTCAGGTTTTGTGTTCAATTCACATTCTCAGTATAGCTCCCAATTATGTGGAACAATAACACTGTATGATAAAGAGCCTAGAAGTGGGTGGGAAAGAGGAAGTTTTCTTAGCCTTGAGTCCTACCATGTTCTTCTACAGTTAAAAGATACCAAGTCTACATTTTGATCACTTCACTCCTTGGCTGAGTCTACGATATACAAATTGTGCCATGTTTGAGGATTGAGAGAATTCATAGCTTTTTTATCTTCTTCCTGGAAACATCAGGGATGATTTAGATTATACTTTACTGTTCATCCCTTGCAGAGTATTTCTAGATTCCTTTTAGCATCAGGATTTTACAATAATCATGAAAATCCCATAAAGTACATGACATTATGTGATTTTCAAAATCTGATTTCTTATGTTCACATGGTGAACTATTTTAAGACTATAGTAAAGTATACCCATAAGCATATACTACAAAAAAATAGGATCTCAGAGTGAGCAAAGAGGATTAAGTAAAGCATCAGTTGACTTTTATAGTCAAAAGAAAAAAAAAAAACCCTGTGGAGGAAATGATAATGATGTTCCTTATAATTGTTGTGAGAAAAAAAAAACAGCACCAACTCTAAGAAAGTTATAACAGGCCTAATTAATGTTCAAATTGTTCCTCCTGAGAAACAGATTTTTTTATCTAATGTAAATGGGCTTCCTAGAAAATGTTCTTGTTCATATTTAGTAGTTATTCTATACTCTTTTCTACATTGTACTAACATGCAGCACTTCAGAATAGAAAATGAAGGGGTTTTTGTTTCTGCTTTTTGGTTTTGGCTTGTTATTCTTCTTACTCATACTGTACAAGTAAGAAGGTAAATTGAAAACATTGACAATTTTTATCTGAAAGCGTGGATTTTTCAAAACCAGAGCTATATTTCAGTTCAAGATAACTTGATTAAATTTTTAAAAACATATGTATTTGGTCCATGCAATAGTTGTAGAAAAGTATTTGTAGTTATATTAAAAGTTTTTCCTCTGTTAGTGTCTATATCTAGGTCATATTCTATTGTATAGCCAGGAATTCTGGTGCCACCACTTTCTAACCATGGGGCCTGGAGCAAGTCATTTAACTTTCCTAAGACTCAGTTTCCTCATCTGTAAAATGGGGCTGAAAATTAAACCTATCTTTTAGGGTTATCTTGAGGACTAAAGAAGATAATATATTTAAAAGTGCTAACAAAGTGCCTGGCCCATAAGAAGAGCCCACATCATGTTAGATATTGCATTGTTTTATTCTCATCACATAATCATTCAGCCAATTTTGACAGAAATCTCATACACAGAAATCAGTCTGTCCTATTCTGAAATGTAAAATAACTCTATCTGCTTAAAACATAATTATTTTCATTCTTTAAACAAATAAAATGTGGGCCAAGCATGATGGTTCACGCCTGTAATCCTAGCATTTGGGGGAGGCCAGGTGGGCAGATTGCTTGAGCTCAGGAGTTTGAGTCCAGCCTGGGCAATATGGCAAAACCTCATCTCTATAAGAATGAATGAATGAATGAATGAATAAATAAATAAATAAATACCAAAAACAATTACCCAAGCATGGTGGTGTGTGCCTGTAGTCCTAGCTACTCGGGAAGCTGAGGTGGGAGGATTGCTTGAGCTCAGGAGGTTGAGGCTACACTGAGCTATGATTGTGCCACTGGACTCCAGCCTGGGTGACAGAGCAAGACTCTGTCTCAAAAATGAAAGTAAAAAGCAAAATGCAAAACCCTATAACCTATACCTCCAGCTCGCCTCTTCCTCTTACAGGAGCCAAACTTCTTATAAATGTGACCTGGCTGCATATCTTTAGTTCATCATCCCTCATCCATTCCTCAACCTACCAAAAAAACCGGCGTCTACTCCATTGCAGATCTCTCCTATAAAGGCAAACGTTATCCGGTATATTGCCAAGTGTTACATCCAGTCATCACTTTCAGCTCTGATATTCCTGACCTTTCTGCAGCGCCTGACTTAACTCTCTTGGATCTCTTCTGCTTGGTGTCCTTCACGATCATCTTCCTTAGTCTTCCTTTTAAGTGCTAGCATTCCCAGAATTTCACACTTGGCCTTTTTTCAGGTACACATCATGGAATCACTACCACTCCTTGCTGAGAACTCCTAGGCATATATATATATGAGAGTTCTTTCTCTCTCTCTCTCTCTCTCTCTCTCTCCCCTTATCCCTTTCCCCATTCTGGAACCTCCTAGTATGTTTTCAATAAATTCTCTCAACCAACCTAGCAACAATGTGGTATCAGGTAGCATGCTAGGCACGAGGCTTACAATAAAATGTATTTAATCAAAGACCCAAAAGACTTTAAGAGTCTTTGAAATAGAATCTTCTTATTCTGTTTTCAGGCATTTCCTTCATTTTCATTCATGCATGACATGATTTTTCTTTGTTGGCTGCCATTGCCAGACACCCTGGTATATACTAGATATTCAACGTCTGGGAAAATAGGATAGAAATGAGTTTTTCTTTGCTCAGTTTTGTTTTAATGGTTGCTTCGTTGGTTGAATTTGAAATATAAATTAGGAAGGATGTTGAATCCATGTTGTAAATTTTGAATTTGATGTGATGTTGGGCCATGTTGGTGAAGAGGTTCTACAGGAAGTTGTAAATGAGTCTCTGGAGTCTACATGTGATATCAAAATTGGAGGGATATCTTTGAAAATAATCAACCTAGAAGCAGTTATCTAAATCCACATTCTTCAAGCTTTAACTCAAATCCCAGCCACAATCACAGAATCCCCAGGGTTTTTTTAGTGGAAGAACTTTAATTTCTCTGATTCAAACTTCCTTAACTCCAGAATTTTTTTATTTTAGTTTTATTTTCTTTTTAATCATTTGTAATAGTCCATTTCCATTCTCATGCTGCTAATAAAGATATACCCGAGGACGGGCACAGTGGGTCACGCCTGTAATCCCAGCACTTTGGGAGGCTGAGGTGGGTGGATCACAAAGTTAAGAGACTGAGACCATCCTGGCCAGCATGGTGAAACCCCGTTTCTGCTAAAAATACAAAAATTAGCTGGACACGGTGGTGTGTGCCTATAGTCCCAGCTACTCGAGAGGCTGAGGCAGGAGAATTGCTTGAACCCGGGAGTTGGAGGTCGCAGTGAGCCGAGATTGCACTGCTGCACTCCAGCCTGGTGACAGGGTGAGACTCCAAAAAAAAAAAAAAAAAAAAAAAAATAGATATACCTGAGACTGTGTAATTTATAAAGGAAAGTGGTTCGATTGACTCACAGTTCAACATTTCTGGGGAGGCCTCAGGAAACTTACAATCATGGCGGAAGGGGAAGCAGGCGTATCCTTCATCATATGGTGGCAGGAAGGAGAATTGCCAAGGAAAAAGGGAAAAGCCCCTTATAAAACCGTCAGATTGTGTGAGAGCTCACTCATCATCACGAGAACAGCATGGAGATAACCACCCCCATGATTCAGTTACCCCCACCAGGTCCCTCCTACTGCACTTGGGGATTATGGGAACTACAATTCAAGATGACATTTGGGTGGGGACGCAGCCAAACCATGTTATCATTATTCATTCATCATATATTTGTGGAGAGCAGACTAACCGACAAACACTGTCCTAGTCACTGGGGATAATATAGTGACCAAAATAAATGCAGTTCTTCCCTTCTGAAACTTTGGTCTAATTGGGAAGTGAGTTGTCAACTAAATAATCATGCAATAATTGGAAGTTAAAAATGTCTTATTAAAAGAAGGCCGTAACCTATCCTGGGCTCCTGGAAGCCTCCTTGAAGAAGGGACATTTACCATGAGCCTGAGGAATGGTTGGTAGTTAGCCATGTGTGGAAAAGAAAGGCCTTCTAGCCAGTGAGAAGGTCTTGTGAAAAGATCCTAAGGCAAAGAAAGACTATGGCATTTTTTTTTTTTTTGAGGAAGAGAGGGAAGACCTGAGTGACTGGATCATAGTTGACAACAAGGAGAACAATAGCGGATGAGGAGGGAGACAGAGGCAGGGGTAAGTGATGGTTGAGTTAACTGAATGAACAGCACTCCAACCTCAGTTTGACCACCTTCAGACATGAGAACTGCCTGCAGCAGCACATCCCAATAGAGGGACAATGAGATTTTAAATGTCCTTTATTATGTTGTGCCAAATTTGACTCCTTAAGCCTGATATATAATAAACTGTACCTATTTAAAGTATACAACTTAATAAGTTTTGGAACATGTATATACCTGTGACACCATTACCATTGCAAGTTTATGAAAATGTTTATTGTCCCTGGAAATTTCCTTGTGTTCTCTGCAGTCCATTCCTCCCCACCACCCCCATCTCCAGACGGCTACTGATCCATCATGCCTCCAACAGTGCCTGGCACATAAAATAAATATTCGTTGAATCAAAGAAAAGTGAATCTCTTTGGAGAATTATCTCTTGGTTTGACACTTGGTTGACTGCTCCGTCTTTTCTAGGTATGCAGTGCCATTCAGAATCAGGATTTCACTGTGATCGAAGACTACTGCACTGGCCTCAAAGCCCTGCTTTATCTGAAAAGCATTGAAGAACTACAGGACTGGGATGGGCAGAGTCCAGCTACTGTGAGTCACCAGAAAGGGAAACCAGTTCCACGTATAGCTGAACTCATGGACAAGGTATGTGCTTAAATCTCCTGTGTTATTCTTGAGAACTCAGCCTTGGTCAGTTTCTATTCCAGATCTTATTTACCATCTCACATTCTCACTAACAAAGGAAACACAGGGGCTGGTGGATGTGATTTCTTCAGTGGACTCTTTCTGAAGGAGACTTGATTACAGCCATATGATGGGTCTGTGAGCTACCTTTTTATAAAACCAATACAACACAAGGTTATATAAAAGGAAAAGACTGACGTTTGCAGTGTAAAGTGCCTCCAAATTCTTGCTTACTGTGGTGATGACTGGCATTCTTTCCAGTGGGAGTCTGGAGATTTCTTTATGCTTTCTGGAAATTATAACATTACCTTTCTATTTTCAAGACAATCAAATCACTGTAGTCTTGAATAATATAAGGAAGCTTTTAAAATTAAAATCTAATCAGTATCTTTTGTAACTCCTTCAGCTGTGTGGTTAAACCGGGGCTCAAAAGGTTATGTCCCAACTTTCTCACTAACTGCTATTTTCCAAGAAATATACACTACATTTACATTTTCTATAATACAGTGATTTTAGCAACACTGCTAAAACAACATTCAGCATTTTGCCTTTGTATTTCCTTTGTATTATTCTAAACAGATAACCATTGTCAGAAGACACTTCTGGAGCCCTCAATGAGGGGAGGAAAAAAATTACAATTCTTAGTCTTTTCAGCTTGTCACTACATCAATAATTAACTTTAAAAAAAAGAGAGGCAGTATAAAAAGATTCTTTAAGGAAGCATTTAATAATTCAAATGAATCTTAACTTGAAGCAGGTCACATGAAAAAGAATGGAAAACAAAAGCCCTGGGTACTCTGCCTTGGATGACTGGGTTAGGGACTCAGAAAGAATAAGAGAAACATCATATAATTGACTTATATTTGGCTAGTTTTAGTAGAAAATATCACCGTCCCTCTCCTAACAGATTGCCAAAAAAAAAAACCCTTCTTCAAGAGTAGTGTGTATGATTGCAAGTCCAGTAATGAAAAAAGAAAAGGAGGAAAGAAATAAAATCTTACAATGTGGGTTCCAGGAAAATGTCATGATGAATGACTCCATGAGTGGCAATCAAAGAGAAAGACTGTGACATTAATATTTATAATATTGTAATTAGCAAGATAGTGCCTAAGCAGCATTATTAGTGTAACTAATCATATTATCATAAACTGACTGTGCAGTATTTAGACAGTGAGTGTTCTTGCCTTTATCAATGACTATCAATATCCTAAGGTTGTTTATAAGTTAAAAAAATTCACAAATGACTTTACATTCATTCAATGTAAATATCTCAAGGAAACTGTCTCTGACATGATAGTTTATGACCATCTATAAAATCATTGTCTCAAATTTGGGTGGTTGCCATGTGAGCTGAAATAGAAGTAGCTGCATTGCACTGTCATGTTTTGTCTTTAAAGGATTTTCACACTCATTTCAAAACTTACATATTCAAATAAAAGATGGGTAATGATGAAGACAACTTGTGTCAATGAAATAAATGGAAACTGATTTGGTAATAGTTTGAATCGAGATTCAGACTTTATTTTGTTAAGCTCAGCTTTCATCAAAATCATAAGTGTAATTTTCAGCATTATCATTCGTTTAAAAAAAGGAAGATTTTTCTATGTGATTATATTAGTGATTCATTTCTCATCACTAACTTGAGGAATAAGCAGATGGTCTGGTAATAGATTTGTGCTTCTGGATTCTCCAGTGCAGGCTGACATGACTAAAACAATAGGTGATTATCCCTTTAGATTAATATCCCCAGTAGTGAATCAAAGTACTCTGGATCTAGGATACAGGTGATTTCCTAATCGTTCTTTCTTTTTTTTGTCCTATAATTATTTATTTTTCTTTTTTTTATTATACTTTAAGTTCTAGGGTACATGTGCATCATTCTCAGCAAACTAATCGTTCTTCATGTTGCTGCTGCTTTTGTGTATGCGTGTGTGTGTGTGTATGTACCTGTGTGTGTGTGTGTATGTGTGTGTGTGTCTTTGCAAATAACTCACATTGTCCTATCACTAGCCAAAGAACAGTATGCTGGTCTTCACAGTGTCCGCATACTATAGGGAGATGAGAGAAAATGTAGACCCTTTGTTGAAAGACACTCTAGAAGTATCTGGCTTCTTTACACAGGAAAATTTTGTTTGGAAAGTACAATTGCTATTCTGATTTTCACTCATAGGTCAGGCTAGAATAAACCAGAATAGATATTTAGAAGAAACCTATTACAGTGCAGTGTTTGACAATGGAGAGAAAATGAGACTTGGGCTATGGAAACAAGGATTTGGCCAAGTATGTCATGTTATCTTTCAAGTAATTAGCATATTAATATACTCTCCTTATGCTTACCTTACTTATTAACTGATCAAACTGCCCAAGCAGTGTTTCTTCAGGTGGCTGTTGAAGGGCAGGTAGTTGGGTGTTAGTACACTTACGGTGCAAGCCATTTAAACCTGTGCCTGCGAGAAGAGCAAATTCCGGACAAGAACAATCATCAGCTTTGGCACAACACAAAGCTGTTGATGTCAAACTCTTGGTGCTTAAAAACCATGCAGCATGCTTGTGAGAAATGTAGGTTCCCAGGCCCCACCAGCATTGATCCTGAGTCAGTGGGTCAGAGGTGTGTTGAGAATCTGCATTTTAACATCATAATTCTCATGGAGGGATCCAAAAATCTGCATTGCCAAAAGGAACGAAAAAGAGAATAGCAGTAGAAAAGTGAGAGATTGAGAAATCAGCAATGAGCAGAACACAAGCTTCTCTTGATGGAGAAAGTAAACAAAAAATAATTTTGAGCTGAAAAAGAAGTGAAATAAAAGAGGCAGGAGAGGAATGCCAGAGAAGCATCACACTAGGTTCCAAATGGCCAGAGGTTGGAAATACCCAATGAAGAAACTGAATGTAGGACAGCAGTTATTAGCAAATAGTAAGACTGCTGGATTTATGTGACGCTTCCTTATTAGCTAGACAACTTGGGCAAGTTACTTAATCTCTCTAAACATTTTTATAAAACTGTACAATGAAAATAATTACAACACAGTTCCATAATCCCTCATTAACAATTCTGAAATCCAAAACATGCTGAAACCAAATGGCTTTACATAATTCATTGGGCAGAAAACCTGGCCTGAACTGATGTGAGACTTGCTATAATCTTTATTCCTCTCAGAGAACATCAGATTAATGTGTTTGATTCCAGATTGCTACCCCACACCTTGCTGGGGCTGGAGAGGGAGTGTTTATTAAAATTAGGTGTATGTACCATTTTACATTTCTAAAATCCAAAAGATAGTTCTAAATCCATATATCTGGCTCCAAAGGTTTTAACTATGGGCTTGTGAAGATTACCAAAATGAAAATATAATTGCAAATATAACTTTATCCAGAAATTCATCTGTAGAGTTGGAGGCAATGTATATATTTTAGTGATTTTAGAAAATAAAATATTACTATTTGGCACTTTTAATTATGGGAAATAAGAGTTATGTTGACATTCTTGGTTAAGAAACATGAAAGAAATTGGACAGTCCAATATTTGAACAGCAAATTTTGCAACTGGAAAAGCATGAAAGATTATGTCTTCACTTTTTGGTGCTTGGGATGAGAACAGGACTTCTAAATACCAGTCATGAAAGAAAAACAGCAGAGGCCAAAAACTAATGATCACTTGGGATCTGCATGCATTTCCACATGCTGTTCCCGACATCTGGAATGGCCTTCTAGTTCTCAAGCATCACTTTCTCTTTGAGCTATTCCCTGACCTTTGCAATATAATTAATGTCTCCTTCTCTTTTTTAACCTTAGCTGTAACCAGTATCACATCGCAGTTGTATTTTTGTAAGTCTGCTTCCTTTACTAGAAAATAACCTCACTTTTCTTATCTATGTTTACATCCCAGTTCTCTAGACATGCACTGAACATGGTAATGCCTTAATAAATGTTGACTGAAGAAGTGAACTAATGACTAAATGAATGTTGAAAGAAAAAAGCTTATTGGTAACATTAAGAATTAGTAGTCACTTGACTTACCAAGCCATTACTTTTTCCATTACATCAGAAAAGAAAAGAATGTGTAAAGAAATAACCTTTGAACTTAAAGTTCCTTTTTATGTGTGAATCTAGTTTGGTAAAAATAACATGGAAAAAGCCAGAATAGAAGGAGTGAGATAGACAGGTGAGCAAGCTTTATGCCTTCTTGACTTGGCAAAATATGCCTAGATTATAAGCTTCTTGACGGCCTGGAACACAGACTGTGTGCCAGTGTCTAATGAATGTCTACCATGTAGGAGTAATGGCATGGTAGCTGAATTGAACATACTGATCAATCATTAATATATTTTTAGGATCTACCTTAAATGTCACTTCTTTTGTGAGTCTGTCTATGACCCTCTTCTTTGGCCTCCAAGAAAGTCAGATCACTCCTTTCGTTCTCTTACACCCCATGGTTCCTATAATTAGTATTGCAAGTACTGCATTTTCTTTTAATTGTATATCTTCTTGTCCATTGCTGCAGGTCATTACAAGCATTTTGAAAGAAAGATAATATCTTATTCATACTGGAGTTTGCAAGCACCTAGTACAATGCTACATGTTTATAGAATTAAATTGCACGAATTATCTATTGTGTCCTTATTTAGGAGGAAAAAAGAAAGCCAATGTATAATTAAAATTCCAGCTAGATCCTTTTAAGAACAGCAGCAGTCATTTTAGAAGAAAACAATAAAACTGCCAAATTACTGTACTTTCAGTAGGTATTAAAAAATGATGAAATACCTATTGGTGATGTTAATAAATGAACATAATCTGTGCTCATTAAAAGGCTTTCATTAGGATAAAATCAGAAATGCTGTCATGGTGGTTGTACAGCAACTCTGAAAACAAGGATTTGTTTTGATAATAGAAACCAAAATTGTATCCATATGACCAGATACATCATTCTCAGTTATTGATAAAACAATTCTAAAATTCATATGGAACCAAAAAAGAGTCCAAATAGCCAAAGCAAATTTGACAAAAAGAACAAAGCTGGAGTCATCGCATTACCTGACCTCAAATTATACGATTAGGCTGTAGTAACAAAAACAGCATGGTACTGGTACAAAAATAGACACATGGATCAATGGAACAGAATAAGGAACCCAGAAATAAAGCCACATATCTACAGTCAACTGACCTTTGACAAAGTTGACAAAAAGCATACACTAGGACAAGGACACCTTTTTCAATAAATAGTGGTGGGGTGACTGGATTGCCATATGCATAAAAATTGAATTATACTTCTACCTCCAACCATATTTAAAAATCCACTCAAAATCCATCAAAGACTTAAATGTAAGATCTGAAACTATAAAAATACTAGAAAAAAATCTAAGGAAAACTCTTCTGGACATTAGTCTAGGCAAAAATAATTATGACAAAGACCTCAAAGCAAATGCAACAAAACCAAAAATAGACAAATGGGACTTAAAGTAAAAAGCCTCTGCACAGAAAATGAAATAATTGAAATAACAGAAGGCCTGCAGAATAGGAGAAAATATATTCAAACTATGTATCCAACAGGGACTGTCACCCAGAATTTACAAAGAACTCAAATAACTCAACAACAAACAAATAACCCCTATTAAAAAGTATGCAAAGGATGTGAACAGACATTTTTCAAAAGAAGACAAACCCCATCAAGCGTATAAAAAACTGTTCAACATCACTAATCATCAGAGAAATGTAAATTAAAACCACAATGAGATATTATCTTATACCAGTCAGAATGGCTCTTATTAAAAAGTCAAAAAATAACAGATGTTGGTGAGGATGTAGGAAAAAAAGGGAATGTTTATACATTTTTGGTGGGAATGTAAATTAGTTGAAACTCTGTGGAAAAGAGTATAGAGATTTCTCAGAGAACTGAAAATAAAACTACCATTCACCTCAGCAATCCTACTACTGGGTTTATATCCAAAGGAAAAGACATCATTGCATCAAAAAGATACTTACATTCATATGTTTATGGCAGCACTATTCACGATAGCAAAGATATGGAATAAAGCTAAATGTACTTTGACAGATAATAAAGAAAATGTAGAATACTATTCAGCCATAACAAAAGAATGAAATCATGTATTTTACAGCAACATGGATGGATCTGGAAGCCATTTTCTTCTTTTTTTATTTTTTAAATTTGTTTTTATTTATTTATTTGAGACACAGTCTTGCTCTGTCACCCAGGCTGGAGTGCAGTGGCACGTTCTCAGCTCACCACAACCCTGCCTCTCAGGTTCAAGCGATTCTCATGCCTCAGCCTCCCCAGTAGCTGGGATTACAGGCATCTGCCACCACGCCCAGCTAATTTTTGTATTTTTAGTAGAGACAGCGTTCCTCCATGTTGGCAAGGCTGGTCTCAAACTCCTGACCTCAAGTGATCCACTCACCTCAGCCTCCCAAAGTTCTGGGTTTACAAGCATGAACCACTGCGCCCTCTGGAGGCCATTATTTTAAGTGAAACAACTCAGAAAAAAGGTCAAATACTGCATGTTCCCACTTGTGAGTGGAAGCTAATTAATGTGTACACATGCACATAGAGTATGGAATAATAGTCATTGGAGTCTCAAAACGGTGGGAGGGTAGAAGCAGGGTGTAGGATGAGGAATTGGGTAGAAGCAGGATATGGGATGAGGAATTGCTTAATGGGTACAATGTACATTACTCATGTGATGGTTACACTAAAAGCTCAAACTTCACTATGCAATATATCCATGTAACAAAACTGCACTTGTACCCCTTAAATTTATACTAATAAAAAAAACTGAAATAACACAATTTCATAAAACTATTGCTATGTGGTTGTGGCAATATTATATGTAGATGTCTAATTATCTATTTCTTTTCTGGCAAGTTATTCAACACAGAGAATAAAGCATTATCCAAAGAAATGTATAAATGTCAACAGCAAGACCCTTACTAAATACATAATGACAGTTTCACAAGAGGATACTATAATTTCCTATTTACAACTTTAAAGGTTTGGTATCTTCTATGCCACTTACTTTTCCTTATTGAAATATAAATTACATAGAGGAAAAATACAGAGGTCTTAAATGAACCATTTGACAAGTTGTGACAAACACATATATCCGTGAAATCCTCACCTCTGCCAAAGCATGCAACATTGCCAACACCTTAGAAGATGCCTTGTGCACTTTTCCAGCCATTACCTCTTCCTTTACCACCACCAGAAGCAAACACCATCTAGCACCTGTCACCGTAGATTAGTTTGTTCATGTTTTTTAGCATTCACATAAATGGAATTCTACAGAATATGTATTTTTGTGTGTGTTGCAACTTTCACTCACTACAATATTGCAAAGATTTTTCATATTATTGTAGATATTAGTTGATTTTTGTTGGTAAATAATACTATATTTTATTAAAATATAACAATTTATTTACTCTAAATTATATTTAGGCTGTCTTCATTTTTTTGGTGTTATAAATATTTTTGCTATAAACATACTTGCATAACTGTTTTTGTGAACATGTTTTCATTTCTCTTGGCTAGTACATAGGAGTATAATTTCTCAGTCATAAGGTGGATGCATAAGTTTTACAAGAAACTTCCAAACAGATTTCCAGAGTGGCTTCACTATTTCACAGTCCTACCAGCTGTGGGTAGGTGTTTGATTCTTCTGTGTTCCAGCCACCTTTTGATATTCTCAGTCTTTTTAGTTTCAGCTATTCTAGTATGTAAGTATTGGTATCTCATTGTGATTTTAATTTTCTTCTCCCTAATAAGATGATGTTAACACTTCTTTATGTTCTTATTGGCCATCCATATATCTTCCTCTGTGAAGTGTCTATTCAAATATTTTGCCCATTTTTAAATTTTTTAATTGATTTTTAGGAGTTCTTAATAATTCTGGTTATAAGTCCTTAGATCAGCAAAAGCATTTGACAAAATCCAACATCCAATCATAATAATGGCCTTCAGCAATTCATTAATAGAAGGAAACGTCTACAAAAATTCTATAGCTAGTATCATACTTAATGTTGAAAGGATAAATTATTTTCTCTTAAGATCAAGAGCTGGGCAAGAATGTCCATTCTTTCTACTTCTATTCAATATTGTACTGGAAGTCCTAACCAGTGCAATAAGGTCATAAAAATAAATAAATGATGTTTAGATTGGAAAAAAATGGGCTTACACTGTCTTTATTTGCAGATGGTAAGATTGTGTGCATAGAAAATCCTAAAAGAACCTATAAGTACACTATTAAAATAATAAGTGAATTTAACAAAGTTTCATAATACAAAAACAATATACAAAAATGTTCTGTTTCTACATGAACAATTGGAACAATGAACTGGAAATTAAAATTTTTAAATGTCATTTACAATGGCATATGAAAACTATAAAATACTTAGGAACAAATTAAAATATATGTAGTATCTGCACTGAAAGAAGAATTGCTTTCACAGCCCTGTGGATACATGCAGCCAACGAGCATGTGAAAAAAGCTCAGTGTCACTCATCATTAGAGAAATGCAAATAAAAGCACACTGAAATACCATCTCTCTCCAATCAGAATGGCTATTAATAAAAACTCAAAAAATAATAGATGCTGGTGAGGTTGCCGAGAAAACAGAATGCTTATACACTGTCAATGGAAGTGCAAATTAGTTCAACCATTGTGGAAAGTAATGTGCTGATTCCTCAAAGAGCAAAAAAAAGAACTGCTATTCTACCCAGCAATCCCATTGCTGAATATATACCCAAAGGAAGATAAATCATTCTACCATAGAACACATATGTTTATTGCAGCACTATTCACAATAGCAAAGACATTAAATCAACCTAAATGGCCATCAGTGACAGATTGGATAAAGAAAATGTGGTACATATACACTATGGAATACTATGCAGCCATAAAAAGGAACGAGACTGTGTCTTTTATGGGAACATGGAAGGAGCTGGAGGCCATTATCTTTAGCAAACTAATGCAGGAACAGAAAACTAAACACTCCATTTTCTCACTCATAAGTGGGAGCTAAATAATGAGAATACATGGCCACAAAATGGGGAACAACAAACACTGGGGCCTACTTAAGGATGGAAGGTGCGAGGAGGGAGAGGATCAGGAAAAAAATAACTACTGGGTACTAGGCTTAATACCTAAGTGACAAAATAACCTGTATAATGAACCCCCATGACACAACTTTACCTTTATTACAAACCTGCATATGTACCCTTGCATCTAAAATAAAAGTTAAGAACTGCTGAAGAAAAATTAAAGAAGACTTAAAACAATGGTAAGATATATTAAGATGTTATTTCTCCCTGGATTGATCTGTATATACACCATAATCCCAATCAAAATCCCAACATGTGTTTTTTAGAAGTTGACAAGCTATGCTAAAATTTACACTGGAATTCAAACTAGAATAGCCAAAACAGTCTTGAAAAAGGAGAACAAAGTGGGAAGTGGGAGAATTTGTACTATCTGCCTTCAAGATTTTCTATAAATCTACAGTAATCAAGCAAGTGTGTTTGGGTGTCAGGGTAGACAAATAGATCAATGGAATGGATAGAAAGTCCAGAAATAGACCCACACATATACACTCAATTGATTTTTGACAGAGGTGCAAAAGCAATCCAATGGAGAAAAGAAAGTCCTTTCAACAATTCGTACTGGAATTATTGGATACCGATATTAAAAAATGAACCTCATGTCTACCTCACACAGGACAAAAAAGTAATTTTAAATATATCATATAAAAAAGTAAACAGTAAGGTAAGACTGTAAGATTTTCTTTTGAGAGTTTTAGATTCACAGCAAAATTGAACAGAAGGCGTATACTCCTTGCCTTCAAACTGTACATTTTTAAAAGAAAACATTAAGTAAATATCTTTATAACCTTGGGGAAAGGAAAAATGTCTTGGACAGGATACCAAAAAAACACTAACCATACAAGAAAAAATAGATGAGTTATGCTTCATCACAATTAACTTATACTCATCAAAAGATACAATTAAGAAAATGAAAACTCAAGTCACAGATTGGGAGAAAATATTCCTATACTTGTATCTCATGAAGAACTTGTGCCCAGAATAAATGTTATAGTATTTTCAAAATGTAAACTGTAATAATTAGAAAATTTAATTTTATCGATGAGTATATAGAATCTTAAAATGGAAAATCTATAATAAGGACCTGCTGGTAGGCTCTTGCAGCTTACTCCTGTCCATCTATGATAACATTTTTGGGGGACTTTTTTATACTGTAATGACCATCCTTGGAGCTAACCCAGAAAAGAGGAGAAGGGAAGGGGATGAAAGCCATTTTTCTTCAAGTTCATTGTATGGCCCTGTATTTCTTGTCCATGTTATTTTCTCCCATTGCAGCTTTGTCCCCGCAGTTATTCTCCCTGGGACTGCCAGACAGTTACATTATATTGTTAGAAAAGTTCCAGATGGTATTTACATTTCTATCTGTTACTTGGGTAATGATTGATATAAAATATATTATTGAGGTCACTTTCTATTATTGTAGTCAGATCACATGAGGCTAAATATTTTTTATTGTTTTAGTTCATTTCATAGGGCATGAGGAAAGAAAATAAAAAACAAAACACCAGTCCCTGAAAGTTCAAATGTTCAAAATTATCAGGTCAGAATGTACTGCATAAATGTTATGAAGGCTTAATCTACATCTCAATATCGTCAGATGGTTTGAGTGATATCTGAAGTAGAATGCTGGAGTGTCAAGTATCCTGTAAAAATAAGACAGACACCTGTTTTATAAATGGTGATTATTCCTCCTTAGAAGCAAAAAATGTTGGATAAAATTTGATAGCCCCATCTTGTTCTGAGCTTCTGATCATCTCATCAGTGTGTGATGATCCCACAAATAAGTCAATGTGCTGTAGTCAAAAGCTTACCACAGAAGAGAGAGTGCTTGGAACCCATCAGGTCTGAGTTTAAATCCAGGCATGATGCCTTACTACCGCGTGAGCTTGGAACAGCTACATGGATCCCACAATCCTCCATCTATGTAAAGGCAAACTGAGATGATGATAGCTATTTTGCAGTACTTTGTAAAGATTAGAAATCATATATGTACACAGAAGTCTTGTGTGATACAAAAAAAAAAAAGAGAAATCCTCTATCTAAAGTGTATAGCATGTAGTTGTAAGCAATCAATACATGGGGGTTGTTATTTTAACTATTTGTAACATGGAGATGCATAGATAGATAGGCAATTTGGGGTAATACTGAATATGTGATATATCCATTTCCAAAATATATGGGTAATATTGGGGTAGATAGAAACATTTGAGCAATACTTTATGAGTTGATTTCTTCTCTCCTTTGTGCAGATTTTTCAGATGGCACTTACAAGTTGTTTTTAGAAGTTACCTTAACCTATTGACACCATGATTTTACTAGCTTAGTTTTGTTTGATCTGGTCAAAAGCTAGCATCTTTGTCTTTTGAAGCACCTCCTATCCCAAAAAGCTTCTAAATAATTCAGAAATGTTCACTTTCCAGGTAAAATGGAGACAAATTAATTAACTTCAAGTTTGGGCAGTAAATTGTCATGCGTAGTCCATCATTTTTCCTAAAATAGGCAGAAGGGAGGTGTCTACTGCTGTTGCCAAAAGTTAACATCTGAATTTAACGTGAACCATTGGGGGAGGGGCTGATAAGAGTCCCCCAAGTTATGGGAAGAGGTAGTTTTGCATTGCTTATAACCAGAATAGTTTGTGAAGTCCTATAAGCCTCCCCAACTTGGTTTCTCTCATCCCAGGGGTAAGTTGGTTCATTTTACAAGGCAACTTTAATCATTTGGTAGTACCTGCTGGGAGCCCCGTATAGAGGAAGTTTGTGATGCAAAGCCTAGCCCAGCAGAGGTGTGTGATCAATCGTCAGTGCCTGCATGGACATTGAAATATAAGATGAGACATTAAGTGTGGAGTACCAACAGGTCACCTGTTCTAGGAATTTGGGCAGCAGTGTGCTTTTTGAATCTGTAGCCACTACAACTGCCTTATCACAATCCACCATGGCATGCCTGAAATAAAATGTAAACTATACTACATTTTCATTGTGTTGTCATTCTCCCATAAGTTCCTTTCTTTTGTCCATCGTACTTATACAAATTATGATTCCCCATTTCTCCTTACTAGATCACATTGATATCTAATTGCCAAACACAAATGCAGTTACTTCTTTTGTCACATTCTTGGGAGTGATTAGGTATAATTCCTCATACTTCATCAAATATAACTAATCAGAATGCACCTTATTTAATTATATACTTAAAACTTGTATAAAAGTGCTTTTCATATTCAACACAAGTTGTCCACATTAATTCTGATGTTGCTTTTAAACCATGAAAAAAAAATGAGGATTGTTCTTGTTCTGGGTGGAAATTGAGGATTTAAAAAGAAATCATTACTATATCCATGTAAGTTAAAACTTGAATTCAAATTCTAGCCTTGAATTCATGCCATACCTTTCCTTCTATGATCTCTACAAAATCAGTGGACATTTATAGCAAACCAGTTAGCTTTGTTCCCAATCCTCATTTTATGGAGTAAAGAAAGTACCTCTCTACAATTTTGAGCTATGCCCCTGATACTCTTCCTGAGAAAAACATGTATTTGTTATATCTCCCGTTAAGCCCATCTGCTCACTTGAATAAAGGGAATATTAGTTTGAAGATATAATTTTCTGGTAATTATAGGAGTCAAAGGAGTCATTTTGATAATGTAAAGAGTCAACAGAAATTATAATTATATTGAGCTTTATGCCAATTTGTCCTCATCTAAGATTTCAGGGGAAAAAATTGAAATGTCTGCTGTTTGGAATAATAAAAGGGGGATTTAATTTACCGAAAAAAAAAAGTCAAACAAAACAAACCATAATTAAATTTATTTTTAGCTTCAAGATGATATGGATATTGGACAGCTTTACCAAAACCCTGGGAGCTTAGGAAAGATAGGTGAGGATATCTTCAGTTGCCCTGAATAATTGGCAGTCTCACACTTAACCAAATCAGTTTAGACATTCAGATGAAATATCCATCTCCTTTCCTTTTCTTCTTAGAAACCTGGTTACTCTGTTTGGTTACCCATATTGATCTAGTTAACCACCTAATTATCAAATATCCACTCTATTTTATGCTGTATAATCTTAAAAAGCAATGTTATTGGTAGCTCAAATCCATGCCTTATAATAGTTCTGTGCTTCATAGTCACAAGTGACCCCTCAAAATGTGTCTGAGAAGATGTGACTACAACGTGCACAGAAAATGTGACTAATGCTGCACTGAGAAGCCTTTGATTTGCAGCTTCAGGCACTGTTTGTGAAGTGCCTTATAGACTGGAACTGCCCTGAAGCCTTCACTCCCAGCCCCTTACACCATGCTGGCCAGTCTGCTGTGGATTGTTTCACTGTCAAGACCATGCCTTTTGAAGATTTGTTGCCATACATCTTTAAAGTATTTTGTTTGTCTTCCCTACTTATCAGTTTTATCCCACTTCATCTCAAACTATAGAGCCTTTTCTAGGTCCTGTGCTGGCTGTTAGTCTCTTCATTTGCTCTGCCCAGCCCAGCTGAGCTGAAGAATGTCACCCACCCATCATCAGGCTATCAATCTGGGCATCTTTCAAACCCTAAATGTTACCAAGTCTTTATTTCCACTTAATGTAGGTCCCAAGTGAAACGAACAAAGGCAAACACATAGCATTTGTGGTAATCCAGTCCTCCTAGGAAAATAAAATTATTCCTGTGCTACTGTATATCATCTTTATTGAGATACAGAGTAAGGCTGGAATGCCATCTGACTTTGCATGCTTTTGGCATTTGTGGTAGATATTGCTAGTGCTTGCTAGTGTTTTCTATTCTTTGTCCCCTCTGGTTTTGTAAGAGAGGCAAACCTCCCTGCCCCTTGGATGTTCCATATGAGTGAGTGACTTTAGTCAATGAAGTGTGAGCAAAGTGTGGTGTATGACTCTTTTGGCTGGAAACATTTAAGCACTAGCACTCAATTCTCCCTACTCCCTTCCTCTGCCACGATGAACACAGAAGTCTCATGCTGAGATGGTGGCAACATAAAATGGATGGCCTAGATGGTCAGATACCACCTATTAGCACAGCTAGAGACACAGCAGACTTTTTCTGAGTAAGAAAGGAACTTTTATTTTGTTAAGCCACTGAGATTTAAGGGTCTATTATTACCACAGTATAACCTGCGTATGAGGATTAATGTAGAATTCCAGATAACTTGTAACTGTTTCCAAAGGGGTAGCTGGCTCTTTAGCCCTGTGAAAAATTATGACATGGAAAAGTTCATTTATATGGTTAGATTTTGTGTCCCCACCTAAATCTCATCTTGAATTGTAATCCCCATAATCCTCATGTGTCAAGGGTGGAACCTGGTGAGAGCTGATTGGATCATGGGGGCAATTTCCTCCATGCTGTCCTCATGAGAGTGAGTGAGTTCTCACGAGATCTGATAGTTTTATAAGGGGCTCTTCCCTCTTCACTCATCTCTTGCCTGCCACCACGTAAGATAGGCCTTTGCTTCCCTCTCGCCTTCTGCCAGGATTATAGGTTTCCTGAGCCCTCCCCAGCAGTGCAGAATTGTGAGTCAACTAAACCTCCTTTATAAATTACCCGGTCTCTGTTATGTCTTTATAGCAGTGTGAGAATGGACTAATACACTCATTTTTTGTGTTCTTCACTTCCTTTTCGGCACTCCTTCCCATCTGCAAGTAGCTACTGCTGTAGTGCAGCTTCCCATTACATCACTCCACTAGTAGTCTGACCTCTCCTGTCAGAGTGCTCCAGGCTACCACATAGCCTTTCTTTCCATAAACAGCTAAGATGTTTATTCCCCTATTGTGCCTACACTATGGTCTTAATGTTTGTGTCCCCTCAAAATTCATATGTTAAAATCTTAACTGCCAAGGTGATGCTATTAGGAAGTGGGGCCTTTGGAAGGCAATAAAATTAGTGTCCTTATAAAAGTGACCCCAGAGAGATCCCTTGCCCCTTCCACCATGTGAAGATACAGTGAGAAGGTGCCATCTGTATGGAAGCAGGCCATCCCCAGATACCAAATCTCCCAGCGTCTCAATCTTGAACTTCCCAGCATCCAGAATGGTGAGAAATAAATGTTTGTTGTTTATAAGCCACCAAGTTTATGGTATTTTATTATAGCAGCCTGAACAGACTAAGACAGCCTGACTTTAAATAAGTTAGGAGGATATCCAGCAATTGGCCTCATCCAACTGTGGAACCAAGAAGAGTGTGCACCTTACTCATGGTTTCCGTCTTGTAAGCAGTAAGCCTTGTACAATATACATACTTTCTCTTAGCCCCTATTTCCTGATCCAAAAAGTTAAGATATATGTATCTCATAGGAATGTCAAAAAAAAAAAAAAAAAACAAGAAAGACTGGTCCGAATTTCTTTTTCCCTTCACAGTTCAGGTTCTAGAAAATGTCATCTCTACTCACTGTCCTTCATTTCTTGCTTTTCTGTCTTCAGCTAGTCAAGGTTGGATTTCTACCCACTGGCAACCCCCAAAATCACTAAACATGCTCTCGCTAAAGTTGAGTTAGTTACTACTGATCACCCAATCCAGTAGATACTTCCCAGTCTTTATTTTGCGAAATCTGTGTTACATTCAACAACTAACTACTCCTTCACACTTGAAATGTATTCTTTGACTTTTAAACACATTTTTCTCCTATTTTGCTATTACTTTTTTCAAGGAAGCAACCGTTAGTACCTAGTATATGCCGGTCATTATAGATGCAAACATTAACAATAATATAATTGTGCCTTTAAAAGGATCACAGACTGTGTGGAAATTGAACACTTAAATAGTTATTAACAATATAGTGTGATAATTGCAATTATAGAGATATACACTGACAACAGAGGAGGAGTTTCAGAATATTTTCCCAGATAACCTGAAACAAAGTCTAGTAGGAGTGGGAAAAATACTCTGGGAAAAATACTCTGGGATAAGGCATAAAGCATGGCAAGGGCCTGGAGATAAACAATATTTCTGTGTGTGAAGAGAAACTTCTTAAGAGTTAATCTTTTAGGACACCCCCCCCCCCACACACACACACACACACACACATTTTTTTGTCCCTTGAATACCAGTATTCCCTTGTTCCATCTGTGGCTCTCATATTGTTGTATGGTCATTTGAACCCTGAAGCCAATTTTCCTCTCTTTATTGTTATCTTCCAAATCTGTACTCTCACCAAAGACCTCCCTGTGGACCCTACACATTCCTATATTCAGCTTTCTGGTGGACTTTGATACCGAACATCCCGGTTCAGCGCTCTTTCTGCAACCTCAGAATAAAACAACAGTAGTGATTATCCCTGACAATTATATAAGCACTTTATAATTTACAAAGCACTTTGGCATACATTATCTCACCAGCTGCTTCCTTAATGTAATAGCAGCAGTGGGCAAAAAACCGTGTCACTCCCGACAGCTCTTTTCTGACCTTGGTCTCCCAGCCGCACCTACTAAAAACATGAGAGCATCTGGATGAGAGCTGATTAGAGCCTGGAAGCTGACCTTGCGTGGGGACCAGGGGAGCATGACAGCAGTGGTTGCCACCTCCACACCTTCTCCATCTCCATAGGGGCAATAGAGCAAGCCAGAGGTCTCATGGCAGAATGCAGGAGGCTACACAGAGCAGCAAGGCTTCTCATGGCCTGCCTAAGCGGAGGCTGACAGTGGCAGGCATCAGCTTGTGGGAGGTTAAGCACTTATCCACTCTCCCCCTACTTTTCTGATTTCTCATTTCTTCCATGCATTAACTATCATTTTGAAAGTTTCAGTGGGTTAATTAAATTCTTCTAGTGTTGATGCTAAGAAAGCTGAAACATTTTCAACTGAGATTGACACTACTCAAGACATAGGCTTCACTGATGTTTGTTCAGTAACACTCCAATATGTCACAGGATTGCCGAGAGAACATCTGAGAGCTATAATGAGCTAAAAGTCAAGTACAGGGGAAAATGTGTTCCAGACTGCTGCAGATGTTCTCAAATCAAATCATATTTCTGTGAAATGCCATATAGAATATTCAGCTGTTGAAAGATGCAACATGAAAGGACAGTTCAATTGATTTGCACTGTATTTAAAAATTTTATGTAGCCTAAATTATATGAAATGGCTTTTCCCACTTTTGAATCAATTAATAAGAGATGCACTTGATTCTAATGAGCTTCAAGGATGATTTTTTGGGCTAAGAGATATGCATTAGTTGGTTCAGGTAGGAGCTAAGCCTTATAGAAGGTGGCAGTTGAATAAGGGAAATAAGGTATAGGTGAGAAACACATTCTCTAGACCCATTCCCTTGCCTTTATTCTTCCTTTATCGCTTTGGCACCAAAATGGAGAAGACTTCCGTTGAATGAATTCACCAAGATTCTGATAAGTCTATCTGTGATACTATGTTGATAGTGATCATTCTGCCCCTCCTGAGAAACCCAAAGGAAGCTTACAGGAGGAGATCAAGGAAATGTTTTGGTAGATGCATCTGTTGTCATAATCAACTTATATTTCATCACACAGGTGACCTTGCACATCACCATAATTTTGGTAGTCTGTCCTTTGATTGGGAATAGTATTCTCTTACATAAAAGAAAGCACTGAACAAGAGCTGACAACCTAGGTAAAAGAGAGAAAAATGCTTAGGTGAGATTAGAAAGTACAGTAGAACACTCCACTGAGATATTACTTCACACCCCCTAGAATAGCTAATGTTCAAAATACTGCAAACATTAAATGTTGGCAAAGATATTGAGCAGCTTGAAAATTCATACATTGCTAAGGAGTGTATAAAATGATACAACTACTTTGGAAAACTCTCCAGCAATTTCTTATAAGACCCAACAATTCTACTCCTAGGTATCTTTCCAGGAGAAATGAAAGCACATGTCCATAGGGTTTTGAGGTAATTGAATCTCACAAACATGTAAGGAAAAGAAACCAGACACAAAAGAGCAGTTACCAAATAATTTCATGTATGTGGAGTTTAAAATGGGAGTAACAAATCTATATTATTTGAAATCAAGACAGAAATTTTCTCCAGTAATATTTTTATCCTATATCTCAACTGGGGTGGTAGTTTTGTGAATGTGTATCTTTGTCTAAAGTGTAAGTGTATACTTAAAATATGTGCATGTTATAAATACTACATATTATAAATACATATTATAAATCCTACATATTATAAATACATTGTTAATTTTTTTAAGAAATGCAAATTCACTCTGAAAGAAACTATAGGATAAGCATTTGGTAATATTTCTATGACAAAATAAGATATATCATATAAGAAATACTAAAGACATTTTTTATGCCCAAATTACTTTTAATCAGGTAGCCTTTGGGAACTAAAAACCTTATGAAGTTAACCACTGGAAAAGAGTAGCTGGGGGCCGGGCGCGGTGGCTCACGCTTGTAATCCCAGCACTTTGGGAGGCCGAGGCGGGCGGATCACGAGGTCAGGAGATCGAGACCACGGTGAAACCCCGTCTCTACTAAAAATACAAAAAAAATTAGCCGGGCGTGGTGGCGGGCGCCTGTAGTCCCAGCTACTCGGAGAGGCTGAGGCAGGAGAATGGCGTGAACCCAGGAGGCGGAGCTTGCAGTGAGCCGAGATCGCGCCACTGCACTCCAGCCTGGGGGACAGAGCGAGACTCCGTCTCAAAAAAAAAAAAAAAAAAAAGAATAGCTGGTACCCAGATAAAAATCTTGGCTGGAAACCAGCTTAAAGAAAATGAATGGCTAGGGGCATAAACAAATGCATTTCACTCTGCCAACTTGCCAGCAGCTGGGTGTGGAGTTGGAAGACTTTCGGCCTTTCACATCAGGGAGGCTGGCTAGGACTTAGAAATGGAGAAGGGGCACATCTGCTCCTTGAGGAGTGAAGTAGGTAGTGGATGTGGTGTCACAACTCAAAGGAGAAGCTGCTTCTTAAAGATGGAAAATTTGATTAGGTATTTTGGTAGGCCTTCCATTTGCTTTGCTTTATAGGATCAGCCAGTGCCTGCAGACTCCGTTAACAAAAGCTGGCCGTGCCTGAGGCCAAAGCTTCCAGAACAGAACCTTAAATTGATTGCTGATAGGATATTACATGCAGGACTGGACTCTTTTGCCCTAACGTCCTACCTACCCTTACACAAACAAACCCAGTGGGAAATTTGTCTGGAAACTTTAAATCAAATACATTTCTAATGCTTTAATATATGCATTGACATTTTGTCTTGTAATAGCATTATTATTAATGGATAATAAAATTATAACATTTATAGAACTGAAGACAAAACACTTGAGGTTGAATTTCCATTCACTCTGGGTACACTGTGCATTTTGTAGGGCATTAGTATTGCAAATTGGTAAAGAGTCAAAAACTATACTTTCATTCTGCTATTTTTGTATTCAGATTTCTGCCTTTGTACTTCCTATTATCTAGGATGCCTCTCCTAGAAAATTGTGACTGGAAACAAGTATCGCACATCTTTTCTGGACTCACATAATTGTGACAGATTTTGATTTTTGGTACTAATTAGAATTTATTTTATATATCCCTGCCTCAGAAACTTTAGTGTTTGGATTTTAATGATTTAAATAAACATCTATGCATTCAACAAATACTGAGTATTCTATGCCAGGCACTGCAGTAGATAATTGAGATTGAGTGATGAATAAGATAAACTCTTTATCATTGATGATCAATTGTAAAGAAAATATAGTAATAAACTCTAAATACTTTACATAATTGTATATACCTTTTGTATATGTGTATATATATGTGTGTGTATATATATATATATACACACACACACACCACACACACACACATATATATATATACTCATTTTACAAAGGTGAAAACTGAGGTTAAAGAGGTTTAGCTATTTATTAGTGGAAGTGGGATGCAAACCCAATTCTGTTTATTGCAAACACTGTGCTCTTAACCATTCAATTATCACTCCTCAACATAACTGCTATTATGCTATCGGAGTTATGGAATTAGAAGGAAACAAGTGTCCATCTCAACCTAGGGCATCAGGAGCAGTTGGGAGGCAACAGATGAACTGAGTCTTGAGGGATGAAAACACTGTAAGGTTTATGTAAATGTCCTCATTAATTCCATTCTATAGGCAATGGCTGGCTCTGGCTAAATGATCATTTGTGAAAATTGCTACATTTTTATTTATAGTAGAGAAAGAGTTACAAATCTGTTGGATAATTAATTCCTTCTCCCGATAGGGCACAGGCTTCATTCTTAGTTTGTGCTTTTGGGTGTCGTTGTCTTTTAGCATAAATCCTATCAAATCTTTGTGAGTTTTGCTTTTACATTTCCTTCATCTGTGACGAGAAGATTCTATTAGCAACCCTGGCACCTTCCATTAAAGTCTACAACTTCCAACTGCCAGGAAGGGATAATGAAGTGATAAATTTAATTTGATACCAAAATATGGAAGGCAGAGATATCTAAGTGAATTTATAGCATTAGCTATGTCTTTCCTCTTAGCATTAACAAAAGTTTTATGGCAGGTTATCAAAATCAGTGCAATAAAAACAAATTCATATGAATTCCCGTACACAGAAATCAGATCTATACTTTGTATCAAATCATGTCTTTCCCTCCTCTCAGCATTTTTGGGCTCGTCAGAACCTAATATGAGTTTTAAGTATTTTATTACTTGAAGGATGACAAAAAATACTGTTGACCAGCTTATCAAACATTTTTTACTCATTAATGTATGTGTCCTGGAGTTTATAAAATCGAAATCTCCTTCTCCCCAATGGCTAGAGACCAGAGAGCCTACGAAGAAAGATAACACCATCACCAATGCCTACAGTTGTAACAATCAGGGCGGTTCAAATTCTGTGGGATGGAAAACCCACTTTCACCTGGATTTCTTAACTGTTTGTATCATCGTTGTAAACACAAAAATTCTTTTTACTCATTTGCATCCTTATACTTTGTCTAAATACTAACATTTCCACATCAAGATCCCTTTGTTTTAGTGAGCTTTATCTTACACCTTTATCTTTGTCTTTCCATATCTTAGTATTACAATTAATATTGCTATTCTAGTCGCAGGTGATGCCTGTAAACTGCACCCACAGAATGCACAGCCAGGCTAAGTTCTGCTTTTTCCATGCAGTAATGTATGTGTTCATCCTATAAAACAGACAAAACTGTTAGAATCAGTTTATCAGTACAAGGTTATTTGCCCAAGGAAAAGTAGAATTGATAATCATGATAATGACAATACAAATTAAAAACCTTCAGTGGTTGTTATTTCACATTTTGAGGGCTTTTTATGTTATCTGCATTAATCTTACAATGATTTATGTAAGGTATGAATTATTATTCTCTATCTTGTTGAGAAAAGGAAGGTTTGGAGGGATTAGGAAGTTGTCCTAGGTCCCATGCTGAAAAGAGCAGAGGCAGCATTCTGGTCCTGGTCTGTGTGCTCACAAAACCTCTGCACTTGCCTTCTACATTCTACCACCCCTACTTGTTAACCTGTCCAGAGAGAATCATTGTTTTTAATGCTTGGGATTTGATTCTGAGTTGGCAGAGAGCAGATTAAGATTTTGCTAATCTGTGGGCAAGATTGTTGAAGGTTTTACCTCTTTCCCAGTGACCTATGGCAGTCAGTTGTAGTAAAAATAATATAATACTCACCTGTATTCAGTGAACTTAGGATAAATTATTGCTTTTGCAGGCATGCCACCTTCTTTCCTCAACCTTTCATCATTGGCATCAAGCCACATTGCCATCGTGGGCTGATCCTTACCATGGACCTTCTGTTTATTAACAAAGATCACAGGTCCAACTCTTCCTCCTTCTATTCTGCCCGTATATGTTATATTATGTGACTTTTAGCTTTTTACAACAAATCCAACTTGGGTTATGACTTCATGTATTTATTTACATGCATATATTTTCCCTACCAATGCCTTAATTAGACTAGTTTTTCTGGTCTGTTGATTATGTCTTTGAAAGTATTTAAGATAGGCCATGCATGGTGGCTCATGCCTGTAATCCCAGCACTCTGGGAGGCCGAGGTGGGTGGATCATGAGGTCAGGAGCTCGAACCAGCCTGACCAACATGGTGAAACCCTATCTCTACTAAAAATACAAAAATTAACTGGGTGTGGTGGCACGAGCCTGTGATCCCAGCTACTCAGGAGGCTGAGGCAGGAGAATAGCTTGAACCCGGGAGGTGGAGGTTGCAGTGAGCCAAGATCATGCCACTGCACTCCAGCGTGGGTGACAGAGCGAGATTCTATCTCAAAAAAAAAGGAAAGAAGAAAGTATTTAAGATAAAGAGAGCCAGAGAATAATGAAGAAGAGAAGACCTTCAAGGAATGGGGAGAAACCTGATCCTGAGGTCTGCATGGATCCCTGTGAATTGCCTTGTTCTCCCCAGCTTTGGGCCTTCCCTTCATCAGCTGCATTGCCTATGTAAATGTGTATGGTTGCCTGGCTGCATGCCCAGCAAACTGTTGATGTGAACATTGCCTTCTGTGTCTCTTCAGTCATCTCAATTTCATATAAAATCAGCTATCTAGGCAGTAACTGAGTACTCGAATGGGCTTCAGATTCCCCTATGGTAAGCAACCTTCAATTGGCTTATAACGCTTATTACTGTCCAGGGTATCAGACAATGACTGATTTACACTTAATAGCAAGGAAAACCCTAGATATACCTGCCAAGGACCTTAGAGTGTCCTCATCATAACTGCAGGTGAAGTTTCCATTCACACAGTCCTTACGCAAGCATTGTAATGTATGCACTTCTGCAAAGGACCAAGAGAAAACTTATGAGGGGCATCTGAAAGTATTCTAGATCTGTATGTGGGTTCTTTCCCCTGCCTTTGTGATGCTAATATATTTTCTGTATGTATGCCTGCATATTTCTCCCTGGAAGTTCCCTAAAGGATACCTGGCCTCATACTCTTGTACCATAGAAGAATTCCCAGAATAATGATCTAAATATTTATCTACTCCTTAGTTATTTATTGAGTGTCACAAGGTATAAATACCATGGTTGGGGTGAAGTGCGATGAGGCAGTAGAAGGGGGATGCAGGTGGAGATGGAGAGCTCCAAGGATGTTTCTGAGTGATTCCAGTGTCCTGACCTTAGAATGTCAACAATCCAAGGCAGAGCATAAGTGTGCATACAGCAAGAGTTACACTACCAGTCATCAACAGGGAGGATTTTTGAAGTTTTCATTTATTATGCTAAATATGTATAGAATGCAGATTAAAACAACATGGCTAGTTCAGTAGTGATTAAATGTGACAGGTTGCTAGTAGAGTCTATTAAAAGAGGAAAGTGTGGAAGTATTTTTGCGGTGAGCCGAGATCGCACCATTGCACTCCACCCTGGGCAACAAGAGCAAAATTCCATTCCAAAACAAATAAAATAAAATAAAAATTAACCTAATATATCAAAAAAAGTCTAATCAATTATCATAGGCATCTGTAAGCACATCTTCATACTAAGAGCATTTTCTCTCAAGTATTTCGCCTTGGAAAGAAATGCTCCTTCTAAGACAAAATGTAAAGAGAATGCCAATTTGTAAACATTTGGAGTTGGAAAGAAAAGAATACATTATGGATGACTGATATCATCGGTAAATATTGACTTTTTAGAACACTCTGATGAAAATGGTAATGATTAGACCATTCCATAGAGAAATAAATGTAAAACTGTAAAATGTTTATAGGTAACACAAAGTAGGTATAACTATTAATATTTCACCAAGAAGAATAATCAAACTGATTATTCTTCTTGAGCAAAACAGAATCACTGCTGGGTGTAGTGGCTCACGCATGTAATCCCAACACTTTGAGAGGCTGAAGTGGGTGGATCACTTGAGGTCTGGAGTTCGAGACTAGCCTGGCCAGCATGGTGAAACCCCATCTCTACAAAAAATACAAAAATTAACCAGGCATGGTGGTGGGTGCCTGTAATCCCAGCTACCCAAGAGACTGAGGCAGGAGAATTGCTTGAACCTGTGAGGTGGAGGTTGCAGTGAGCTGCAATCGCGCCAATGCACTGCAGCCTAGGTGACAGAGTGAGACTCTGTCTAAAAAAAAAAAAAAAAAAAAATTACTAAGTGGGAATTGAAGCCCTATCTCTATATGAGCAAGCGTAGTCAGGTGTAGTGCCTAATCATGTTAAATTCATTTTTATCAAAGGGTGAAAATGCGAATTCTGAAAATTTCTGAATATTAAAGTTCAATTTGGTAATCTAGAATATATCTAAACTCATTGGTTAAAAAAAATCTAAATAAGGAAAAGTAAGCAGTGTTCCTTTGAAAGCAAGATTTGTCTAAAGCAATGTATGTGAATAGGGATAGGGAGAATGAAAATTCAATGAGAATAACTCGTACCAGATGAACATACTGTCCTCTTTTAATGTGTTTCTAGGCAATGGATAACAATTTTCACCCAACTCTTACTAAATATTAATACCTTGCAGTGGCCTTTACTTCAGTTACCTCATTTAACACTCAGCAATCTGTGAAGTAGGTCTTCCTGATACCTGTGCTTTAACTGATGATAAAACAAGTGGTTCAGCTGAGATTTGAACCTAGACAACAGGAAATGAAAGCCCAAATTCCAAACCATTCTACATCCCTCAATAGAGTGAAGAGCTGCTGCCAGCAAGGCATATCTTGCTTTCTGGAAGGCATTTGACAGCTGAGTATGATAGCCTGTTACACACTGTGGAGAAGATTGTTACTTGGATCACAGAGCTAGAAAGCCTCATAATATTCTGATTTCCCTAAGAAAAGCTTAACTTGTTTGGAGAATATCACGCTTAAAAAAAGATTTTATGTTCTTAGAGTTCCTCAGATTTATAATTAGAATCTGTGAATATATGACTGGAATAAAAACTTTAGGTTTATCATCCACTATAGAAATCCGTCATCCAAACTAGAAAACATCACTCCATCAGGAAATGTTATTTTATTAAAAATAATATACTTATGACTATTAAATGAGAGTAGTCGACCTCCGAAAGAAAGGTCTAGAAGTTTTCCCAAGATTGGTAATAAAGAGCTACAAACTTGTGAATTTTAGAAATAACTACTTTAAAATGCAGGCTGTTTACTCTTTCTAGGCTATAATATACCTTTATGCTATCAGACAAAAAGCCCTACTTTACTAAGTGAATTATTAATATAAACACATTTCAAGAAATTGTTTAACCTACTTAAGATAATTAACAGCTTTCAAGTACGCTATCAAAATTCATATGAAAATCAACAATGAATGTGCTGTCTTAAATGAATGTTTGTTCGCAATTCTTCCCATTGGATGTACCTGAAAAAATGCATTTCTTTCCCAGTAATGCGTAATTCAGTCTTTTCACCAATTCAAAAGGACTCTTCACACAATTCATTCACATTAGTGCATTTTTACTGTAGAATTTTGTAGAATATAGAAAGCATCCTACTCCCTGTGGATATAATTTGATCTCAGTTATATAATCATTTTTCTCATTCTATCTGCCTCTACCAGGAATTTTTCATCAGTTGCTTACTGATCTTACTCTAGAGACTCAAAGTAATTATGTCCAAGAATTGTACAGTGTCAAGAAGTGGTAACTTTCAGGAAATGGAGTGATATGTGCTTTAATTTTTAAATCTACTGCCAGCACACTAAATAAAATCGGGAGAGTATATGAATATGAGCTAGATATTCCATAGAAGTATATATTATGCTCTTCCTATGTCCAAAATAATTTTAAACTACACTAAAACTTTTGAAAAATATACACTTTTAGTGGAATATCTTCTGAAAGGCTTTGAAAGAACAAGATTTCCCACCAGGAAAACTGAAATATAAATCTCTTCATGAAGAATCTCATCTAAAGCAGAATCTCATATTTTTTATAAATCTAAACTTTGGCTATAAAAAAATTTCCGTTTCTTAATTTAGCATTAATATACTCTCTGAAGTGATTAACAACATTAGTGGTAATACAAACTATTGAAAATAAAATAAAAATATTTTCCAAAATGTTCAAATAATGTGGTACTTCAATAATATTCCTGTATCTGCATTAAATTCTGCTTTTTTAAACTTTGAAATATAAGTATGGGGCCATCTGGCAAGTTTGGCAATTCTTGCTTATGTCTGGAGAACTCATAACAAAATATAATTTCTGGCACATAAAAGCATTTATACCTCTGAATTAAGAGAAGGGGGAGTTTGGAAGGAATAGGTAGCTGTGTCGGTCAGCTGCCAAGGGCTGAAGGGAAGGTAAAGACAAACCATTAGTTGTCTTAAGGAAATCTTAAAAGAAAAGTGAATTTTTCCCATTTGTATGACACCTAAGCTTTACTGTACAATGTTACTTTTTTCATGTTAATGTTTTTAAAACTTTTATTTTAGTACATGTGCAGGTTTGTCATATAGGTAAACTCATGTCATGGGGGTTTCTTTTACAGATTATTTTGTCACACAGGTACTAGTCCTAGTACCCAATGGTTATTTTTTCTGATTATCTGTTTTCTCCCACCCCTCACCCTCAGTAGGCACCAGTGTGTCTGTTCCCTTCTTTGTGTTCCTGTGTTCTCATCCTTTAGCTCCCACTTATGAGTGAGAACATGCAGTGTTTAGTTTTCTGTCCATGCATTAGTTTGCTAAGGATAACGGCCTCCAGCTCCATCCATGTTCCTGCACAGGACATGATCTCATTCTTTTTTGTGGCTGCATAGTATTCCATGGTGTATATGTACCATATTTTCTGTATCTAATCTGCCATTGATGGGCATTTAGGTTGATTTCATGACTTTGCTGTTGTAAATAGTGTTGTAATGAGCATACCTTATGTGTACATGTATCTTTATGGTTGGTAGGATAATTTATATTCTTTTGGGTGTAAACCCAGTAATGGGATTGCTGGGTTGAATGGTAGTTCTTTTTTAAGCTCTTTGAAGAATTTTCACATTGCTTTCCACAATGGTTGAACTAATTGACACTCACATCAACAGTGTGTAAGTGTTCTCTTTTCTTTGCAACTTTGCCAGTGTCTGTTATTTTTTTTAACTTTTTAATAGTAGTCATTCTGACTGATGTGAGATGGTTTCTCAAGGTGGTTTTGATTTGCATTTATCTAATGATCAGAAATATTGAGCTTTGTTTTCATATACTTGTTGGCCACATGTGTGTCTTCTTTTGTGAAGTGTTTGTTCGTGTATTTTGCCCACTTATTAAGGGGTTGTTACTTCTTGTAATTTGGTTAAGTTCCTTATTGATTCTGGATATTAGATCTTTGTTTGATACATAGTTTGCAAATATTTTCTCCCATTCTGTAGGTTTTCTGTTTACTCTGTTGACATTCTCTTTTTCTGTGCAGAAGCTCTTAAGTTTAATTAGTTCCCATTTGTCAGTTCTTGCTTTTGTTGCAATTGCTTTTGGAAGCTTCGTCATGAAATCTTTGCCCATTCCTGTGTCTAGAATGGTGTTGTCTAGGTTGTCGTCCAGCGTTTTTATAGTTTAGAGTTTTACATTTAAGTCTTTAATCCATCTTAAGTTGATTTTTGTATATGGTAAGGAAGGGGTCCAATTTTAATCTTCTGCATATGTCTAGCCATTTATCTCAGCATCATTTATCAAACAGGGAGTCTTTTCCCCATTGCTTGTGTTTGTCAGCTTTGTTGATGATTAGACGGTTGTGTAGGTGTGCAGCCTTATTTCTGGGCTTATATTCCATTTTATTGGTCTGTGTGTCTGTTTTTGTACCAGTACCATGTTGTTTTGGTTACTGTCGCCCCTGTAGTATAGCTTACAGTCAGGTAACATGATGCTTCCGACTTTGTTCTTTTTTGCTTAGGATTGCCTTGGCTAATTGGGCTCTTTTTCAGTTCCATATGAACTTTGAAATAGTTTTCTCCAGTTCTGTGAAGAATATCATTGGTAATTTAATAGGAATAGCATTGAATCTGTACATTGTGGCTGGGCGCAGTGGCTCATGCCTGAAATCCCAGCACTTTGGGAGGCCGAGGCAGGTGGATCACGAGGTCAGGAGATCGAGACCATCCTGGCTAACACGGTGAAACCCCGTCTCTACTAAAAATACAAAAAAAAAAAAAAATCTGTACGTTGTTTTGGGCACTTGGTCATTTTAATAATATTGATTCCTCCTATCCATGAGCATGGACTGTTTTCCCATTTGTTTGTGTCATCTCTGATTTATTTGAGTAGTGTTTCATAATCCTCATTGTAGAGATCTTTTACCTCCATGGTTAGCTGTTCCTAGGTATTTTATTATTTTTGTGACAATTGTGAATGGGATTGCCTTCCTGATATGGCTCTCGGCTTGGCTGTTGTTGGTGTGTAGAAATGCTCATGATTTTTGTGCATTAATTTTGTATTCCAAAACTTTGCAGAAGATGTTTATCAGCTGAAGGAACTTTTGGGGCAAGACTGTGGGGTTTTCTAGATATAGAATCATGTCATCTGCAAACAGTGATAGTTTCACTTCCTCTCTTCCTATCTGGATGCCCTGTATTTCTTTCTCTTGCCTAATTGCTCTGGCCAGGTATTCCAGTACCATGTTGAATAGGAGTGGTGAGAGAGGGCATCCTTGACTTGTGCTGGTTTTCAAGGGGCATGCTGTCAGCTTTTGCCCTTTCAGTATGATATTGGCTGTTGGTTTGTCATATATAGCTGTTATTATTTTGGGCTATGTTCCTTCAATACCTAGTTTATTGAGAGTTTTAAACATAAAGGGAAGTAGAATTTTATCAAAGACCTTTTCTGCATCTATTGAGATAATCATGTGGTTTTTATCTTTAGTTCTGTTTATGTGATGAATCACATTTATTGATTTACATATGTTGAACCAACCTTGCACCCCAGGGATAAAGCCTACTTGGTCATGGTGAATTAACTTCTTGATGCACTTCTGAATTTGGTTTGCCAGTATTTTGTTGAAGAATTTAGCATCAGTGTTCATCAAGGATATTGGCCTGAAGTTTTCTTTATTTGTTACTACACAACTTTTCAACTTGCCATTTTTCCTTAATGACTGAACTCTACGAACCAAAAACAAGTGAATACCAGAAAGCTGTCTCTCAATCTTGTTTCTAAAAGAGGGTGCTGTGGTTTGAATGACCACATCCCCTGTAAAATTGATGTCAAAACTTAATCCCCAGAGCATCAGTAGTAAGACATGTGGTCTTTGGAAGGTGATTAAGTCATGAGGGCTCCAACCTCATGAATGAGATTAGCACCCTTATGAAAGGGCTTGAGGGTGAAGGGAACACTTTCTTGCCCTTCTGACCCTTCTACAAAGCGAGGATAGAGCATTCATTTCTCTGGAGGATGCAGCAACAAGGTGCTATCTGGGAAGCAGAAACCAAACTCCTGACACCAAACCTGCCAGCACCTTGATCTTGGACTTCACAGCCTCCAGAACTGAGACAAAAACATTCTGTTGTTTAGAAATTACCCAGTCTGTGCCATTTTTTATAGCAGGACAAATGGACTAAGACAGAGGATCATCATATTCGTTTCTGATATTGTTCACAGGAAACTATGTGTTGATTTGGGTAGTAGATTGTTTTCTTTCCATTTGGAAAAGCACTGTAACTACATATGGTTTAAACTTCATGTTGAATTAAAAGTGAAGTAGGATAATGTCTCTGTATACTCCAAGTATATTTATGGCTGTTTGTTGATTGGCTTAGAAATACCCACAGCTCTGTTATGATTGCTGATGCTTTTAGAAGGTGAGAACTCTTTATAAAGGGTCCTAATGTATTAGAACATTGATATTGTTGTTTTACTTGTATCAATATGGTAGAATCATGGGTTGCATTGCTCCACAGAGTTTCCAGGCTGTTTTCTGTGACAGAGCTTTTAACATTAAAAATGAAAACATTCAACAATAGTGGTATATATAGTCAGGCTGTTTGAGACATTCCCTGTAGCTGTGTAAGACGCTTTATTTAAGGGAAAAATCCTTGAAGAAATTAATTGATATGAGCCAGAAGTTGTTCAGCCGATTTAATCGCTAATCTGCTGTTGTTTCTAAATTGAATGAGATCCAGAAGGAAGTCTGCCTGCTTCCAAATCAGCCAATTCAAGATATGTGCGCAGGATGGAGTTAGACCACTGTATGCTAAAATGCCAGCTCAAAATTAAGCAGGCTTTGCTATGGGTGGGGATGAGGGAGTGATTAGCCAAGTTTTAAACATGCAAATTCACTTTTCAGGGCATTTTGCCAAGTTAACTAAGGCTATCCTGAAACTATTTGAAAAATTAACTCAAGAATAAATAGTGACCAGGCCTGAATTTCTGTTTTCAAAATTTGTTAAGAACTGAACTTTGAAAAATAAATCAGTAAGTAAAGTAAGGCTTTTATTCAGATATCACATTATGGAATCCCAGTCATAGTACAGTCTCTTGTGAATGAAGTAAACAATTTAGGTTTTACACTTTCTGCTCCCCACTGACTATTTCTATGTGTAAGACTGTCCTGTTCTCTTTGAAATTTAATCTATGAGACAATAAGAGAAATTTTAAGTACCAATAAATTGTAATTGATTTTAAACCCTGGGAACTAGAGGGGGGCTAATAGCAGAGGGTAAATTTCTTACAATCCTTCTATTCAAAGAGTTAGCTTATCTCTCATCATCAAACACCCCCTTACTTGGCCTTCAAAATTCTACCGGACTCTCTAATCCCACATTTTTCAGGTAGTATATTAAAGAGTTGTTCATTTTCAATTTTCTTATCAGTACTACAGAAAAGATACAGTGTTAGTTTAGTTAAGGATGTATAACCAACATTCTATTATGGAGAGCTTAGGGAAAATATTCCATCTTGCATTTCAAGTGTAGCTTCCCATTCTACTGAAATATTCTGAAAGGATAAGAAAGAAAAGTTGTCTTTGTTGTTATTTTTCTTTTTCACCTATTTTTATAAAATAATTTTCTGCTTTGATTCCATGCCCTTTAAATAGGAATTGTTCTAAAATTATCTTGGAAGGCCCAGCACAGCACTATATAGAAATTGTTGGTGAATTAGTTGAATATGTAACACTGTAAATATAAAACTATTGGTTATTGCAATGACTCTTGACCCAAACAGTAAAACACTATGTCTTCCTAATGATAATGGTATCCTAATGATAATAGTATCAGTAAGAAAGATTTTATCCTTCATCTTTCTCTAGGATAAAAGAAAAGGACAGGAGAGAGGGAAGGAGGGAGAGAAGAAGACAAGGAAGGAGGGAGATAAGGGAGGAAGATGAAATCATAGGATTTATTTAGTGGCATAGTAACTGAATAATCATATGTCTGTTTTGTTATTTAATGGATAAATTTATTCCTTTAATATTCCTATTTAACTTTCTAATAATAAGATTAAAAGGAACAGAATGTATTTCTAATTAATTTTTGTTATTTTCCCATTTTTTCATATCTCCTTAGCTACAGTTTTCTACAAACATACCACAAATTCAGTCTCAAAATTGCCCCCTGAATAGTTTCTGCAACTTACTTCCTACATATTATTAAAATGTTAGAAATCTTTATTTATCTACCTTAAGCTTCTGTGGGCTTCTTAAACTGGTAAATGTATGGTTTGTGGGTTTATTTTTTTTAACAAGTTTAGGAAATATTTAGTCATTATTTCTCTAAATAGTTTTTCTGTTTGATTCTTTCTTCCTCTATTCTGAGACTCCAAATGAATATATATTAGAACTTCAAAGATTGTCCCACAAGTCCCAGATGTTCTTTTAATTTTTTTAATGGTTTCTCTGTTTTTCAGATTGGACAATTTCTACTGATCCATCTTCAAGTTCACTGAGTCTTTCCTCTCATACCATCTCCATTATGCTGTTAAGCCTACCTAGTGAACTTTTTATTTTAGTATCACATCTTTTAAATCTGGAATTTCTTTTTGCTTCGTTTTTCTCATTTATTACTTTGCCTTATTTATTATCTCATCATTCATTATCAGAGTATTTTTCTTTATATCCTGAGCATAGTTATAATAACTGACTTAAAATCCTTGACCTCTAATTCTAGTATCTGGATCATCTCAGGACTGATCCCTGTTGATTGCCCTTCATTTTGAGAGCAGTCAAAATGCTCTTTCCTATGTCTGACAATTTTATATTGTATCTGGACTGTGTAAATGATACATTATAGAGAGACTCTGGACTCTCCACACCTAAGAATCCCGATTTTTGTTGTTTTAGCAGACAATTGACTTATCTTAATACAAACCCCAAAACTCTGCCCCTTCTGCAGTTAGCAACTGACTGAAATATCTGTACAGTTATTTCAATCTTAGCTGGGCTGCTTGGCATCTGCCAAGCACATGCATAGCTCAGATGTCAGCCAGTGATTTGGGTAGAATACATATGCAGAATCTGGTGCTCCCTCTCTGTAGCTTTCTTTCTTGGATATCTCCCCAGTTTCTAGATGTTTTGATGGCCCCAACTCTGATTTCTCAGCCAGTTAGAAGACGAATTTCTCTCTGAATTTTAACCTCCCTGCTTGGTACCACCCCCTGAGCCTGTTCTCAGGCAAAAAGGATAGTGTCATTCCCTTCTTCCAGGTGCCAATTCCCCTTTAGTTTCTGCCCTCTTTTGGACATTCTTCAGTGCATTTGGATAGTGTGTGTGTGTGTCTGTGTGTGTGTGTGTGTGTTTGTGTGTGTGTGTGTCTGGTGAGTTATCTGCAGGAAAAGCCCAAAGGAGGTATTCTGCCATTACCAGAAGTTGAAATCTTCAAAAATCATCTATCATAAATAAAAATATGAAGATCCTTATAGAAAGAGGATTCACCTAGATATAAAACTTTTTCAGATTCCAAACTCGTAAAATTTGAAGACTTAAATGTTTTTTGCTGTTGTTTTTAAATTCCCATCCTGTGTACTGCCATCGCTAAATCAGAGTAATGAATTCACTGGTTGTGAGCAACTTGACATGATTTGTAGAAGCACAAAAAGCTCTGGGGAATTGGACTTGGTATTGTTCACTTTTAAGCTAATAAAGAGAAAACCCTACAATCAAATGCAGTGAAGGGTATAATTGGTGCAATACTACTTGCTATCAGTGTACTTTTCAGGGTCATTTTTGTTAACTGAGGAATGAAGTAAAACATTTTTAAGCACCCAGTACTTCAATAAGAATATATATGGTTACCCTGAGCAGTCAAGTCCAAATATGTGATTCCTGATTATTATAGAAGTACTTATTCAGCATTGCTCATTGTAAAGAATCTTATTCTTTAGTTGCAGAGATATATCACCTGAAATCAAGCCATGTCTGGAAAATTTATCACTTTTAGCTCCATGTACCATTAAGGGTGAATAAAAGTGTCAAAAGTAAAGGAGAGCTTATACACATATTACAGGTATGGGAATGCCTGTACAACTTGAAAATATATCCATCAAGAGTTGTATTTCACAGAAATTGAAATATTTCAGAAGCAATACTCTATTGTGTGCCACGGAATACGTATTTCCTGAGTCTGGAGAAATTTCAAGCCTCCCTTTTTCTGTCGCATATGTTCTGGCTGATGCCTTATAATCATTGCTTCCCCATTCAGTCACCATGGAAATGAGAAGGACTTTGTTGTCTTGGAGAGAGAACTGACTTAATAATAGGAAACTCCATATACGGATAACTGGGCATTTGTGTTCCTCAGGGGTCAGTAATAAAACCCATCTTATTTGAGGAATAAAATCCCACATAAGTAGATAAGTCTTCCCAATAAGAAAAAGGCAAGATGATGGTAATACACTGAAAAGGGATCTCTAAAACTGTGTGCATGGGCAGAAAAGGTGATGTGTGTTTGAATGTGGGCAAACACATTGTCACCAGCAACATCAGCATCACCAGAGCTTGTTGAAAATGCAGAATCTCGGGCCCAACTCCAGACCTATGGAATCACAATCTGCATTTTAAAAAGATCCCCAGGTGATTGATACGTAGGTTTAAGTTTGAGAAGTACTAGAATAGATAATACAATAAAATAAAATCTCAATGTAAGAAGCATCTCATCTGTCTTATTTAGTGAGACCATTGGAAAGTGAGGTCAAAAGAACACTAAGGAAATTTGTAGATGGCTATAATTTGGGAACTACTTTCAATTCTCAGAAAAAAGATAACTGGCACAAAAGAATCTAAAGAGATTACAAAGAAGAAAGAAGAAATGAAATGAAACTTGGGTAAATGTAAGATATGAATCTGTGAAATAATAATACCAAATAAGGCATTTAATAGACACAATTTAGAAAGCAGTATTATCAGGAGACCTAGAGCTGGGATGAAAGTGAAGAACAAATTATAGTAAAATCAGGCTTTCAGTGTATTAGGATAAATAAAAACAACTAATGCAATTTGGGGCCTCCTATCCAGAGACAAATCATGGAAGAGGCAGATAATAGTTCTTTTTTAATGACTCAAGTGAAAATTCAGAGAGAATATTTGGACACAAAAGCAGAAGAGCTCTGGCTTCATACAGAATCCAGGGAACAACAGGTTATAACATTTGATAGATGAAAAGAACTATGAATAGTGTAAATGATGATTCCAAAGTCAGACTTATGACAACACTTGGAAATATGAAATGTGAAAAGCGTTTGATTTTAGGAGGCATGAAATTTGAAGCATAGTAGTGAAATCAAACAGAAAAAATATGTCCTGAATATTAACACACATTCCACATATTTAATAGCACCAAGCCCAAGTCTGTCTGCTCAACTATTCAGGCCACATATACGTTCCCCGCAAAGAGAAAATAACCAGTTGTAGCTGACGCGTCACCCCTCCACCAGGTCTTGAGAAAAGTTCAGACAGCCTTTATAGCTCTACCTTGCTTCATTTTTGGAATGACACAAGTAAAACACATTAACTTACTTAGGGTGAGTACACCACACCTATCATGTACCTACCTAGACATGTGTTTTTGTTTTGGTTTTTAATTTATTTTTTATTTCAATAGGTTTTGGGAGGACAGGTGGTGTTTGGTTACAAGAATAAGTTCTTTAGTGGTGATTTCTGAGATGTTGGTGTGTCCATCACCCAAGCAGTGTACACTGTACCCAATGTGTAGTCATTTATGCCTCACCCCCCTCTCACCCCTTCCTCTAAGCCCACATTGTATCAATCTTTTTTTTTTTTTTTTTTTTTTGAGATGGAGTCTCACTTTGTTGCCCAAGAGGGCAGTGGCACAATCTTCACTGACTGCAACATCAACCCCTGAGTAGCTGGGACTACAGGAGTGTGCTACCATGCCTGGCTAGTAACATGGCTAATGGTTTTGCCATGTTGACCAGGCTGGTCTTGAACCCTGGCCTCCAGTGATCTGCCCACCTCAGCCTCCCAAAGTGCTGGGATTACAGTCGTGAGCCACTGCGCCTGGCCCCACTGTATCATTCTTATTCCTTTACATCATCGTAGCTTAGCCCCCAATTATCAGTGAGAACATAAGATGTTTGGTTTTCCATTCCTGAATTATTTCACTTAGAATAATAGTCAGTTCCATCTGGCTTGCTATGAATGCCATTATTACATTCCTTTTTATGGCTGAGTAATATTCCATGGTGTATATGTACCCCGTTTTCTTTACCCACTCGTTGATTGATGGGCATTTGGGCTGGCTCTGTATTTTTGCAATTGCTATAAACATGGTTGTGCAAGTATCTTTTTCGTATAATGACTTCTTTTCTTCTGGGTAGATACCCATTAGTGGGATTGCTGGATCAAATGGTAGATCTACTTTTAGTTCTTTAAGGAATCTACACATTGTTTTCCATAGTGGTTGTACTAGTTTACATTCCTACCAACAGTGCAAAAGTGTTCCCCTTTCATCACGTCACCATATCCATGCCAACATCTTTTTTTTTTTTTTTATCATGGCCATTCTTGCAGGAGTGAGGTGATTTTGCATTGTGATTTTGATTTGCATTTCCCTGATAATTAGTGATGCTGAGCATTTTTCCGTACGCTTGTTGGCAATTTGTTTTCAGAATTGTCTTTTCATGTCCTTAGCCCACTTTTGGATGGGATTGTTTGTTTTTTTCTTGATGATTTGTTTCAGTTCTTTGTAGCTTCTGGACATTAGTCTTTTGTTGGATGTATAGATTGTGAAGATTTTCTCCCATTCTGTGGGTTGTCGTTAACTCTGCTGATTATTTCTTTTGCTATACGGGAAGTTTTTAGTCTAATTAAGTCTCATCTATTATCTTTGTTTTTGTTGCATTTGCTTTTGGGTGCTTGGTCATGATGTCTTTGCCTAAGCCACTGTCTGGAAGGGTTTTTTTAATGTCACCTTCTAGAACTTATATGGCTTCAGGTCTTAGATTTAAGTCTTTGATCCATCTTGAGTTGATTTTTGTATAAGGTGAGAGATGAGGATCCAGTTTCCTTCTTCTACATGTGGCTTGCCAATTATCCCAGCACCATTTGTTGAATAGGATAGACACGTTTTTAATACTGTCCTCGCCATGTTTTCCTGGAGCTATAGAGCCAGACCTAAAGTTGCACATCATGCCGGGTCATCATATTGCTCATGAACACGATCAAGTGGAAGGGAGTGTGGATGCAGCTATTATTCTCTTTTTCCCCATCTGAACCTAAATCCTGTTCCTTTGGATAGCAATTCAGACTATCCATTAGGTTCCAGACTAGTTTCAGTATAGTAGTAATGGAAAAAAATATGATGTTATCAGCTATACTCATATTAAGCTACAGAGAATACTGCAGTTTTGCCTTGAGCAAAGAATGCCTCTACTAGATGAAAATCAGAACTTAAAGTACAAGTAAATAAATAGCTGATTACAAAAGACTCTTACATTTCAAAAGGCTTCTCCATAGAGCTCCTTTTAAAAACTGAACTCCTCTAGTGTTTTTAAGTGTTTTACAGACCATTAACTACATGGCAGAGGGGCAATGAGAAGGGATTTCTAAATTTAATGAACTAGGACACACTCAAATTGAGGACAGATAAAAATAAGACAAGTTATATTTAAAATTCTACTTTATCAGTGGGAAAACACAACCATGAAAACCATCTAAACATAAACTTGGAAAGTATTCAGTTCTCAGGTATGCTATACCTGAGAGAGTGACAACTTGATGAAAATATTGATGATGACAATATTGTATAAATACAATTAGGTATATTAATATATTAGTCTACAGAATATATACAGCAATATCTACATGTGCGCCTTGCATATATATGTTATGTACAATAGATATGAGTACTATATATAGTATATTTTAAAAATTATTAAATATGGGTATCTGTATTTCTATGTGACATTAATATTATAATTTAACAGCTATATTTATAGATATTAACTAGCTATATCTGCATGTATTTTTGTATATATTCAATGTGTTTATGTAAGAGTGTGTGTGTGTGTGTGTGTGTGTGTGTGTATGTGATTCAGCCATCACCTAACAAAGTGGAGGCATCATTCAAACTTCCCACCTTTGCATTTTACACCTAGATTTAATACCAACATTGACTTTGCAAATCTCACTCTTAAAAATATAAAATAACCCAATTGTCCATCCATTCCCAGCTCTTAAACTCTTAAATCTCATTTAGATAGGTTTAAACCAGGAAATAAATTAGCCACATCCCTAGAAACTTTGGCTATAATTGCCTAGTGTATTTTTCCAATAGTAGTGTTTGAAATGCTTCCTATGAAGTAAATGCTTTACAAACGTAGCAGAAGGAGATTCCTGGAAATAGCAGTATAAATGGCCTTGACTGCATTTTGATAGGAAACTTCAAGCCATGTTGATTAATACATTATCCATAAAATTAAACCAGCCTAGAAAAGGTTAATTTTTAAATAACTATAATCTTAATGTAATACTTATTTTTGATGAGGACAGGCTGAAGAGAGCTTAATAAAATATACTAGACAAATTCAGATAATATACTACTTCAAAACTGTTCCATGAATAACTTTCCATTTTTAAATTCTTCTATGGAATAGTAGAGTGTGACCATTAGTATGTTTTTAATTTAAAATGCATTTTGGAACATATTAACAGTAAAATTGAAAGAACAGGGATTTGAAGATTTGGATTCTGTCTGTACTAATAGCTGATTGCATAGTACCAGATAATCTTTCTTTTTCTTTTCTTTTCTTTCATATTTTTTATTTTTTTATTTTTGAGACAGACTTTCACTCTTGTAGCCCAGGCTGGAGTGCAATGGCACTATCTCGGCTCACTGCAAATTCCACCTCCCAGGTTCAATCAATTGTCCTGCCTCAGCCTGCCTAGTAGCTGGGATTACAGGCGCCCACCACCATGCCTGGCTAATTTTTAGTAGAGACGGGGATTTCACCATGTTGGCCAGGTTGATCTCGAACTCCTGACCTCAGGTGATCTGCCTGCCTTGGCCTCCCAAAGTGCTGGGATTACAGGCATGAGCCACTGCACCCAGCCCCAGATAATCTTTCTGATTCTCGGTTTTCTCATCTAGAGACTGGAGATAATTCAGTCTTCCCAGTTGACTTCACAGCACTGTTTTAAAGAATCAAAAGAGCTCATATATATATACGATTATATCTGTATAATCTCTATATATGTTCTCAAATACAGTCAGGTATATGTAAATATACGTAAAGTATTTTAATGTTTCTACAGTTTTTTTAATTTTTTTAATTTTGTTATTATTATACTGTTTTAAAAGGAACACATTTCATAGAAGAATGTTAAGAGAAGGTAATGATTTCTCATTTTGAACATAAGATAGCTGGATTTGATATCAGTATTAATTTTTATTGGGTATTGACTTCGCTTTGCTTATCTTATAACAAGAGGCCATAATCCAAGCATAGTTTATTCCATTGACTTTATTACTTTATCAAAGCTAGTAATTATACTTCTGGTGTTTCCAGACCAACAACAAAAACAATTGAACATAATGCAATGAATATTGCAATGAAAAACATTTGTCATTATAATGTACTAGAATTCCAGGAAGATGCAATATAGTCTATTTGTGTGCAGTTTCTTATAAACAGCCTTAGTTCTATTTGAAGCTAAAGAAGAACAGGGTGGTTAGTTTCAATATGTTAACAGCTCATTCTCTTTAAGTAAAATAGAAAATGGAAAAGAGAAGGACCTAGAAAGAAGCATGTCTCACTCCATCCAGAAGTCATGAAAGCAGATGATGCAGTGATGTACCTAGCTCTGAGGTCCTCTCTTGTATAAGAGAAATAAATATTCATATATACAGTATATCTGAGAAAAGGGCTTCTTCAGAGGAGAACCCAGAGAGAGCCCAGTGCCCATAAGAAAATGCCTGGGTGAGCTTATTATAGTTCTGGTTGCCCAAGCAAATTATATTTTACCTACATGAAGATAATAGTAATAGTGAGAAAAATGTTCTTGAACATTTGAATGGTGCTTTCATTCATTCATTTATTCATCCATCCAGCAAATGTTTATTAAGCACCTACTGTGAAGCAGACAATGTGCTAAACATTGTCATACTGTAGCAAAGAAGGGAGACTGGTCCTTTTTCTCTTGGAGATTACAATCTAATCATGGACAGAAACTATTTTAGTTTTTTTTTTTTTTTTAAGATACAATGTGTACTAAACATTTGCAGGAGAAAAAGGCATGCTTAGAAGAAAAATAGGGAATGTGGAGCTACTTTAATTTGGGTATCAGGGAAAGGTTCTGTGAGAAAGAGATACTTGGAATGAGATGTGAAGGTTGAGGAGCCAGGGAACAGCGTTCCACTGGTGAGAATAGCATTTGTGAAGGTATGCAAAAACCTGAAAGACGGCCTTTGTGGCACAAGTTAGAGAAAAAAACTGGAAGTAACACCACATGGTATTAGAAAGGTTGACAATGGCCACATTATGTGGAGGCTCGTTGACCGTGACAAAGAATTTGGATTTTATTAGATGTGCAAAGGGAAACTGCCAAACAGTTTTACACAGAAATGGTGAAAATATACAAATACATCGTCATGCTACTATGTGAAAATATATAGGAAATGTGATGCAATGGAGTTACAGACACCATTATGAGGTGGTTAGCAGAATCGGCTTTGTGGGTATGTAATCTATGCCATAGCACAAAGCTTCCCTCTCAGAAGGGTCCTGCTCTTGGATTAATGCTCTGACAACTCCATCTTGAAATTCATAATAATTTTTAAACCTGGAGGCTTGGATTTTTACTTTTCATTGGGTCCCCAAATTATGTCACTAATACTGTCTACTATAGAAATCGAGTTGCAAGATGATGTTATAAACTAGGATAATGACACTGGAGAAAGACAAAAGTTATCAGCTGGACACAGTGAGTCAGGCTTGTAATCCTAGTACTTTGGGAGGCTGAGGTGGGCAGATCACCTGAGGTCAGGAGTTTGAGACCAGCCTGGCCAACATGGTGAAACCCTGTCTCTAGTAAAAATACAAAAACTAGCTGGGCATGGCAGCGCATGCCCATAATCCCAGCTACTTGGGATGTTGAGGCAGGAGAATCCGCTTGAACCCAGGTGGTGGAGTTTGCAGTGAGCCAAGATCATGCCACTGCACTCCAGCCTGGGTGACAGAGCGAGACTCTGTTTCAAAAAAAGAAAAATAAAGTTATCTCTATTTCACAAGTGAAACACAGCTATAATTCTGTATCAGATTGCCAGTAATATGGGCTTTCAATTTGGTCCATGTAGAGCATTTTAATTGTTTACTCAATCCTAACTTGCGATAATCAACACATATTACATCCATTTAGTAAATACTAGTTTTCAAAAGATTGCTAATTTTTGTCATCTTCTGTTAGTGCATCTGCATGTTGTATATGTACAATAGAGATGAATTCCAAAGGGCATGAAACATTTACCTTTACCTTTCCATTTCATTAATATCTATCAAGCCCAAAGCATACAAAAGACTCTGTTGTAAACTTAGAGTGATGCAGGTATTTTCTATTAAGAGCTTATAATTGAGTTGAAAGTTAAGATCTAAATAGCTATAATACAAGAAAGGATATACTTGTAAAGCAGATACAAACAATGAACTGTAAGATTTTTCGTTTCTTTAGAAGAATCATTAGAAGTTTTATCAAGTGTTTCTGCTTATTTAATCACAGGAGTTCAAAGATGTTTGTCGTGACACCAGAATATGGGATGACATTATTATGACATTTCATTTTAATTAAAACTAGATATTGCCAGGGATTCCATAGTAGATGTCTCCCAATATGTAGTAATCCATAAGATTGTCATGGTATATATGAAAATCCCATTTAGAAGATAAATATTATTGAGGTCTTTAAAGAAAAAAACTTCAAAATGCCTCTCCTTATTTCCTGCAGAATGAAATAGATCTATAATTAAAATAATTCTTAGTATTCATCATCAGAGTTGAAAAATAAAATTAGACTTTTGATTCCTAGATGGAAATCTATTAAGAGATAAATGAAAATATCGTGGTTGCTGCACAACACGTCTGTCTTCAGTTTAAGTTGCACAAACTGCAAGCAAATGTGGATGTTTTCTCTATAGTATGGAACTTTCATCAGGGAAAAGCCTAGTTTGATGATGAAATTTCAAAGCAGATATCCCAAAAGAACACACACACACACACACACACACACAGACACACACACCCTACACATACACCAAACAGAAGAACACATGGGCAATGGAGGGATGTACCAGTGCCCCAGAGACAGAGACCTCTGGCACTAAAGAGCTGTTCTTGTCATGCATGACAGCTTAAGGCTCCAGACATTTCATCCCAGGACATTTGTTACAATTGCAGGCTTCCATGACTCAGGCTATGGGCAGAGTTTCTAGCTTATATCTCCCGAGACCTACTCAGGGCTCTGGTTTGCCTTGCACTTATCTCCCTTCTCAAACCTGTGCCTATACAATAAAGTAGTCATGTATCTGTCCAAAGTGCACACACTTTGTAACTTAGGGTAAAAGAAAATGCCTACCAACTTAGGCTACACCAAGGTGTATAAACCAATATTGCACTCACCCTCTTGATTCTACCCATTCTCAAAGTACAATAAAAGAGAGCTATTACTCGCTCCGCAATCACTGAGCCTGACATGATGCACAGAAGAGTTTAACATGAAAATAAGATGGACTGATGGGCTAAGGACATAGAAGACATTGAGAAGATTTGATACAACTTGAGAAATACGTGTAAGTCTTACAGTTGGAATATTTAGGAAAAGGAAGGAGCATTTCGGATAGTCTTATCTTTATCTCAAATATCAATATCCTAGTTTAGGCTTTTAGGACCACTCTTCTGTGCTAGGCTGTGTAGGCTTTCTCCTCCCAGCTTCTCCTTCTCCAGACCCTTTACATATCACTGCCAGTTTATTTTTTCCAAAGCTCATTTTCTGATTCAGAGCATTCAGTGATACCTCTTGACCAACAAATGTAAGGGATTCTTTCATCTGGCATTCAAGGCTCATTGTGATCTCCCTGCAACCTATTTTGCCAGCTTTTTTTTTTTGAGACAGAGTCTCACTCTGTCACCAGGCTGGAGTCAGTGGCGCAATCTCAGCTCACTGCAATCTCTGCCTCCTGGGTTCAAGCGATTCTTCTCCTGCCTCAGCCTCCTGAGTAGCTGGGACTATAGGAGCATGCCCCCACACCCAGCTAATTTTTGTAGTTTCAGAAGAGACAGGGTTTCACCATGTTGGCCAGGATGGTCTCCATCTCTTGACCTTGTGATCCACTGGCCTCGGCCTCCCAGCTGGGATTACAGGCGTGAGCCACTGCACCTGGCCTATTTTGCCAGTCTTACTTTTGTTACTTCCTTCCACGTAAATTATCTTTCGGTAATGTGGTTTTCAAACATGCTCTCCTCCTTCCTATAACAGCCTCAATACATTGGCTCATGACATGCAGTTCTTCTGACTCTTTATTTTCCTTGCCTATTGAAATTCTGCTAATTCTTACCTACCCCAGGAAGCTTTGTTTATTTTTCCCACTGGATATATTTATCTCCTCGAAACTAAGAAAGCATCTATTTTATACATATATTCATATTTATCATCCGTATTCACGTTTGAGTAATTGTACTTGATTTTACCCATCTTTCTACTGCAGCCCCAATTATAAATACCATATGGACCATACTTTTATATGTCTCTGTCTCACATCATGCCTCCTGATCACAAAAAAAAAAAGATTCAGTAAGGTTTAAAAAATGGCTAGAAAAGAATGGAAGAGTATTCTCCATATTCTTAGATTTAACAATCATTTTATTTCCATCCAGACCTTATGGAAAGTCCATTGGCTGAAAACAGAACAGACAAACAAACAAACAAATAACCCTGAATGTTTAATAGAGACTGCCCAGAATAACAGGATGTATTGTATTGCTTTTGTTCATGGTGCATGTCCTTTACATTTGCCAGTTCAAGAGCTTATGGTTGGGATGATCATATAGGCCAGTTTGTCTCTGACAGTCCTGCTTTTTGTGCTTGTAATTATTGATAATATCTTCCCTTCACTCTCAAAAGAATTCTGGTTTAGATGGTAAAGTATATGGTCACTCTCCCTAAGGACCATTTTTGTGGGCAAGTGAAAAGACTCTCTCTACTTGTCAACATTGTATTCGTTTTCTTATACAAACTATTAATATTATAGAACTGGGATAGAGTAGCATCTCACCCATTTCTTCCCAAAGCTTTAGGTTCATCTAAAAAGCAAATAAATCAGCAGACAGACAAAAAAGCAAAAATAAACAAACAGAAAAACAAACAACAAAACAAGTCCCAAAGGCTAAGCCATTTGAAGTAGAAAAGGATAAAACATAAGGCTGAGGATCATTGGGGGAGATATTTTTTTCTCTTCCTTTTTCCCTTTTCTCTCCCAGGAATTCTTCAATAGACTCAATTGAAGCCTTGAGTTTGAGGTTTTGTATTCTCAGATGGTAAGCACACCTATTAAAAAAGCAATGTATTCATGTTAACTCCCTGGCACCAGCAGGGCCTGTGTATTCATTGCTAGCAGTGGACACCATGCCAGGAGAACCTGACTCCTGGTGCAAAAGGATTAGGAAAAAAAAAAAGTCAAACAATGCCAAAAAAAGAAAAAACCCACATAATTCTTTTCTGTACTCTGTGGTTTGTTTTACTTAGGAAAACGGCCTGGTTATACCCTGCAGCACGCATTCATTACAGTGATCTTTGACTGGCAGATGCAGAGTAATAGGATGCATATTTTAGTGCTTATTATAATACCCTGTCCAAAAACAACTTGACAAATTTGTGATTTCGACAATATCTCATTTTGCTGGCTGCAGTGCTCTGTGATTGTCTGGCCCACGTGGCTTCCAGATTATGCATACCACCAATACTTCTCATTAAAATGGCCACAGTTCACCAGTTTCGGTAGCTTGGAACGAACTTGGAATGAATTATTATACAACAAAGAGGCTGCTGTCATGCAGAACAAAAGACAAGCAAAAGAGAGCTTTGGCTTAATGAGGCTAAGTGAGTGTCTCCCCTGCATCACAGCTACTTGACGGCCTTTGAGCATGGATTTTTTTTCTCCACAGGCCAAAACCTTTGGTCTATTATTTTGTGTTTATGCACCTTGAGGCTAATATACATTTTAATATGCTGCACATGGAGAAAAAAAATCAACCATTAGATTAGAACATGTGCACTCCCTGTTAAATTAATGACAACCGAACATAGAGATAAATTTAGGTTTTCATATTTAATTATAGCACACTGCAGTACGTTTAGCAAGGATAAATTGCACTATTATTATGCTTCATTTTTTTTGACATCTTCTCCTACTAGGAGTGCACACTTGCCCCAGCACCACCACCACCATCACCCTGTGGCCATGCTAACATCTCTGCATATCTTCCTTTTCTCCACATCACACAATCTCAGCCACCACGTTGAAAGGTATACTGTTTTATTTGCAAGACTTAGTGGGAGAAATAATGCCATTTTGGCAGTTCTGTGTGCATAAGAAAGTGATTTGTAAGAAAAAAATAAGTCAGCTAAGAATAATTGTTATCACTCCCGCTTGCTTCATCAGATTATAGTGATGGGCTCAAGTTCACTGCTTTTCTGATCAACCAAAGGCACAGAGCACAGCATGTGACTCTGAATAGTTGATGTTTCACTATGACTCAGATGACCTGTGTATAAAGAAGTAGTGATAACAATCCCAAGAAAAATTCCAACAACCTTGTCACTTTTTGAAGCTTTTCTCTGTTTATTTTCATCTATTTATTGTAGAAATGGGAATGCTTCAAGTAGTGAAAGTTACAGAGTAATAAAGATCATCTTTGGGGAAAAAATTTAGCAAAGTTGATAGTAGAGATTATGGATATTGCTGTTCATTCTTTCAAGACCACCAAAGCAGGAACAGATTGTTAATATAACTGAAATGTCAAAGTGAACTTTTCATGTAGAATGACCAGAGAATTTGTAGTTCTTTCCATTTGGGGACTGTGATTTTACCTTCTATTAATTGAGTGTATTTGTTCCATGTTACATCTGAGCTTATAGTTTAGCTTGCTTCATATACCAATTAATAGAGTTCCAGATGGTTGCCCAGAATGTAAGAGATTCTTCTTCTATCTTTGCTTAAAGCTGAAAGAAAGGCATTTGCCTATGTCTCTGCATTAAGGAAGAGTACCCATTTGTTGTCTTTTTGCTTTAAAAAGTCACTTGAATCAGCAAATGTCTTAAAATCAGAGAATACTTTTTCAGGATCTGAGCACTGAAATCCGGTTCTGGGGTTATCCTGAGACTTACCCTTTATTTGATATTTGTTTCATGGTGATGCATAGCAGGGTTTGATGACCAGAGGATCACGGCAAGAATAATAATTTCCTTGTTGGGAAGGTCTGTAACTGAGGATAAAGAGTCAGAAGAGTCAGTTACCATTGGCTGGTGAACAACTCTTCTTGATGACACATAAAAGCAGCCGTTACACATGTGTTAAGAATAATTCTCTTTGCCCAAATTCTGGTCAAATGAAATTTGAAAGATGAGATATAAGAAATGGCCTTACAAAGATGGGCTGTAAAATTCATTTTCAAAATGCTTTTTTGTTTAAAGTTGACTCACCTCAGACACTGAAAGTGTGAGGTAACGAATAGCTAAGTAGCCTGGCAATATGGCGATTTCTTATGACTTAGAGCTATTTTTTATAGTGTTTGCCAAGCTTAAATTCCAAGAAACTCCTGTGTGAAAAGAGGTGAGGATTATATTTACTATTTTATAGAGGTTGACACTGAGTCTGTAGGTAGAAGGGTCTATCTAATTGGTACAGTCACTGGATAATACTAAATTTCCTTAGGAATCTAGATTCACTTATCTTGGAGGCTCTTTCCACCTGTGGACAAGTGGTTTTGATATCTCAATCAGTATTAGATAGTGGTTATCAAGTCATTTTTCTCGGTTAATTCACTTTGAAGTTCAAATAATTTGCTCTGAGTGGTCAGATGTTCTCAGTCCTAAATACTCTTGCCATTGAACATTTCAGTGTGCTTAAAGCAGATGTCAAGACGCCCTACAGGATTCCAATATAGCCATTCTAGCAAGAAGGAATTCCAAAATATGCCTTGTTGCAAACATCCCTGGTAGAATGAAACTGACTTATTTTCAAAATAATCATAATAATTTTAAAAATAGTATATTATGGCCCTTAGAAATGCTTATGTTATTAAGTTAAAAAAACAAGAAACCTAGCTATATCTAAATATAATTCCTGTTTTGTTATTTAAAAAAAGCATGCATTTGTGGACAGGAAAAAAAAGCTATGATAATACCCATATATTACCAGACATTTCTGAAAGCAGAAATTCTTGGTAATTTTTCTTTCTTTTTTTTTTTCTATATTTCCTCAGTTTGCTTTAAGGAACATGTATTTTATACCGAGAAAAACTAAAAATGAAAGCAATAGATTTCGAAAGTTTTGTATAAGTCTCTAAAGAATTATTGATCAAATATTTCATCAAAATAGCCTTAGAAGAGCCAAATGTAAAAGAATCAAGACTATTCAAGTGCCAAGCAGGAAAATCAGGAAGGGCATAAAGAGCTGGCATTATTTAGCTTACAGAATAAATTAAATTAGTTTAGCCAACAAAGAATGGCTGAGGAGGAATTGCTATTTTTCTGTAAAATAAATAACAGATTATTATATAAAGTTTTATAAAGAGAGTAACAGTGTTTTAAGTCTACTACTGATGAAGGAAAGTGAAACAAGTATGAAGAATGAAATCTGATGGAGATACACTTTCCAAAGAATGAGCTGTTCAAAAGAGACTGACATCTCTGGAATCTTTTGTTTCTTGTTTCTTGTTTTTCTTTTCTCCTCATTTCTCTTCTTTGGTCCTTGAGAAAAAGAGAGATTCGCATGTATTTATAATTCTATATGTGTAGTAGAACCATATGAAGGAAACTAGTTTCTTTTTCTTTTCTAATGTTACATGAAGTTTTCTATAAAATATATTTATCAGAATTTTCAAGTTGGCTTTTCACATTTAACAGCAGAAATGCTTGCCAAAGTCTAACTGAAGATAGATTTACTTATCCCTATTGTACAATATGATTATTTGCACCATGAAAGGCCCAATACTCTTTGAGTGCAAGTTGACTTGAAGAACTATGTAGATTGATTCTGTTAATTTATTTTAATTTTTACTAGGGTTTACATTTCTATTCTCTCTGCATTCTATGGGGATAAAGCTCAAAGTATAAACCTTGAGTGCCTCCAAATCTAATTAGTAGATCCTACTCCAAGTAGCCTAACAAAGAGTAAATCAAAGGAGCTCTTTGACCTGCTACTGATTTGGGAGTTCCTAAGCAGTTCCCATGTGTGGTTCTAGAATACCCAGAATGCTGATTTTGGTAGGAGGTAGTGGATATGTACTGCAGCTACTTGGCAAAGGAGTCAGTAACTCCTCCCCTGACCCCGGAGGGTTCTGTGATGCCTCAAATGGAATCCAGTTAACATGACACAGAGGCCTCTGGGCATCTATTGCCATCCATTCATTCAGCTAAGATGCTGAAATTCCTACCACATGTCAGACACTGTTCTAGACACTTGGGATTTATCCATTTAAAAAAGGAGTCTACCCTTGTAGAACTTATATTTAAGTAAAAGAGATAAAAATGAACAAACAGTAAAGATAATAAATGATAGTATATTCGGTGATAAGGGCTATGTAAACAGGAAAAGTGGAGAAGGCAAGGGAGTTCAAAAGTATGGGAGTCAGGAAACAGGTTGCATTTTAAAGGTTAGAGAGCAGTGAGTATGGACCTTTTAGAGAAAGTCTCATATGAGCAAGATGTGAAGGAAATGAGAAATAAGCTTTGTGGATGTCTGTGAGAAGAGATTTCCAAGCAGAAGGAATAGCCAGTAAAAAAGCCTTAAGGATCAGCGAAGAGTAGGGTGTCTGGAGTAGAGCAGATAGGGGGAGTAATAAGAGACAAAGTCAGGGAGGTAAGTAAGGTAGAGTAGAGGAATAGTGGCCATGCTCGTGCTCTAACTTAGTTCCCTTCTAATTCAAGAACCTGTTAGTCACCTTCTATGCACCTCGTGCCTCGCTTTGTCTTCCCAGCTTCCCAGTTCAGTCTGGCATACATTTATTAAGCTTCCGTTATGTGCCAGGGACTGTGCTAGAAAATGCAAGTACAATCCTACATGAAGCGAGATCACTATACATCTTTAGTACTTCCCATTCCATTTTGGATCACTATGACAAGGTTTGCAGATGTAATATATACTCAGAAGTGAAATTTCCCTCCCTCCACATGTTTACAGATCTGTTAGATGTATGACCCACTCAGCTCACACTTACATTTGGCTTCATGTCATCACACAAAAATTAATTACTTGATTATTGGGGGGAAAAAAACAGTATTATAGTGTACCAAATGAGCTGCACTTTCAAAACAAGCCAGAAACATCTTTATTCTCTTAAAATCCACTAAGCTCCTCTTCTTGGCTATGGGTAAAATCCGAGTTTTTCTGATCACTTCCAGACATTAGAACACCCTCAGATAATAAAGAGTCCAGCCAGGAAACTTGTAGCTCTCCTCTTATTTACAGAATCTCTGCTTTAATCTGCACTAGGCCCTATAGCAGCAGTAGAGAAAAGGCCAGATGCTTAGGTCGTCTGTGATCATCTTCTGCCTCCCTCTCCCATCCTTCTTCTCCGCTTCTCCATGTCACCTCTGATTCCACCAGTACGCTGGGAAAGGAGGAAGCATATGAGGCTAAAAGATGATTGCGTAGTGCTCTTGTGGCATGGTACTGATATTGACGCAATCAGGGCAGGTGCCAACTCTTTTTCTTAAAGCATACCTCTGTGGGATCTTCAGAGCCTCCCATTCTCTCTCCCTGGTGATACCTTCTGCTCTGCCCATTATGATTTCCTATGCTTCAGCATTTCACCCCTCAAGTCTCTCTCTACTGGGATTACCTCTCCTTGGCAAGGCTTTCAATATAGTTATATTGCAGCAGCTTTCCCGAGTGTCCCCAAAACAAACTCCTGTCTCTGTCATCATAAGCAAACATCTCTACTGGCCCTACTATCAGGGAACCCTGACAACCAACCTCTGACATACAGGCCTTTCTCAGCAGTAGTCAGACACCAGCCTCCTTACTTTAACCCTCCACAGCTACCCACCCAAACACCCAGGGGCATGTCCATGTTCAGGTTGCTAAGACTGGTATCACTACCAGTCAGCAAGTGTCAGCATAGTGGCAGACAGTCAGCAAGTGTCCCATAAAGGCAGATTTTTCCAAGTAGTAAAGAGGTAGCCCAGAGTGAAAAAAAAAAAAAAACAAATGTCAGTTGCCTCTTTGGGCAAGTACCCCACTCTTGATTGTATTTAGAGTGTCTTCTGTCACTTGGCTTGAGGTAGCAGAAACAGAACTTTTTACAGGAGAGAGCAGAGAATATTACAGCACTTTTTCTGGGCTCTCAATACATAATCTTTTCTCCAGTGTCTTCTCTGCCTCTCCTTAGAGCTATAGGTGACAGGGAAAAATCCCAGACCTGCAGAATAAATTCGAATCACATCTCACCAAGTCCTGCCTGATCCACCTTTAGAAGAAGGAGATTTGCCAACATTCCTTTCATAGTTGGGGCCTCATCTAAGACTGAGAAACATCTTATGACATCCTATTACAATAATGCTGCCTTTGCCTTTAATCTGTTGTTCGTAAACATAAAAAATCTTTTCAGTCTAGAAATACCTGGTAGTGTGGTCATGACATTTAAAACCAAGAATGTAGTGATACTTCAGTTGGTTAAACTCAAGTTTTATAAAGATAGAGGTCTTAAATATTACAGGTCCAAGATTTTTTAAATCCATGAATAGAACCCAGTCTTGGGGTTTAATACTGTTTCATTTTCTTTTGCATATCTAAACTTACGAGTGTTATTAGGTTTTTCATAATGTTTTGATTTTTCTTTAAAAGATTCATCTTGTGAAGCCATTTTCAGAATACATAATTTTTTTTATTTTTATAACTTGTTTCTCAGAAGAACAAAAAACACTTTGCAGTTTTCTAAAAATCCCACTGGCGTGATCCAATTATAATTAGAGAAATCCAGCTACAGCATCAGAAATGAGATGGAAGGAATCTGAAGCACCATGACTGACTTGTTCATCACCGATGAACCGAATCTGGCATCGATCAGAATAGGATCAACGGAATTGCAGAATTCTTAATTTGGAGCTATTATAGGAAATTAATCTACATTTTGGATAAGATTTACTAATCCAAAAACTTAAAAAAGAAATATCCACTTCTGGCAGACTTCTTTTTTGAAAGGACCAAACTCAATGACAAAATTTTAGAATTCCTGAAAAGAGTTAACTGGAATTACCTTGGTGTTTTATTTGATAGGTAATATTTACTACCCACAAGCCTTTGTTATGAGAGTGGAATGCATCTACCCAAGTCAGTCATGTGACTGGAATCAGTGAAAGCTCGTCACTGGTGCCGCACAGTAACTCACAAGCAGACAAAAAGCCAGAGGAGAGCTCTTGCTTCTCCAAATCCCTGGAAAATGCATTGCCTTAATTAGCAAACACTATCTTGAGTGACTCCTCTAGAGACTCCCAATTAACTAAGCTTCTAGACTAATATGAATTCTTCTATCTTATTAGTTCATTTTTATGTTTTTTAAATCAACAAAATTTCCCAACACTTTCTCACCCTAGAACCCAACCTTTATGAACACTTTTTGCGAGTAAAATGCAAAAGAATGAAACCAATGCAGTTTATTAAGCAAATAATCTTAAAAGCAGCCCACAACACAACTGCTCACCAGCTCTCAAACTCACCGGATTATATTTTCTACTGTTTTCAGTTACTTCTATTTATACTTCTAACCGGATGAACTCACCATGCCCCCTACTGCTTAAGAGCAATACTACCACAGTGTAGCACAACACAGCACATCCTGGTATTCTCCAGAGATTTCCGTCTGGCCATATGCTAGCTTTCAGAATGCTTGTTGAACAACATTATTTGTCTCCCCTTGGTCACCAATGCCAGGATAAATCTGTGGAGTCATGCTGGCAGAAGAAATGGCCTCCAATCAGCAACAACAAACAAGTTCTTTATTACTGACCCCACCATCTGTCCCTGTTTCCACATGCCACTCTCATATAGGAACAGGTTTCCGCCAGGCCAGGTTCAGTGTGCATCCAGCATCCACCATTAGGTCAGCTTGAATATCCAGATTGCAACTGTGCTTAGCCTCTTACCTAGCTAACATCCTTTATCCAGAATGGAAAGTGGTTGGTGGACACTGAAAAAAGCCTGTGAAAGCTGTACTGCTGATAAGAGATACGTTTGCTAACGTCTTGGATTAGGGATGTGTACTTAGTGGAGATACCAGCCTCGGTGTGACAAAGGCAAGATTTAAGTGTTACTTACTTTATGTTAAGGTGTGCACCCACCAAGACCACTCTGCTTATAAGCAGTGAATGTGAAAGGAGTGTTCCCTGGTACTTTAATTATCCGCCCATTTTTACAATTGTGTAGCCACAGATGTTCCCAAGATGAAGTTGTTTCCTAAAGGCTCATTTCAGAGAGGTAGATGATCGTACATGCTTTGCCATTGTAGTTTCAATATAAATACTTTAGGCCTGCTTGCAGCGCATCTTGAGTGCTCAAAATATCACATTTAGTGACAAGGATAAAAAAGACAGTGCTCTCAAACCAGCAATATTAAAGTAAGTGTGCCAAGAGCACATTATGAAAAAACTGATGGAGATACAGAGCCGACAGAATGTCTGCAGAGAAGCGCAATGAGAGAAACTGTCTTTTCCTGTTAATACCATTATGAGAAAGCTCATGGAAAGTTATTTTATTAAGTGTTTGTGTTATTAAAACCTATTCCCTTGCCTGAAATTTAATGCTACACAATGTACTAAATAGTCAAGTTTCAAGAGAGATGATAAACCTGGAAGAATTACATTACTACCCAAATTATTGGTCATTGTACAGGGATTTAAAATTTAACAACCACATTAAACACCAAGCCAAATCAATAATAATATTTTCAGTCTCTCCAAGGCAGATGACTGAATATGCTGAAAGCATTGTGGGACTGTGTGGCACTGTGTTAGCTGGTCCATGCGTCATTGAGGCCCATGTCTGGTATAATCAGCTCTGGGAAGGCACTGTATTCTTAGCATTCCCGGAAGGCCTGCTATTCCACAGCAACAAAAGACACAAGCACGGCACAGTACCACAGCATCAGCAGCTGCACAATAAACCTGGTTCAGATTGAACTATTTACTTGGCATTTGCTATATCCGTAGGCTCCACTGAAAAAATTAATAGGTGGTCATCTTTAGCAAATATCACAGTGATGGAATAAGGAGATTTGTTAGCCAACAATTTCTGATTTGTGTCACTTGTAAATATGATAGTTTTAGTTGTCCATTTTAACTATTCTTTCTAGTCGACAAATACCTAGCTGGCTACTCTTTACCAGTGTCAAGGATGGCATTGAAAAAAAAAAAAGATCTAGCTGATTTTGGCTCCGAAGTTCTTCCTTCTTGTCACAAATTTGCATTCTTGCATTCTTTAAAGGTGTCATTTAATGGCAGCACCTTATTTTTACTGACAGTGTTTTTGGGGAGGTTCAGACTATTCCTTCGTGATTCATCCAAATACGTGATTCTCCCTTGGATTCCAGCACACTTTGTGACCTTCTAATACTGAAGCACTAAATATAATTCCTGCTTTGATGGCAGGAAGTTTCCAGGGAAAAACCTAGGTGGGTAGGAATTGAGAATTCCATGAGAGAGATACTAAGATACCCCAGTCTGGCATGGGAAAAAAAATCTCATTACATGTCCAAAAGGAAAAACACACACATGTGTATACATGACTGGATTTGCGAGGCAGTCCACACAGTGTAGGAGAGTGCCACTGAATCCCAGTGCTAAACATGAGACATGCCTCTCATTTTCTCGTCTTTAAAACAGGAATAATAATAGTACTGACCTCACAGAGTGATTGTGAAGACCATACGGAAAAAAGAAACATGTTTAGCACAAGGCATAGCACAATGAGTGCTCAGGATTTTATTTGTGTAATGATTCCTAGCATTTTTAAAGCTTAGAGTTTTATGAATGGAGACTCTGATTTAGGATCGTGCTGGATATCCAACCTTTAAAATTATGCAAGTCATTCTTGTGTGGAAGCAGAAAGTGAATAAATGGATTGGCATCAAACAACATCAGACTGGCAACAGGGAGGCCTAAATTTCAGTCTTAACGTTATATTGACTCAGCTCATTACTTCTGGGAATGATGGTAACTCCTCGGGCCTTGGTTTCCTCATTTGAACTGAGGGAACTGGACTCTATCAAAGTCCTTTCTGATTTAAAGAACAGTGATCCTGGTTGTGTTCTTCTTTGCATGCAGAAAATAGCCATAGTCCATTGTAGAGGAATTTTGAAAAATAACAGAAACACTCTCTCAGCCTAGTATTTCCACTATTAGTCCATCATTTTTTAACGAGGTCCATCATTAAAAATCCTGTCTAGACATCTGCTTTTAAAAGACAGCTATCAATCAATCAATCAATTTAGCTATTGAGTACCTATGTGGGGTGAGTATAGAAGATAGAAAACAAGAAATCCTATTCTACCATAAGACCTTGAAATCTACTTGGAAAGAAAAAAACCACTATTTTTAAAAAATTAATATTTAGTAAGGGTCAAATGAGAAACACAGGCAACAACTATTCCACTCATGTTCCTACATGTCTTTTAAAGTAGTTTACCAATCTAAAAGATTAAAGATAATAAAATTGTTAAAATTTAAGACAGAGCAGAAATTATTTAGAAAGCAAGAAGTGCTTGTATGGGAAACAAAAGATAAGCTATATTATTAAAACAGGACATCATGTGTAGCTGCAAACTTATTGGTAGCCAAGAAACTGAAGAAATTCATGAGTTTTATAGCTCTCATGGTCTGATAAAGGGGGATATCTACGTTTGTCTTAAGAGACAACACTTTGCTCCTGGCAGTAAATATTGGGAAAATTTTGTTACATGGATCCATATTTAATGATCACTTAATAATTTACTGTACAATGCCTATAGCTAGGGTTTTGTGAAAAATACAAAAATGTCTTTCAAATACCTATACCATATCAATTTTTAGTGAAAGCCAAGGATTAGCTAAATCAACTCAAAAGAAGTATGCTCGAGTGAATCTAAGCTAATAAAATCAAAGAATGTTGCTTCTTGGTGACCAAACTTAATGCTTAGAGAAACTCAGAAAAATGGTGGATTAAGCTGTCTTTTAGGCTGATTTTTTAAAATATCAATTATCTCCAAAACATTTTTTAAATAAAAAATATATATATAAGACCCCGCCTGGAAAGAGTAACCCACTAGGTACTGTTCACCTTTGTGTAAGTTATTTCATCAGATCTTTTTCTATTTAAACTCCTGACACTGAGGTACTCTCAAATCCATACCTTGGTTTCACTGAGAGGAGGTAAGTGTCAAAGGCAACGTTAACTTACTTCATCATTATGCCGAGAGCTACTAATAAGAAGCAACATCTCACATGGCCCTGCAGAGCTGGGCTGAACCTTTAAAAGTATGTAGTAAAAATTCTCTGCTAACTGGGCCACCACCAACTTCAGAAAGTCGTGTCAAAATAGAACATTCAAATAGTGAACATCTACTGATATTTTAAGATTTAACCCTCTTTAAGGAAGCCTTTGTTGACACGTTTCCTCCTCTTCCTCCCCAAACTTGGTTAAATGGCATAAATATTAATTCAATTCATTTAATTGTTATCACAACTGCAAGAAATCATGACTATTATTACCATCCTGTCACGTATGAGGAAAGCAGCATACAAAGGTGGTATATAATTTGCCAAACTATCCAGCCTGTCAGTAGCAGACCAGAGAGCTAGACTCAGGCAATCTGTTTCAGAACTCATGCTCGTACATACGATGTGAAATACGAAATTCTGGTTTATTTTAAACTGATCATTTTTCAGGGGAAAGCAAATATTTATACTCGGGTTTAATGGAGTTATTTTCATTATGGAAATACATTAATAACTCAATTTAAATGTTGAAAGTGATGTTCTTCCCATTTTTTGAAAACTTAGGGTCAGCCTAGAGCCAGCTATATAAAACCCTAGCTTGGCCATAAGTCTTTACCTAAAAGTAATGAAATTATTATCAGCTTATTATTGCTGCCCACACTTACACCATAACAGTCTCTACCTAATATAATTAGAATATATATATATATATATGTATTTTTTTTTTTTTTTTGAAACAGAGTCTGGCTCTGTCACCCAGGCTAGAGTACAGTGGCATGATCTCAGCTCACTGCAACCTCCACCTCCCGGGTTTCAGCGATTCCCCCACCTCAGCCTCCCAAGTAGCTGGGACTACAGGCGCATGCCATCACGCCTGGCTAATTTTTTGTATTTTTAGTAGAGACGGGATATCACCATGTTGGCCAGGCTGGTCTTGAACTCCTGACTTCAAGTGATCTGCCCACCTCAGCTTCCCAAAGTGCTAGAATACAATTTTAAATAAAAAATGTAACCTAATAGGTCAATGTGTATCATAGAAGGTTTCATACAACAATGGGAAAGGATTGTTTAAATTGCAGTGTGCTCTATGATATTGTATAGCAATTACGGAGGAAAAAGATCAAAAATGTCTCATACCATATACCAAAACAAATTTCAAAGGATTAGATAGTTAGATATAAAAACAAACCAAAGTACATGTAGAAGAAAATAAAACTGAATATTTATCAAGCTTCTGTAGGTAATCAATTTTTAAAAGCAACAAAAAGGAAAAAGACACTAACAAGCAGATTCCCCTGCATAAGTTAGAGAAAAAAGTTATTTTTTCAAACAAAAAAAGTAGAATAAAATAAAGCTATGATACCATTGTATGTTATCACTATCAAAAAGCAATTAAAAAAGAAAGAGAAGACCAAAAATATATTTGTCTGCATAAATTGTAAAATTTATGTATGTAATATATAACCCAAATCCAAAAAGGCTAGCAACAGATTTAGGGAAAAATATAATGTGTGGCAGAATTAATGCTTTTATTTTATAAAAGGCTAAGCTAAATTTTTTAAAAAATATCTTAGTACTCTATAGTCAGACAGTTTACAAAACAAGAAATAAATCTAAAAAAAAACATAGAAAATGTTCAAGCTAACTAGTTTTTTAAAAAATTGGAAGGAAAACTAAGGCCTTACTTTTCATCACATACCAACAGAGCAGAAAAAAATAATATTCATGTTATATTAAGAAATATCAAGTATTGGTTTGAAACTGTTGATGTCATAAATATTGATGACTTTAGAAATAGGTTCAGCTCTTTGGAAAAGAAATTCTATAATCTAAAGTATTTCAATTAACTCTAAGTAAATAATCCAAAATATATTTTTAATGTGCATATAGAAGTTCTCTTCATCATTGCTTACTAATGAAATAGTAGTCATTATAAAAACTTGGGAGCAATATAGAAAATAATTGATTAAATTACAGTAAATATATTGGATCAGGTGTTTTAATGATAAAATGCAAAATGAGCAAACATACGCAAGTCATTTTTCATCTTGATGATTTGCACATGAAAAAGATGGAAGAAGGACCTATAAGAATGATAGAATTTATGATAGAATTTTTAGAGTGCTAAATTTATGTAGAAGTAGTTGTTGTTGTTTACATTTCTCCATTTGTCAAATGTTCTATAGTTATTACTGTTATATTTGAAAAATATAATGACAAAATGTTTATGCACAATTCCTATTTTATATTAGAAATCTGGAGCTGCGAGGATTTCCTCCATCTCATTCATTTCCTAACCCAGTACACTGTACCGTAGCTATGTTAACGAATGTGGGGTAGAATAGATTAGTGATAAGATACAACGTTGTATTTATCTGTAGAGGCATTTGTATATCACTTAAGGAAAAAATTCTTAGTATATAAAATTTTATTATTAGTAATGGTTCTTACACTGAAGTGTTAATGCCAGGAATGATGTTCCTGTTGGTGAAAGCTTTAGCGGTGATTTGACTGACTGACCTAAAGAATGCTGAGATGTAGGAAGGTCTGATGAGGATCATAAAGGAATTACATTGTGTATGTGTGTTTTTAAAAATATGTTTGTGGTTTGTTTTTGTATTTTCAAAATCAACATTTTCCTAGGCTTCTTTCCCCATGTTCTTCAAATTTTTAGTTGTGTTTATTTTTAATAGCTCAGTAATTGGGACTGCCACAGAAATCTTTTCAGACGTATTTTAAATTGTAGGCACCCTGGCAACCATTTGTCTTCATTTTAGAATCATTTAAGTAAAGGAAAATAAGTGACAAAAAAGTTTTTGTTATGTAAAAAATACAAAAATGGTAACCCTAGAAACTAAAATTATTCCATTTTGAATGATCTTTTCTTCATTGCTGGTTTTGTTCATGGATTTTCTTCCTGTTAGGACCTGGACGCCTTGGCATATTGCACTGTCATTCTTCAGGAGTCTCTACTTTGAACTCCTCAGTAGGAGCACCTTGATTTCACCTCTGTATTGAGTCATATGTGATCAGGTCATGAAGACTGATGTTTGTGCTCAGATTTCTTCAGATCCTATAAACATTCACACACACACACAAATAGTTGTCTCTTCAGCTTCCACTGCTCTTGACCTTCTCAGTGTATTTCAGTTGTCTTGCTCTGACATATAGCAGGGACCAGCAATGCATGCTCTTTGATCTTCTTCTTGTGCACATCCCATAGCACTAACCTTTCTCAGGTAGAGGTAAGAGAGACATTAATGGCCTTTTTGTGACTGCTATCTAGCAAAGTTAGCTGATATAGTGGTGCCTGGGTATTATTACATGCATGAAAAGTACCATTCTCTTTCAGATATTCTGTATGAGGATTATAGCAGGGAAAAATGCCGCACATGTTACCTCACTCTTTTTACCTCAAGTTAGGAAATATAATTCATTAAGAATAGATAAAAGCTAATAAGGATGAGTACCATATTATTGTGCTCAACTTTGACCAAAAGCCAATTTAGGTTATTTCAAATGACTGATTACATCTGACCTGTAGCCTTCCTTTTTTTTTTTCTTTTTGGTATATTTTAGTGCTTTGAAATTTTGGGAATCCAATCAGGAAATTCTTGAGCATCTTCTACGTGTAAAGTGCTGCCTTAGGTACTTTACAGGAAATAGAACTTACTAGCGTATTCATTTTTTCCCAAACACTGTTCGTACTTAAAACTGTCATAATGATTTTCAGTAATTAAGTAATAACTGAGCATGTAGAAGTTAGATAGATAGATGATAGAGAGAGAGAAAGAGGGAGGAAGGGAGGGAGTGAGGGAGGAAGGAAGGAAGGAAGAAAGGAAGGAAGGAAGGAAAAGAGAAAGAAGAGAGAAAGGAAGAAAGGAAAGAAAGAGAGAGGGAGAGAAGGAGAGAAAGAGAGAGAGGGAGAGAGGGAAGGAGGGAAGGAGGAAAGGAAGGAAGGGAGGGAGGGAGGGAGGGAGGGAGGGAGGAAGGAAGGAAGGAAGGAAAAAGAAAAGGAGAAAGGAGAGGAAAGGAAAAGATCAGATGGTAGGAATTAGAGTGAAAAAGATAAAATGGGGATGGAATGGAGTTACTATCTATGTGTATGTAAGTCATAAGCTAAATATTATCATTAGTAGAGATGATATCCCTAATAAAGGGAGGTTAAAAATAAGACTCTGAGCAGCCTAGCAACTAATGCAAAAAGTGGAGCAATCACATATAGATCACATGCAGACCACAGGACCTACAGGTATAAACCAATAGAAGAGGTAAAGAGCATCTCCTTCTGGTAGGATTCCCTCAAGAAATGTCTGATGTGTCCATACAAAGAAGATATTTTGTTCTAGAACCACATCTCTGATACAAATGCAACAACAGGTTCCATAATGTAACATTTTATACTTTCTTTTTTCACTCGTAACCATGAAAAGAATTTTGCAAAGGACTCTCCAGCTAACCAGATCTCTAAAGATCTAGCTTAAATTTAGAACACCTAGAAGTAAAATTTAGAGAATTCAGAAAAGTGGATCCTTCAAAGTATTCTCCTTAAATATTTTATTTTCACATCTATGTTTGATCAAGACTGGGTGGTGGACAGCATGAGAGTAGCAGTGAAATTTTCCTATATTGCTATTTAAAGGCAGTTCAGTGCCTTTTTATTTTACCTTCTAATAGAATATCTATAGGAAAGGCTGGGCATTTAGAAATGTCAGGATATGGACCAGGACAGTCCTCATGAGTAGAACCAACATTCTGTGTAAAGATAATCCTGAGTTTATTTAAAACACACTGTGAAATGGGTAACGGAGATGTTGAAGATGACATGAAGATGTAGTTTATAGTCACTGGGTGCAAACAGGAGTTAAAACTGCAAAGTATAATAAAAAGCAGAATAAAAATGCTACAACAGGATGCAATGACAGTAGACTTTCTAAAAGAAATAACCATCTTGTGGTGGCATGTTAGAGGGTAATTTGAGTGAGGAAGCCTAGCATTAAAAGAGACTAACTAAGAAACTATTGGAATAGGCCATGTGAGATCAGTTCAAGGGCCTGAAACCTGGGGAAGAGCCACAGAAATGAAGGGGAAGAGTGAGTGAGAGAGATGGGAGAGGGAAATGACTGTGCTTGGTGACCAACTAGGGGCAACAGCAAAGAAGTCAGAGGTCACATGAAGCTTTCTAGGCTCTGCAGCTGTGTTACTATAGATCAATGATGGTGACAAGGAAGACCAAGACGGAATATATGAGGCAACTGAAAGTTTGAATCTAGTACTCAACAAATGACCATTTTAAGAACACAGCAGGACCGGGTGTGGTGGCTCACACCTGTAATCCCAGCACTTTGGGAGGCCGAGGCAGGAGGATCACCTGAGGTTAGGAGTTTGAGACCAGCCTGGCCAACATGGTGAAACCCTGTCTATACTAAAAAATACAAGAAATTAGCCGGGCGTGGTGGCACATGCCTGTAGTCCCAGCTACTTGCAAGGCTGAGGCAGGAGAATCTCTTAAACTGGGAGGTGGAGGTTGCAGTGATCAGAAATCATGCCATTGCACTCCATCCCGGGTGACAGAGCAAGACTCCATAAAAAAAAAAGAAAAAAAAAAAGAATACAGCAGGACCTTTTAGAATGAGTGTTTGCATGTTTCCAAGAATAACTACAGATAAGCTCTGTAAGGAACAATGTTGCAAGCTCTGGCTTGGACAAAGTTTGGGTGGGCTTCAGTGGGAGAGGACAGAAAAATGGTATTTTTTGTCACTCCTCCACCCACACTCTACTTTTCTCTCCTTCCCTCCATCTCAGTTGATATTATCCTACAACATACAGTATTCAAATATTGTTTCAGGAACTATTTACTTTAATCTTTAGGAGAGAAAAAAGCAAAAAACAAAAAATACCCTAGTAGCATCAAAGTTAGCATAGCACAATTCCAGACTTCTGCTCATTGTTGAAATAGAAGGGCTTCTGTTCAGTCTGCAAGAGTCTGATATACTGCAGTGTTCCTGCCACGCAGGCAGGCAGCAATCCCTCCCCGAGTCCCGTAAGAGCACTTTACATTTTCTTCCCATCTTTCAGCTCATAAACATGTTTCTCTTCAGAACACACACCATATGCCATTGGAAAAGGGCTGTAAAGTTTTATAGATATATTTGAGAGTATTATAAGGGTATAATAAAGCAAAACTAATGCAAAGGAATGGGAATTATTGAACAATGGAATTAAAATATTAGGCACGGATAACTCTAACCACACTCAGCTTGTTTGTTTGTATAAGTCATAAAAACCCAGAGCTCTTGTTTAGTTCAAAGACATGAAGCCTTTGAGTCAGGCTTAAAAAACAAAATCAACAATGGCTATACTGAAATGAAAGCATATATGCCAGGCATCAGTAAATGAGAACTCAAGAATATGTACGTTTCTGTAATAGCCTAAATAATATATATGATGCACTACATATTTTGAGGTGAGAAAACTTATTGTGTTGCATCTTGTTTGCATTTCCTTGGGATTTTTCTACAGGCATCCTTTTTCTGAAGGGATTAATGGATTCATTTAATCAGAATTATTTAGTGCCTGTTTCAGTGAGAGTGTTCAAGCATACAGAATAGAAATACTAATCCTTGATACTGAGGAACCTGCACTCCAGCATGAACCAACACTTATTCATTCACATATTTATTAAGTACTCAACAAATTTATTGAGTGCCGATTGCTATGTACTTGGTCCGTGCAAGATTAGCAATACATACATGGTTTGTTATTGCAGTACATAGAACCGTGTGGAAGATAATGGCCTCTGTTTAATATACTCTTCCCATATTCCAAGAAGATGCTCAATGGAGTTTAGCCTTGAGTTGGTGTTTCAAAAAAGAAACAATACAGGAGCTGTAAGACAAGGAAATGGCTCCAGAAATGGAAATGTTGATGTCAAAGGTCTCAAAATAACTAAAAAAAATCTAATCTGTAGCAAGCAAATTAGTACTGGAAAGATGCCAGTAGGGGACTACTGCAGAAACTAATTGTTGGGATTTTGAGCCTGATGTAAGTAATAGAACTTAATGAGGATGGGGGAGAATGGGTTGATGATTATCTTTCTAGCAACCTTCAGGATGGAATTTCTAGAGTTAATTAGAATTTCATAAAATAACAGGAAAAGGAGGTGGAATGGGATACGAGGGGTTTCTGTAGCTTCATAGAAAAAGGAGTTAGGTACAGAAATGCTGCGTAGGAAGATGAAACAAGAGTCAGCCAATGAGAGATGTACAACTCTGCACAGAAGCTTTTACTAGTCTCCTTTGCCTACAAAAATGTAACTTCCAAGACCCTCCCCTACCTGGACCAACCCAGGCTCCCTTTTCAACATACCATCAGCATTGTTACCCTTCTTCATAAACACTGAGGTCCAATCAGGCTTTGATCTGTAGTTTCCATGTTCTGTTTTCCTCTTTGTCACACACATCATCTCATGGCTTGGAATGTCTTTTCTGTTTATGCTGTGATGTCCAGACTTTGCCTATGCTGTCAGGCCTTGTTCGTGTCCAAGAAGGCCTGCCTTATCCTCCAATTGAATGTGTCACTTCTCTTGTATGAAACTTACCGTTTTCTACATTTATACTTGTCTTCCCCTTTCAATTAGACTGTAAGCCCTTTGTGAGCAACATCCAAGTACTATTTATCTTTGGGTTCCTTGGAAAACCTTGTAAAGTACTTTGTACATAAACACAACTCAAAAATATTTGTTGATTGAATAAAGGACTGTCCAGGCAGAGCAAGGTACAAAAGTCCTAAAGAAAATATAAAATTTGAGAAAATTTCAAGATGCTGTTCCCAGGGAATTTTAAGAAAAACTGAAATGTGGAAATCATGTGCAAAAAACACGCTAAAGAGAAAACGAAGTTTTAGCTACCGTTCACCCATTCATTTACTCAACTAATGTATTTGAACAGTTGTCTGTGACAGACAGCATGCTATTAATATTACAAGATTCTGTCCTAGGCCTGAGGGAAAGTCAGGTACTCAGTATAGTGTAGTAAATACTAAGAATGAGTTAATCTCAGATGTGATAGAAGTGAGTGTCGGCAGGGAGTGCTTCCTGGAGAAGGCCATATCAAGGTGGGACCTAGGACATAGTAAGGATTCACCTATTAGATTATCTTGGAGGAAGGGCATATGAGACCCAGCATGCATGTGCATAGACCGAGGGGCATGATATGTAATAGAACATTAGGGGCCTGCAAAGAATTTGATTTGGTAGGAGCTTGAGTGTGAGCAAGTGGAGAAAGGGGCCAGGGAGGCAAATCCAAGCAAGTGCTTGCTTTGTTAAGATCCAGAGGATACATCTAGAAGTTCTACTTGAGCAAATTTATCAAATACTCATGTGTAGAGGTTGGATTCACCACTTAATACCATATCCATAAGAGTGAGGGCCAAAAGAGCAGTTCTGGAAAGAGCCTCACATGCACAGTAAATTTCACTTGTTTTTAAAAATTGGGAATCTCTGACAAGTCAGACAAGAGCATGGCTGAAGTTTATCACTGTACTATTAATCTCAAAAGTTTTACTTTTGAAGTTACTTTTTGTACTTAGCCAGTAATCATCTCAAAAGAAAGGAATGATATGAATTATTTCTAAACTAAACCAAGTTAACCATTTTAAACTATCTTAAAAGTACCTATTCATATAAAAATAATTTATTGCTTTCTTAGTAGTTTAGACTGCTATGTCAAAATATTATAAATCAGGCTTATAAACCACAGAAATTTATTCCAAAATATAGGTGCTAGCAGGTTTGGTGTCTGGTGAGGGCCTATTATCTGGTTCCTAAACAGCCATCTTTTCACTATAACTTCACATGGTAGAAAGAGGAAGGGGTCTTTCTAAGATCTTTTTTATGCAGGCATTAATTTCAGTTTTTTGGACTTCACCCTCATGACCTAATCACTTCCCAAAGTCCCTACCTCCTACTACCATCACTTTGGAGGTTGGGATTTCAATATACGAATTGGGGGAGGACACAGTCAGACCATAGCAATTGATTCTCTGGCTTATTCTGGCCTGTTGAGTAAACTGAGTCTCATTCTCCAGGCCTTTGCAAGTATTCAGCATAGTTACAATAATTATAAGTACTAGAGAGTCATAAAACTGGAATTTCTTTTTTATAACTTTTTACTCAAATCTACTTAATTTTCTTTTCTTTTTCTTTTTTTTTTTTTTTTTTTTTTTTTTGAGACAGAGTTTCGCTCTGTCACCCAGGCTGGAGTGCAGTGGCACGATCTCAGCTCACTCCAAGTCCCGCCTGCCAGGTTCACGCCATTCTCCTGCCTCAGCTTCCCGAGTAGCTGGGACTACAGGCGCCCGCCACCACGCCCGGCTAATTTTTTGTATTTTTAGTAGAGATGGGGTTTCACCGTGTTAGCCAGGATGGTCTTGATCTCCTGACCTCGTGATCCGCCCGCCTCAGCCTCCCAAAGTGCTGGGATTACAGGCGTGAGCCACTGCGCCCGGCCTAAATCTACTTAATTTTCTATAACAAATGAGATGTTGGATATGAGTGAGGAAAAATGCATCAGAACATCTATGGTGTAATACTTTTTCTGTTGTTTTTTTTTTGTTGTTGAGAAAAACGATCTCATGTGATCAAGATAGTCTTTTGAAAACAAGATTCATCCACATAAATAGGAGACATAGTTATACATGTTGAGTCTCCATTCACAAGCAAACAGTCCTTATCTTAGTCAAAAATGGGGGATTATTTTAAAATATTTCCCCTTTTCTGAAAATCCAGTTGCCGCTGCAAGGTCCTGAAACCACTGATAACTTCCCAAAAGAAGTGGCTTATTTCTTCCCCACTTGTTAGTTTATTAAAAAAGAATCCTTTAAGCCTTTTTAAAAGGTTTCAAAATTAAATTAACATTCTAAAAAAAAAGTTTTGAAGTTCCGATTTTACTCTATTAATTCAGTTCCTCCAGATGCTATTCAAGGTGAACCTAGAGTTTTTCTTTCATACCCACTAGGAAAAGTATGTACTCTCTAACTTCCCATGTTAGAGCCCACAGGTTTTTAGAGAATATTTATGAACCTCTTGGTTAGCAGATAAAAAGAAGTAAGTGACTTTCTTAAATTCGTAAAGCAAAGGTAATCCAGAAAATCACTATGAGGAGATCAGATAAACTATTCACTGTGTGGCTCCACAAATATTTGGGGTGAGATAGATCATCCGGGGTGTGCGAAGATGCAGGAAAATTTTAGTAGCATCTAACTTTCCTCAGTGGACTTATATCCACTGAACCCAAACATTTTGTGCCTAATAGCTGGCCAGATAGGAAGGTTAAATTCTAAGTGGACAATGGAGGCTATATTCTTACATCCTTGGTAGACACTAAAGCATGTTAAAAGAAATAATGGAAAATACAAAGCACAGATTATTATGTGGACACAGACCTACTGAACCTGTGCTTGGAATAAATCTAGTCCTTTTGTTTCCTTGAACTGTCTTTTTGGGTAACTAGCTCTCCATGTTTTTAAAATTACTCAGAAAAGTTACTAAAGTCATAATGTTGAAGCATTGCAGCCCAGTTAGCATGTCTTTCTGCCTTATCTCACAACAAAGTATTAAGAAATAAATAACCTAAGAGTTAGGAGAATTATTTTATTAGGGACTAAAATCTGTCTGGTCAAACTAATGACACATTAAAATAACAGAAATCTGTGCTATTTAGAGCAGGGCGGGGGTGGAGGGCATTTGCTTTGGTAAAGTGATCAGGAAGAAGTCCATTAGGAAATTTTCCTCTGGTTCCTACAGATCAGGCCTTGCATCATTTCAAAGCATAAATTCACCAGATAATCAGTGACTTTTACGCAAAAATTGAGAGTGCAATATACTCCTTCCAACGTTGTTTAATGAAGCAAAATCCATGGAAAAGTGAAATGCAAAAAACCATCACGATTTAAAACACAGAGAGATAGAACTTCACAATGGCAGACCATATTTGGCAGGGACCCAAATTCATTATTGCACATTGACCTGAATCACCCAGGCTACTCTGTATGCTGCAGGGCTCAGAACCTGCACAGTCCTCTGATAACTCAATAAAGGTGTCTGCCTAAACACAGCAGCAACTATAGAGGAAATTGGATATTTCAGATGTTGTAATGAAGCTAACAACAACAACAAAAAAATCTATTAAAGATTAGATAGACTATAAAATAAATTTGGGAAAGATAAATGAGAGAATTAAAACCAAAAGTAAATGTTGATATGCATTCATATATATGTGTCCATGTATATTTTCTTAATAAATGTTCTCATCCATTTTTTAAGCATCTACATTGTGGATTTTCTTACATTCAAAGGACCAATAAAGAAAAATTTTGTAAATAAGCTAGTATATAAATGTGATGCCAAGGAGCATATATATTTTTCTTCATATATTTACTTTGTTTATCAGATTCAAAAGTAAGCGAGACCTCTGGGCTATTGAAGGTACTATATTTCAAACCCTACTCAGATGAATTTTTACTGTTTTTCTTATATTTATTTGATAGCATAATACCAATTTCAGAGGACAATAAAGAACCAAGTCTCAATGAACTAGTTAAATTGAACCTTAATGTTAGAAGCAGAATTTATTAGAAAAAAAATAAATTTCGTCTAGAGGAAGTGTGGTAAACTGTTTGTGTGTATATCTTAGTACTGACTGACATATAGAGTAAATATGTTTCTTCTATGTAAAAATACCCAATTTTTGGAATTCAAATGAGAACCTACAATGTTATGGTTAGCATTAGGATTTTCAGCCTATGTTTCATCAGCTGAAAACTAAGGTTTTTTCTTTAAAACTGAAATAAATGTGTCAGCATCATGTTTTACTATTCCCTGGCCACATGGTGGGTAACCTTTACTTTAAAGATAATAGAGGATGGTCTGATCTAACGAGATGCAAGTATAGAAGAAAAATATCTGAGAGTATAGGCAACCTTATATTTAATTTGACTAATCAGAGCAGTGCAATTGAGGACTAAAAAGTCAATTGCCTAAAAGAGTCATGAAATGATCATCCACTAGTCTCTCCAGTAGTCACATTCTTCTCAGGTCCACATACAATGTTATCGTCAATATTCAGGAAAAAAAAAATAAAGATAGCAAGGAGTAAAGAGGAGAGTTTCTGTTTTTAACTGAAGGGATAAAGTAAGTGATATAAGGAAAGATTAAAACAGCATTTTTTTAAAGGACAGTAGACTTGCTTAGTATCATCAGGCATGTAACAGGCTGACTTTTGGCAATGCCATATGGTAATTATCTGCGTACATATATGAGGAAATAAGATAAAATTGGTTATAATTAAGTTAAAGAGGTTTCATTTGAAGAATTCTTAACCATTCAGATTAAGAATACTAGAAAGAATAAGGAGCTAAATTGCAAAGTCTCTGATGGGAAGTCTTTGAAATATAAGTGTATGACTCTTTATTCTAGAATATTCTACATTTACTGCTTTACAGTTATAAGTTGGATAGATTCCATAGTTCTTAAGCTTTATAGCCTAGTACTTCTAAATACTTATTTACTTGACTAAGCATATTTATCCCTAGCCCCATCACTGCCACAAAAAGCAAAATAAAGCATCCTTCCTACAGCACAGGCTTCTGAATGAAGTCTGTCTCCTCTTTAAGAGCTATTCGTGGTTCCCCAATAAAATAATACAACATGTAAAGCCCAGCCTCTAATATGATAGTCACCTATCTTTCTAGAATTATCTCTCTTTTCATCCGTACTCCAGCAAACATCTACAAAGGAAGTAGGCTACATGAGACTAATTGCTACTCCTCAAATGCATTCTGCTTCCCTTAACAGCATTCTCATTGCCTTGAATGCCATTTATCTCATCTCTGGTACTGAAAACATTTCCATCCTTCAAGACTCAAGAATCTTGGACAAACCCTCCTTGATTTCCCATGATAGTACATTCCATGCCCTGCTCTAGACTTGAAACATGTATGTGAACTTCCCTAGATCATAATCTACTTGCAGACCCAGGCCAGGATGTTGTCTCTTTTACAGTGCCAAGCATAGTACCTATGCTATAATGGCCCTCATTGAATTACTTTGCTTACAGCATGCTGGACTAGTAGCTGAAGCCTTTTTTCGAGCCCAAACCAACTAGGTTTATTTTTTATTTCAGCCACACACAAGTCCCAGGATCTGACTCTGTTTATAAGCCCACCTTTGGGCTAATTCCTTACCCTGGATTTGGAGTTTGGCTCCTTCCCCCATACCAAGTTCAGCTCTTGTAGAGTCCACAAGGACGCTGAAAGCAAGAGGTGGTTTTCTTTCCAACAGAGTTGTTACAGGCATCAACCTATATAATGCAGCCATTCCTGCACCCAAGAAACAACTGGCCAGAAGTGACCTCATGATAATTCTTTGGGAAACATGTTTTTGAGCACCTGCAGTATGTTAAAAACTGTCCCATACCCTGAGGATTATTTAGTGAACAGCAGTATACTTACATATCATTGGAATGGGGATAGATAATAAACAAAATAAGTAAATCATAAAGTAATATTGAAAGTCAGAAGTGCCAAGAGAGGAAAGAGTCATGGAAGGGATATAGTGAAGGCCAAAGAGTGGCAGGAGGCAGGGAAGAATTTTAATGTCAATGGGATGATTAGGAAAGGTCCCACTGAGAATGTGATATTTGAATAAAGGCTTGAAGAAACAATTTCTTGACACAAGATTCCTACTGGAAAGGTAGCAGGTCCTCACCTGCTCAGGGGCTGCACCCCTCTGCATCACCCCTCTGCAACTCCACCATGGCACTAGTGCAGTGTGGTGTGGAGTTGACCTCATTCCCCTATGGCAGCATCATTCCCAGAGTAAATTAAGTTTCTATTCCCTGGCTTATTCTCGAGTTGTGAAATACAGAGAGAAAAGAGTAAAACCAGAGTTATTTTATGATCCCCTGACAGAAAACACAGTGTTATTTATTACTTAGAACTCTCCCCAGAGATTAGTCACGATTTAATATCCCTAGTTGACTAATATGCTCAGGCATCACCATTAATACATACTTAGACACTTGGCATTCCATTTTAGTAGTTTCACAAACATCTTTAGCAAAGCTAACAAACAATGTGGTCCCAGATTCTTTTCTCCCTAAAGACCCTCCATATTTCTTCAACTTGCTGAGCTCATGCTGTTTGCAAAAGAAGCTTTGCACTTACAGGAAAACATGGAGGGCTTAGTATGTGCCCCATGGTTTTTACAGCCATACTACTAAAAACGTGGTTGAGGGTGCAGAGGAGAGACTCAGAGCATTTTCACATTTTCCTATTGACACGAATTGGCTGTTTTGACAAGGGAAAGTCGTGGCATAGGATTTTTTAGATAAATTAACAGAATGAAAGTGCTAAATTAAAATTGTGACATTGATTTCCTTTTTAGCTCAGCTGTGCATTATATAAAAGGGTCAGGAGAAGGATTTATTATAGGTGATGAGTCTCTGTCGTGTGCTAAGAGACCGGTATATAAAATAAAGTTGTCCATTTCAGACACCCTTTGTCTTCAAGGAAAGCTGTCTAGGTGGCCCACGGGTGGCAAAGGCGCTGAAAGGAAATGGAAATTGATAATCGGTCCTGTTAGGCAGATTCTCTGCATGTTCAATTCATATCCTTTTGAAAAGAAGAGATTAAGATGAAACCTCATTGAGGAATACACATTTTGAAGAAAATAGAAACAAAGGTTCTGCAAGGCTATTTCAGTTGGTGTCAAATGTGAGAACAAGGCGACACAAACTTATATGAAGAAAGGGCATTAACAAAATCCTCAGACAAAGAAGAAGCTAATAGCAAATATATGCAGCCGTCTTTGTGGATGCTCATAAGAGAAGTGGTACAACTTGATTTACAAAGGGCCTGGATAATTATTTGTTACTTGGAGCCAACCCTGCCTCTCCCTCTGCAGAGGGCAGGCACTGACCATCTGCGGGTCTTCGTTTAGCTTTTGTGTGGATGAGAATTAGCCACATTTCTGCATCTGGTAAGCTTTGCATGAAGAGATGTTTGAAGCACTGGCTTTGTTTTGTTTTAAATCTTTAAACTGCTCCCTCAGCTTCAGTCAGAGGATTACTGCACATCTAACCACGAATAAATTGAAATATCAGCTGAAGAGAGCGCATGTTGCTTGCTGGTGGAATAATGGACGGCAGGTGGTAGAGGGTTTTGTTTTCAGAAAAGCACAGGAGGCTAGAAGTGACAAGAGTGATTTTGTGAGAGGGCTGAAACTGTCAGGATGAAGTCAGAGGGGTCAGTAGTTCCTGAGCTGACCTTTTTAAACAAACCCGGAGAAGACCTTTTACTGGATCCTCACAGCAGTTGCACATTCATGCCAGAAAGGTTGCCCCTCCTTCTAGATATTGAGAATCCTAACAAAAAGCATATTTTCTATGATAGGGCCCATGTTCACCTACGTGGTAGCCTGACACTCCCTCTCCTGTCAGCCCGTGACACACAATCCTAACTGCTCACCTGCTCCACCACACACACACACACACCAGCATTTGAGCTGTCCCTTAACGCTTTTCTGCAGTCTTTGATATCATCTTCCTGTCAAATCACAGAAATCAAGGGAGTGGGCTGCAAAGCGGGACACTCATGTGCTAATTTCCATGTCATTGCTTTGAATGGTTTTCTAGCATGAAGAGCTGTTACCTGACTTCTGGAGGCATGCTAAAGTGCTGAGACCCATTGTAGATGGCCTAAAAATTCACTTCTTAATGTTCATAAGCCACAATTATAGAATGCACTGCCGTATGGCTTTCTTTTCAAATAAATATTGTTCTCTTTGAGCTCTGTTATGTCACTGGAAGTCACAATAAATCACACACCTAGTATGCTTTCTACTGAATGCTTGTTGTTCAAAATTCCCAATACCTGAAGGAAAGAACCTTTTGTCCCCAAAGTCTGTGAAAAAAAAAATGAGGGATTTTCTCCCTTCGTCACTAAATATTATTATATTATCATATCCTCTTCCATTATTTTTTTCTTTCCTGTTTGCAACTGGCACAGTAGTTTAGTCACTCAGCGTCAATCCTCAGATGATGTGCGCTAAACCACCAAAATGTGAGTTATTAAAGACAGACAAACAAGTTTTTTGAAAGTTTTGAAGCAAATAAATGTGATTATAAAACTTAGAATATTTTTCTTCCGTTTGGTTCTATGTAGTTCTCTAAACTTCTGAGTCAACAGTAAAAGGGAAATTTGGTGACTCATCCCTCAGATAAGAGTTAATTTTTGAATCTGGCAGAAAAAAATAATTTAAACAAAGCCCTAGAACTGGAATCTCCTTATTAAGTATTGATTCCAAGTTCAGTACTCTTCAATGGGCACTGCTGTTTCCAGGCACTTAAACAGCAATGCAGCCTATATTGTTGGACCATGTTTTTCTGATGCCCTCCTCAGTTCCTGCCCCACGCAGGGAATCTACTTTATAGTTATCTCTTGATTTCTACCTGTGTATTTTTAAATGGCTCTGTATGTTGGAAAAGTTTCTGGCTCAGAAAAAAAAAAAAAATGTTAAAAAGAAAGAGAAATGGAAAGAGCGTTTAAGCAGAAGGTTAATGACAGGGTGGGAAACGAAAGGGTGGAAAAGAAGGTGTTATCACAATAAAAGAGAGCTCAGGGTGCCCAGAGTCCAGGTGGAAGACCCGCCTGGACTGGGAGGAGATGTGCTGGCCTCTAAGGGATGTCACTTCCTCCTTGCATCAGCAAGGTTAGTCTTGGGAAGAATCAAAAGAACAGGAAAAATAAAACAAAAGGTGACATTTGAAAAGAAATGATCAATAGATATATACAATTACAATAAAATCTCAAGCAAAAAGGAAGCAAAAATGTATTCTATAAGAATGAAAACAGAATTCTTTAATTCTCTACTGTTACCTCAAACACAGGAGAGAATTAAAAAGAGAAAAAGTGTTACATATAATTATTTGGTCAGAAAATCTAGAGGGAGGAGTAATTTTTTGTCAAATAAAAACTACTCAAATTGATTATGTAATCAATAATCATCCATAGAATTGGAAGCAAATTTTAAAATTTATTATTAAAAAGATATCAGGCACAAGTGATTTCACATCTGAATAGCTAATTGTTTTATCAGAGTTTCTATGTTATTTCAACAATTACAACTTATAGAAAGGTACAGAAAACTCCCTAATAAATTTATGAACCTTGACCAACTTTAATACTAAATCCTGACAATAGTACAACCCGGGAAATTGTAGACCAAAATTATAGACCATTTTCACTTATGAATAAAAATGCAAAAGTTCTAAACAAAGTATGATAAATTGCATCTTCGACATTCTAGCGACACTAAAAGTTTCTTGCAATATGTATACAATGGATTGTCTTTCTCCTAATTGTCTCTGTATTAACTTTATAGAATGAATGTGAGTAAACCTTAGGAAATAGGTTGAATTAGTACATAAGAAACATGATAAGGGTGCTTGACCCAGCTTCCTGTAAATGTCCTCTGCAGTTATACAGCAATGAAAAAGCTTTGCTTTAGCATATGGTTCTGAAATGATCTTCTAGTAAAGATTGTTCAGGAAGTCTTTCTTCATCCATACATTCACATATAGTTGAAAGCAGCAGATAAATGAGTGACACTTGATAATTACAAGGCATTCAGTCAATCCATCAATAAAGATTTTATTTTGGAAACTTTGTAGTGTTAGCACATTCAACCTGTCATATGCTTTTATTCCAGGGGTCTGGAGTTGCTTTTTTTTTTTTTTTTTAATGGAGTCCTGCTCTGTTGTCCAGTCTGGAATGCAGTGGTGTGATCTCTGCTCACTGCGACATCTGCCTCCAGGGTTCAAGCGATTCTCTTACCTCAGCCTCCCGAGTAGCTGGGATTACAGATACACACCACTATGCCTGGCTAATTTTTTTTTTTTTTGTATTTTTAGTAGACATGGGGTTTCGCCATGTTGGCTAGGCTGGTCTCGAACTCCTGACCTCAGGTGATCCACCTACCTCGGCCTCCCGAAGTGCTAGAATTACAGGTGTGAGTCACCGGCCTGGATTTGCCTTTTTAAGCATTTTCTGAGGTGGATATCTGAAGACAACTCAAGTTAGTCTGTATATAAAACATTGCAGAAAGGAGATTGTGTACAAAAATTAATCCTGTGAGAAAAGCTACCCATTTCCATAGTAAATCCATTATTTGTCATTTTATTTATATATTTATATATTTTTATCTTTTATTTATTTATTTATTTTGAGACAGGGTCTTGCTCTGCTGCCCAGGCTGGGGTGCAGTGACACAATCCTGGCTCCCTGCAGCCTTGACCTCCTGGGCTCAAGCAATCCTCCCACCTCAGCCTTCCGAGTAGCTGGAACTACAGGTGCATGTCACCACACCCAGCTAAGTTTTGTATTTTTTGTAGAGACGGGTTTCACCATGTTGCCCAGGCTGGTTTTCAACTCCTGGGCTCAAGTAATCTGCCTTCCTTGGCCCCCCGAAGTGCTGGGACTATAGGTGTGTGCCACTGTGCATGACCAATTTGTCATTTTACATCAGCTATAGTTTATATCTGGACCTCCTAAGCTTGTGTCTTGGTAAGATGCACTGTAGCCCCCCGTTAAAAGGCAGTCGTGGCACAGGCAGTTTGGGTGTGCTCATTGAATAGGGAGCCAGCTAGAGGGATCAATACCTAAAAAATTGTAGGTGCTCAGCAAACATTGGTTTAAGTTAAATGTTTAATTTATTTGGAAAGACAAACTTTTAATCTGTGTGTTTTGTATATAAATATTTTCATATGTCTATCTGCCTAAATGTATTTCTTCTTTGAGAGCTACAAATAGAAAAGAACTCACTCTAATAAAAGCTAACATTATAGTTTTAATTCTTGGAAAGTTAGCATTGCAGTTTAATTCTTGGAGGATATTAATTTGCCAACACCCCATATAGACCTAAAATGTAGGAGTTTCATATTCTCAGGAATAAAAAAATCTATATCCTCAAACATATGCAGTGCTTTGCTGAACTGAATAAGCATTTCTTACTTATTATGTATTTAACCATATTTTAGAAGTGGGCCTGAGGTCTACTTATCATATTTCTGTCTGTATAGTCATTACATATGCATCCTCCCACAGCATACATTTCTTTGGTATCTACCATTCTAAATTATGATTTGAGATTCATATTTTAAAAACATATAAGGTAACAATTGTGACCATAATAATGATTGTGATTTTCTTCCTGCATAGGTTTTTATAACAATTTCTGTTAGTGTGCTTTTTAAGACAATACTTTTAAGAACATTTTCCTCATTATAAAAGTAGTATGTGCTCACTGTAGAAAATTAGGAAAATACATAAGTGTAATAAAAATTATATTAGGATCATACTGTATGTGCTGTTCTAATCCTGCTTTCTCTTTCACTTAAAAATATATTATGGAAGCATTTTACTTGCACCTTTTAATTCTTCTAAATGTGATTCTCTTTGAAATGGCCACATAGGATTTTCAGGAGTAAATACCAATTTTTTCAATTTGCTATTTTACAACTTTTAAACAATAAAAGCAGAATCCATGTTGATGACAAACTGAACTCATGGGGGCCAATGCTGGTACTCAAGGACTTTTCTCTCAAACACAAAATGCTGCAATACCATAAGAAATAAATCAAAGCAAGGGAAGACCCCAAATTCAGCACCCACCCTTTATTCTGTGTGTTGACACAAAACATTGATGAAAGCAAGTGAAGAGTGAGCCTCCCCATATTGTCTTCTGTGTAATAGAACCCACACCATTGTATAAGCAGTAACGACTTCTTTGGCCGTAACTTAAAGACATCCTATTTACACTAGGGTCCTTTTTTCAGTTGTGAATAGATTGCATTTAAATTACAAACTTGGAAGGAAGAGGTAAAAGGATTACCAAGTGTGAGAGATGAATGACGAAAAGCAGTAAAGCCTATGCAATCAGAAGGATAAGTCTCACAGTTCATCTGACATAAGAGATGGATTACAATGGCTCTGAAGTGGAAGACAGTTTAGTTAGGAATTTAGCAGTAATTTGCATTTAAGGAATGCATTAGTGTATTCACATATACAGTTTCATCATTGGATGACTAACAGGAATATATGGTATTTGTTTATGATTTTATTTAATATGATGGGTTTTTTTTTTTTTCATCATTCAGGGAAAACCTGCTTTCCTCAGACTATTGGCTGCCATAACCACCGTCAGCCATTAAATGATGTAATGATGCTGTATTGACACTGTCCTGTGTATCTTTCTCTTTGTGGCTCATTCTGCCCTAGAAAAATATCTCTAAGGGGCAGTGCCAGAATTAACCCCTGCACACTGATCAACAGAAACTTCTTCTAGAAATAACTAAGTCTGTCAATCTTTCAAATATTTAACTCATGCAAAGACATTCATGGATAAATACAAGAGGGAAATCATTCTGTTATAAAATGGTTAGGACATCGTGAGTTTCTTTGAAGGAACAAATATTGCTTATGCTATTTTCTCCTTGAATTCACATTAGAAGACACAAATACAAATATATAATGTACATAGTCTTTAACCTAAAAACATCTTTAGCACCACATACCTCTAGAAGAGTAGAAGAGATATGGATAGGAAAATGGAGTCAAGAAACAATAAAGACACCTATCTCAGGAGTTTTCAGGTATGGACTTAACCCGACTCAATAACATACAGTAATGTCCACCCTCACCTCTCTTTCTTTGTGATAGTCACTCATCGTTTTCTGGGATAATGCTGGAAATAGAACAAGGTTTATTCTTTGCTTTTCTATGATGGCAAATTTTGAAGTTTTATACGTCCAAAATTTGGACTTTCATTTATAAATAGGGTTTTAGGAATGATGATGTAATTTCCATGTAGCATCACCCTAGGAGTAATGAGTTGCCATTACTGTATTATGGCTACTAACAGTGATGAGAAGGAGACTTAGAACTGAGCCAGTAAGTATTTAGAAAACACAATGCATTTTACCAAATCTAAGACATGCATTTTTTCATTTTAATTCCTCTGAATCAGTTTTACCAAATCTAAGACATGCATTTTTTCATTTTTAATACCTCTGAATCAGTTTGTCTTACAATTGATTATATCCTCAAATTACCAGATGCTGAATGTGAAAAAGTTTTAGCAATATTTTAAACAATGTATTTTCCTTATATTTTCTTCTTTATTGTATGAATAAACAATGTATGATAGCATCTTAAATGTGATGAAATATAGAGCTGTGCTTTTAATTTGTAATAAATGAAGGTAAAATTATTTACTGTTTTGGTAGTACTTATAACTGATATTCAAATATATCAACATATACCATCTCCAAAACTCCCCTAGACAGAGAAAACACATTCTCTTGGAAAGATCTTCCACAAAAGGAAATTGAAAATCTCATCCTCATTCTGTTTAGAAACTTACTTTCTCAAATCTAACTAATGGGTTATTGGGCCAGGTAGATTAGTGAATTCCACACATAATCCCCCCAAACTCAATTTATTCATTAAATTCGCTTCTTCTTCCTCTATGAAAGGGATTCCTAAGGCTAGAGGACTAACCAGCTAGATTAATTTGTTACCTTTTCTTACCTTTCCTTTCTGATAGTCAATAATGAAAGAAATGCACAAGTCAGAAAGAAGCAGTAACACAAGGGCCCAGATTATCCCTAAATGGAAAAACCATCCCTGGATAACACAGAGCCCGCTGTGCTTTAAATCTTTCCATAGGATTCAATTCAAAATATTGGAGTAGAATATAGATACCATATATGTATTATGTATATGCATTGTATGTATATGTGTATATACGCACAGTAGGCACACGCATATTTAATTACACAGTTACATGTGTTAAAAAGGCTTTGACCACAATGTTCTGAAAACCACTCTTAAGAAGCAAGAATGTGCATGTTAAAGTTACTTTCTGGGCTAATAGAGATGAGGAGAAAAGTTATTGGGGTTTGCAAATTTATTTTAAACAGATTCCTTAAAAATACCCACTGACCTACATTTATTGAAAGAAAAACAGTCAACTACAAATGTAATTGTTATCCTGTCAGGAATTTATTAATAGACAGGCTGTTGTCATCTTTGTTTAAATGCTCTAAGTTGACAGAATTTCATTTACATTAATGGGTGGAAAGTCCTTTTCTTACTTGTCCAACAAACTGGAGACAAAGTGCCTGCCAATGTTTTAATTTCTGTTTCATGTTCTAGTTAGAGAGTGAGAAGAATGCTTTCACTCCACAGTGTCATGAATATGATAATCTATGGAAATCACGGGAAAGCAGGTACTTAAGTTAAGCATATACTGTACTACAGGAATCCCTGATGAATTCAAGTCTCTTCTGTTTAGAGAAGATGTTGTTGCCTGTGAAGTGACAGACTGCCAGATGTTCGCGAAGTAGCATGGTAGCAGGCTCAGATCTTAGCATCTTCCCTAACCCCCACAGATGACAGCATCTAGTTTAGGCTACAGAATGGTCTTGCTTTCATTCTTTAAGCACTAGTGTTTACATTTACTTGTCAACTATCAAATCTTCATTTTCTTAATTTTACTTATTTAAACATGTGGAGCACAAAATTACATAACTGTATGAGCAATCCTGACTTTATACAGTGTATGCAGTCTAAATGTGAAATAAGCAGTTCTCCATCACGTACAACATGCTTAATCCATTGACTTCCCTTATAAATGCTGGAGAAATGGTTTGCTGAAGGGATGGGAAATGTTAACTATATCATAATATTAAGCACAAGGCAAAATATTTTAAAAGCACATTTTTAAAAAATAAATACATTAAAATAGTGTCATTGTGTACATAAGTAGTTCACAAAGTTAATAATAGAAAGCTATGAGACATTGCTAGAATTTCTATAATAAAAATGATGTTGATGATAAGAATTTCTATAATGATGGCAAAGAGGCCTATTAAGTGCCTATTGTGTATTAAGCTCTGGCTTAAGTCTATACAATTTATATAAATTATATAATCTTTACAGCTTTATAAAATATTATTCCCATTTTATGAGTGAGGAAACGGAGATCTTACAAAAGTTAAGCAAAACACGACTAAGTCAAAAACCTAGTAAAAATGGAGCCAGAATGGGAAGCCAAGCTAAGTTCAAGACTGTACTGTGTATAAATGTACAATTACCCAGTACCTTCATTCATTCAAGAGTGTACAATGAGCCAGGCATTGTTCAAGGTTCTGGAAATTAGTAAATAAGATTAGTGAACATTTTATTCTAGTAGCTCATACCTTTTAGAGGGGTTGGAGATTTTTAAAAATAAGCAAATAAATGATGTGAATATTTTGTAAAAGGAGATGTGAAGAGTGTGATTTGAAAGGCCTACTCTAGATTGGGTGGTCCGAGAGTGCCTCTGTAAGGAGGTGACATTTTATCTGAGTCCTAAAACATGTGAAGGATCCAACCATGCAAAGATTCGGATGCAGACCAAAAAAAAAAAAAAAAAAAAAAACCCAGTAAATGTAAAGGCCCTAAGGTCATATGATCTTATAAGACTTTTCAAGAATAGCAAGAACAATATGGCTGGAGTGTAGTGCGTAAAGGGGACAGTGGTTAAAATATATTGAAGAGGTGGGCAGGGGCCAGATAAGCCTACAGTCATGGTGATGTTTTCCGATTTTATTCTAAAAGCAATGAAATCATTGAAGGATTTTAAGCAGAGGAATGATCTGTCATAGTTTGTATTTAAGACAACTTCTCAGGCTGCTATAAGGAGGATACATTATACCAAGTCAAAAGAGAAATCAGGTAGATTGGTTAGGAGGCTATTGCAGTAGCCCAAGGATGAGGCAATTGAGCCTTGGACTAGAGCCATATCAATGGAAATGGTGAAAAGTAGAGAGATTTGGGGTGTATGTACTACCCAGCAAAGGAGACACTTAGAAGTGATGTAGGATGAAAAACAGAATAGTGGGGGGGTTGTTTATTTTTTTAAAATAGAGATAGGGTCTCTCTATGTTGCCTAGGCTGGTCTCAAACCCCTAGGCTCAAGTTATATTCCCGCCTCAGCCTACGAAGTGCTGGGATTACGGGAATAAGTCACTGTGCTCAGCCATAGGATAGTGTTTTCAGAAGGAAAGAAGGGTCAACTAGGTTTAATGATGCTGAGAGATAAAGTTAGATGAGCACAAGCAAAAATGTGGCCACAGGATTTGCACAATAAAGGTTGTCGTGAACTTCATTATGGAAGCATTTCAATTGTTTGGAATGGAGGACAAATTCCTGAAAAGGGTATGTTGAGGAGTGAATAGGAGGTGAAGGTGTGAGGACAGACACTATTAAAAATGCTTAAAAGAAGTTTGAAGGGAAGTAAATTAATGATGCCTGAAAGTGGCTGTAGGGTCACAGAAATTGTTTTGTTATGCTTAGTATATTTGTTTTTAGGATGAGAGATGCTAAAGTATATCTGTGTGCGAATGAAAATAATGTAAAAATCAGGGTGAATTGTTGAATAGTCAAAGATAAAAATGACAGAAGCAAATTCCTTCAGATGATCAGAGGGTACATGAGATGGAGTCCATGAGTGGAGTCTTTTAAAGGACATAGGATACTTCTCTTAGTAGTGGAAGAGAAGACAGAGGGTGAAAGTGCAGGTGAGTGGGATTATTTATGTTTAATTCTATTGCACTAAAAGTTATTACACATTCCCTGAGGAAGGAGATCACATCTGTTTTATTCTCCATTATGTCTTCAATGGTCAGCCCATAGCATGTGCTAGACAAATTGTAAATACTCAACAAATACATCTGAAAGAAGGAGCCTTTCCCAAGGATGTAGTTTATTAGGTCCTTCCCTCAGTATCTTTTCCTAAAACACCAAAAACTTTAAGTATTGTTTGGCAAAACAGTAGCCCAAAAACTTCAGGAAGTTCATGGCCAATGTAGAGGGAGCGGCACTAGGCTTGGAGTTGGGAGACCTAGATTTGAGATGAGTTCTGATTTATGGATGTTTGTTACTGTATTCTGTAGCTGCTTGGAGAAGCTATTATTTGTGGAGCACTTTGCCAAACGTATAAAACATATTTTCCCATGTTTAATGTTTCATACATGTATGGTAATTAAGTATATTAGAAAGATATTTTTATATGAAAAAACTTATACTTGCTTTTATTTTCTTTCCAATATAAATCTCTTGCTTAGCATAGAGCTACTAAAAATTGACTTTCAAAATGATGATCATTTTATTCCAGTATGCTCTGAACTGTAACTCTAAATGGGGTTTTAGATGGATCAAAATGTGATATTTTATGTCCTGTGCTGTAAAAGGGATTAAAACAGTTATCCAGGTGTTTCTGCATAGGAGGACATTAGGTATCATATTGCATAAATATGGAAGAAAATTGATTAACCTATTCTTGCTCCAAATATAGCCTGAATCCTGTGTGCTTTTTACCCCGTATTTATAGCAGTCCCATTTTCCTCATCACCTCATTTTTGTGTTTTCCTTTGCTTCCATTCCATTGTGCAAGGCAATTTTTATTCCATTTTCCCTCATTGGTTTTTGCCCTTGACATTCTATGCAACATTTAGCCATGAAAGCAGTAGCATTTTGAAGGTGGATTTCAAAAGCAAATTATTTCATCCAAGTACTCCTAAGGCACTGGAAGGACTGTTGCTGAGAAAATCTTTCTTTATGTGTTGTTAATACTCTGTGACATTTTTATAATTCAGAGCACTCACATCATCTTTACATTATTTATTATATTGTGCATAAATGAGATTTATGCACAATGTAATAATACTTTGGTTCTATAATGCTTTAGAGTTTTCAAAATAGTAACAGCTGTATTTTAATCATCTATTAATGCTTTTCCTATTTTAAATAGTTGTGGTGAAGAACAAATGGGCAAGGTGATTGTTGTTACTTCTGTTTCACACAGATGAAAATTGAGGCTCACAGAGGGCAAGTGGCTTGCCCCAGGTCACTCAGCTAGTTTCTGCATTCTAAGATCAATGATCATTCTGCATATTGCATTGCTTTAGTAGAAGGTTCTATTTTTCTCCCAAATCCTAAAACTCTAATATGTACCAAATGCAACCACATGTGTATCTATATTTTATTCTTACCTCTTTAGTAATTTCATGCCTGTTATCATTTATATTCACTTCTAATATTTGTGGTTGATTTTCTGTAGAGTGTGTCTCAGGTGAGTTTGTAACTAGACATCAAATTTTGTCAAGATAATTACAGTGTAATGTTAGTTATGAACTGTATGAATTTCCCAATTCATACAGCGTTTTAACAGCTTTCATTAAAAAAAATTTTAGTTCTATTAATTTTCTGCACCGATTTCATTATTTAATAATGAAGTAAAATAGCTATAATATCTTTAGTTTTACCTTTTACTAATGAAGCCTAAAACAGTTTATGAACCCATCCAACCTTGGAAGTTTGATAAACATGATCCATGATATCCATATGTTATAGCCTAATAGACTCAGAATGTTCTATAGTTAAGCAGGATGGAAAGAGTTATAATTTATGACTCAATCTGATGTTTCATTCACAGACAATGTAATGCCACCTAGGCATAAACCCTAAGGAATTCTAATTGTGAATTTGAAAACAAAACAGATCATATCACTGGGAGGGACCTCATAGATCATGTAGTCAAACCCCCTCATGTTACCGGTGAGAAAACTGAGACACAGAGGGAGTCACCAGCCTGCCATAGGTCACAAAACCAGCTGACAGCAAAGCAAAGATCAGAGCCCCATCTCCTAATTCCCAAGTCAGTACTGTTTCCAATATGCCACATTACCTCCCCCAGCAAGATGCCTCCCATGGAGCATTGCTTCTTGAAGATGAAGTATATTAAATTCACATTTGGCTGCTAATCATTTTCTCAGCAGCTCTATGGTATTTCATTAACTTCTGCATGTAACACCCTGGCCTTTCACCTGTATTAACTTGAGCTCATTAAACTTGAGGCCAGTAATAAACAGGACCAAACTAATTCAGATATTTTGCTTGGTATGTGTTCAGCATTTTTTTTAATGGTTTCTACTGTGCGAAACATTTCCCCTTCACAATTTGTGGAATAAGTAAAACGGGAAGCATAGATTTCAAGGAATGGAGTATGTAGGTAGTATGCTTCTTTAAATAAATAAAAAGTATATTTAACACCTACCTTATACAAAACTTTATGAAGACTACAAAGAAATATGAGTGCCAGCATAGCACAGAGTCTCACATCAGGCAGACTTGGATTTGAATCCTGGCTCTGCCATTTGTTAATGGTCAGAATTGTAGCAAGTTACTTAGTCTTTATGCCCCTCAGAGTTGTTGTGTATAAATGGACACTAGAATACCCAACTCATGGATATTCTTTATCTTCATTGCAGTATCTTCATTACTCATGTGCTTTGCAAAGTGTCTGGTATATAGCCATGATCAGTTAATAAGCTGACATATTCGTGAAGGTGATGATGATGGTGCAGTTCCTTCCCTCTCCCTTGTTAAATTTATAATCCCCTCTCACTCAGCCATTTTTGAGGAAATTGATTTTCCCCACGTCTCCTCCCCTACCTCATCATCTCTACAAAATATAAGCAAAGGTCCTTTAGAATACAAGGAAAGTAAAACTAAGTCATTTTACCCTTCCCAGGTTGTCCACCAACACTGCTTTATGTTCCTTTTGACTAAGAAGTAAGTCTTTGGCAGCTCATAGACTATGCAGGCCCCAGTTAACAAAGTTCCTACGTAATTTTAAAAGTTAAGAATCTGACTGAGCAGGGGATGGTGATAAAGGAGGGGTCATCTACAGAAAGATGACCAACAAAGAGGTAGAAATAGAAGTCTGTCAGGAAGAATGACAGCATTCAGGAGTTTCAAGGCAGAAGCCATTTTGAGTCAGGGTGAGGCAGTCAGCAGGCAGTGTGGGAGTGAAGATCAATATTGGAGCCTTGGTGTGGGGACAGGTAGTCAGTGTTGGTTCTCTGTTTCCCGAATACTACGTGTATGAGTTCTCCAGAGAAACAGAGCCAATTCCCATATTAGATTCCCTCTTATATATCCATATATAACCAATAGGTTATATATTCAATTCCCTCATATATCTATATGCAGCCTATTGGTTATATTATTATAGCCAACAGGTTATAGGTTATATCTGTATGTAACCCATTGGTTATATATAGGTATGTAAAAGGGAATTTAATATGGGAATTGGCTCACGTGGTGATGGAGGCCGAGAAGTCCCATGACGTGCCATCTGCAAGCTGGAGAACAAGGAAAGCTTGTAGTGTAATTCAGCCTGACTCTGAAGGCCTAAAAACTGGGGGAGCCAATGGCATACTTAACTCTGCCTGAATCTGCAGGCCTCAGGACTGGGAGACGAAGGAGGCAGCAGATGGTAGAGGAGATGGCTGGGCGAGTGCTATAAGGCCTACAGTCCAAAGGCCCACGAACCTAGAGCTCTGATATCCAAGAGCATGCGAAGATGGATGTCCTAGCTCTCACTCCAGAAGAAAGAAATAATTTGCCTTTCCTCTACCTTTCTGTTCTACGCAGGCCATCAACCAATTGGGGGATGCCCGCCCACATTTTCTTTACTCAGGGCATATTTTCTTTACTTGGTCTACTGATCCAAATGCTAATTGCTTCTGGAAACACTCTGACAAACACACCCACAAATAATGTTTTACCAGCTCCCTGGGCATCATCTCTTAACCCAGTCAAGATGATACATAAAATTAACCATTACACCATAGAACCCTTTTTTAATTTTCTACTATAACAGCCTTGAAAAGAATGATAACCTTAGAACTCATCTAGTTCACTTTCCTACCACTACCAGAATCCCATCTCTAACATTCTGGATCATTCTCCCTTTCTGCTACCGCCATCATCCTACAGTCCACCCTTCCTTCTGCCACTATGAGGATCTTGTCACACATTTTCAAATATCTGGTGTTCCCATACACCCTAAAGAATAAAATCCAAGCACTTTGCCCAGAATTCAGAGCCCTATCTATAGATATTCCAGCTTCATCCCCCACTATCTGCCTGACATTTAGTATATTTTAGCCATAGAAGGATAAGCTCATCCTGTAGTTCCTTCACTTCATTTCCTTACTTCTCTTCTCCTCCTACAACTAGGCACTGCTTTCCCCTTTCAGAATTTTTCAGCATAGTTTAAATTCCTCCTTCACTGTAAAAATTGTATTAACCTCTGCGTTGGAATTAATTGCTCATTGGATCTGGGTTACATCAGATTGTTTGTGCATGTTGTCCTCTACTTATCTTACTTCTCCTTACAATGACGTATGTAAGCCAGATGTCAGCTGACTTTACCCAGTCCTGTCCTTCTGGAGATTGCTACAAAATCCCCAGAGATTCTGTTCTCTAGGTTGCTTCTGGCTATAAATTCCAGCTGTCATTGAATTCTGAATCTCCCTCAAATCTCCCTCCTGTTGGTTTCTATTCTTTTCAGCTATATACCAACCCAACCATGAAACTCAACCCTGTTTCCCTGATTTTCCTCCAAATTTCTCACCAAGACATGTAAGTGTGTGGCAGATGTTCTTAAACAGAGGCTATGGAGGAGGATTTAGATTGGAGCAATGCAAACATCTTAAAATTAAATAGTGGCTCTCCCTGTTTATAAATGTCCTTCAGCCTCATACCAACAGGCTTTGCTCCTTCTCTCCTGCCCTCTCTTTTCGCGCTTTCTTTTACCCTCTCCTCTCTTTTCTATTCCCCCTCTCCTTCAAAATTCTACCTTTCTCCATGCATAATGGTTGGACCATCTGTTTGTTCTGGTTTCTCCTAAAACATGCCATCAATTTCACATTTCCTAAATCCCAACCTAGAGGTATTTCTTCAAAAATACTTACTTTAAAAAATGACAGTTTTTAAAGAGAGATCTGATGTGAGTTATTTAAATTGTTTCAATATTAAAATAATAATTTTCTTTTCTCAGTTCCTTTGAATATGACTTAATCATCTTCATAAGGCTATAAACTGCTTTTGGAAGGAACAGCCTCCTGGTCCTCTTTGTGGCCTAGGCCCCAGCACCTGCACAGCACTTAGCAGAAAGCAAGTCTTATTTCCATCATCCTTTGCTGGCATTCCATGAATGTTAGACTTTCTTCTCTTGATTGACATTATTCCTAATTCATGATCCGACTTCATCACTTCACAACAAAATGCGCTCTGCCTGCTTTTCCCAGGGGAAGTGCCTCGCCCTCTTGTAGATTATGAACGATGGAGCAGAGGGTTAGCAGTCCATTGGGTCCTCGGTGCCTTTTCCAAATTGTCACCCTTCTCCCTCCACTGTTTATTCCACCTGGAGGATTCTCTTCCCCTTTCCCGACCTCACACCTCCATCTGCACCACTTGCCATCCTACCTTCACCTTATCCTTCAGAGTTTAGCTCAGATGACACCTCTTCTAGAAAATCTGTGACCCCTCAGCCTGGGTTAGATACACATTGTCACTGCTCATATAACAGTTTGTGTCACTTCTGCCACAGCCCTTGTCACAGGGCATTGCAATTGTTATTAATATAGTCTCTTTAAGGTCACACACTATCCTTTCTATATAAATTTCAAGTGTCTGGCTCCTTATAAATGTTTTCCGAATGTATGAATCACAGCTTCTCTGTAAGTATGATTTTTTTCATGTCATATTTAAAAACCTATTTATATACTTTAATTTGTTTCTGAAAGTAATTGTTTGGGATTGTTTGACAATTAAAACAACCAGAAAGATTTTGTAAATATATTCAAGATATTCATTCATTCATTTATTCATTTATTCATTAAGCTTTGAAAAATTACATTCAGCACCTATTATGTGCTGGATCAAAGTTACCTGTCTAGGATCTCAACCTGGGCAGATGGACACATAAGCTAATGATGATAAGGCAGTGCAGTAGGCGCAGAAATTAAAATATGCCCAGGATATTCTAAACCACTGGGCAGGGAGGGTAATCAGTAAAGGAGATGATTTAGGTGTTATGAAGACTGAGCTGAAACTAAATAGCCTAATTGGCATGTACCAGGTGAAGAAGACAGGATGGGGTATTCTGGCAGAGGGGATGCATGAGCAAACATGGAAACACAGAGCACAGTACACAATGCAATAGAAGCAGTTAAGGCTTATGGGAATAAATTGGCAGGCATGCATTTTGCAAATATTATTCCATTTAATGCTTATACCAACATCGTGAGTTTGATACTGTCATTCTCATTTCATTGATAAGGAAAATTAGTAGTAGAATAGTTAAGTAATTGGCTCATAGTCACACAGCTAATGAGTGCAAAACTGATTTTAATGCAAATTTGACTTCTAAATTATTTCCCTCATCACTATGTGAATGTTGACTTTCTACTTTCACTATGAAACATGAACTATCTCTGCTTTTGACCAATTTAGATATCACACATTTGATCAAAAGTTGAATGCTTACATTTATCAGGTTAAACTAACACTCATATTTTATATATTTTACATGTCCAATGCCAGTGTACTGATTTGCATCATTGGCCATCACATAGCACTATGGTAACATGTAATATGTGGATGGACTTTCTGTCTCTGTCTTTTTATTGTGTTCCACTGTCCAAATTTGATAATATCATGAAACATTGCTTACTGTTATATCAGTGATTAAGCATTACATGCCAGTTACATATGGGAAAATCTGAGCTTCTGATTCTAAACCGTGCTAAAACTGATTTTGAAATAAAAATCAGCATCAAATGTAAATAACTGATTACTTTCATAATTGAAAAGAGGAAAGAAGAAAAGTAATTGAATTCACAAAGTACAGAACAAAAAAGAGACTTCTCATCTCTATCTCCTGTGCTACCTTAAATCATGCTGAGCACACAGAGATTGAAATTAGGGTGAGTTAGGAACTTTACCCGGATTACTTTATTTAAACCTCACAATGGCCATTTTATAGATAATGAAACAGACTCAGAGAACCCATGCTCTCAACCATTATACCATTTTTTTATGCTCCCATATTTTTTATTTTAGGTATCCAAGAACTCTTCAATTAGCTTTTTGAGTTTTTTAAAGATCAACTGTTTGAACATTTATTTTCTTCATTTTTCTCTGCAATTATTGGTCATTTTATTGAGTTCAAACAGTTTTCCAAGGAGTCTGGCATATTATTCCTTGAGATAACTGCAATAACCAGGTATATTTGACATATAATTCAATCTGACAGAAGCCCTTAATGAATAGCAAAAGATACTTACAAAATTAGTAACAATGATAATTTGTACTACACCGTCTGGAAATTGTTTAGCCTTTAATGTGGCACAGGACAGTTCCTGGCCCAGAGTGGATATTCAATATTGTATTTGTTGAATAAATGTCAAAAGACTGATAAATAATAGAGCTATGTCATATGCAAACATGTCTTTTGGGAAAAAAAGCCAACTTTTAGATATCCTTTACATGTAACTTATCCTTTAGTCTGTCAGTTGTATACACACACACACACACACACACACACACACATAGATAGATAGATAATAGATTTCAGGTTTATACTGAATAAGATACATATATACATATATATATCTGATACTGAGTGATATATTCTGATATAAGCCTGAAATATTTTCATCTTTCATATATTACAATTTAGATATCAAAGTAATTACTTGTCTTTCTGTTATTGTTTCCAATTAGATAAGAGAGCGTGATTAAGAAAATAGAGTTGATCCATTACAGTACTATAGACTAGTGCTATTAGGCAACTTGCTGCCATTCTCATAAAAATTATGCAATTTAAACTGGAAGATACAAGTGCTTGCTTCTATTACAAACAAGAACCCTTTTCTACTTCATAATATGCTCAATTACCTTTAGATTGATCCATGAATAAATTATAATCCAAATAGACTTCTTTACCTTAAAGCTTTGCTGGCTTAAGGTATCATTGTTGATTCATTATGTTGTCACTTTTCTATCGGCAATGTAATGCTTTTTATATCTGGATAGAGACAGTTTTAGTGTAAGATACTGTTATCTTTAAATGAGTAGGATTTAGCCTTTCTGGTGAGAACAAATTCATCAATGATGAATCCCTGGAGAAACTATTGAAACAAAAATCACACCATTTCTGAGCTTTGTTCAGTTCATCAGTTACAAAGCAGCTTTTGATAGTCCTAAAGAACTTTTTCCTTTGTTTAAGAAATATAGCATGACGCTCAAAACCTCTCACTTTGAGTTACCGCAGGCTACAACTTTTCTGTAAGAAAATAATGAATGAAGAGGAAAATCTCCTGCTGCTGGCACTGTCAGGTCCTGCTGCTTCTCCTCCTGCAATAGGAAATCAATTAACTATATGTTCAGGCAGAGATTTGAACTAAGTGCTTTATTAATCATCACTGATTGCATACACACACAGTGGCCAACTATGCATTCATCTTCACTCTTTCTTAGCTTTGTTTTGCTTGCTTGCTTGCTTTTTCCTTCTTCCTTTTTTTTGCAAGATCAGAACACAAATGTATGCCTAAATGTAGTATGTGTAAAGGTGATCGGGTGATCCTTTGGTGCAGGAGAAAATTGATGTTTTTTGTTTTCAGAAAACTTTACTTTTAAAATGTTCAGTACTTAAATAGCCTTAGGACCACTTTAATATATACAACATATTTTTTAAAGCACTTAAATTTTCAAACTAATAAGGAAAGCAAAATGTCTACAGCAGCCTTGAAGTTTTGGAAGCTGGTACTATACCTTAGTCTCTGAGAGCTCCATGTAGCAGTGAGGAAAAAAACAAAAATGAACCCAATTTGATGTGGAGATGCTTGGTGGAAGGTTGAAGGAGCAGTCACTGATATTTGGTTTTTTTTTTTTTTTTTGCTTTCAATTTAAAAAAAATTGGCAAGTTTTCCTTTTAGTCCATTAATTCCTTTAACCAATGCACAAAGAAAATCCTGTAGGAATCTTTGTGTTAAATTGAGATTCTCTCTTTAGGACTAATTATAAAACCAATTAGCACATTAGAAATTTAGCATGTTAGCCAGGGGAAGGCTGTGTAACATAATTTATGTATGGCAAATATGGTCAATCATTGCAAAAAATGACAGAAAATATCAGGCTGTTGGATATTTACACAGGCTGTATTATATTCAGCATCAAAATATTTCAAAAATTTATTGTTATTATTACCATTGTTGAAATAATTTGAAATCATTATGTTTTAAATTTAACTACATTCATTGTCTGCATTTGGATAAATAATAATCTAAATGAAAAAATACACTATCCTCTGATGTACGTTTAAAGGAAGATAGATTAAAAGGTTCCAAGAATGATTTCTTTTGAACGGCCTTTACAAAACTCTTAGGTGAAATTAGATGATGTTGAGTAAGGTAAAGTCCAAACAGAGAACCATGTAAACCCCAACAGGGAAAATAATGGTTCCGATTTTCATGGAGCCTGCTAACCTGAGGCATCTGCTAGAACCAGAGGTCATATGTTTCAACACTTAACCATTCTTGATAATCTTTGATTATATTAGATTAGGATTGAGATGCCCCTGAGGTGTAAGAGAAGCACGCAGGGGGTGATATTCTGAAGATTTATATCATGTGGATATGTGCTCGCCACCTTATGTGGTATTATCTGGACCCCAAAGGCATTTCTTTGGCACCAAGTGTAATCCCTAACACCTCATATACCTCATATGCCCCAAGAAAAAGCCATTTCATAAAAGGACGTTTCATAAAAGCATTGTCTTTTCTATATTAAGGATGCTTATATATGTGATAAGGACTTGTTTTATACTCTTATTTATTTTATGCTTTTAGCAAGTCAGTATCACTTGTTTTATAGCAAAATAGATACAAAACACTATCTCCCCCATCATATTATTTCATATTACTGCAACAATTAAATATTACAATTTAAGAAAGCATTAAAGTGTAGAGATGAAGTACTCAGTTCTAGTCTCATTGTATATAAATTAATTTGGCATTCATAACATTGTTTCCATTTACTTGACTTGTTGACATAATTATAACGAATTGATAATGGAAGTAACAATCTTAGATATTTCCACATAAGTATGTTCTTTGCTAACATAAATTACCGTTGCAGTTTGCAGTTTGGCTTAATTGGAACATGGTTTAAGTTTAGCTTGCCTACTCTACTGAAGTCTGTAGAGGACCAGAGAACTCATTTTCCTGGGGCGTTATGCAAGCTGAAATGTGGAGGCCAGTGTTTTGAAACAAGTGTGATTTTTCACCAAAATACTTGCTAGGTCAGAGATCAGGATGACCTTCGAGTGCTGTAGTTTTCCAAACCTCCATCAGCTAGATAAATGGGCTTTATTCTGCAGGAGAGAGAGGGTATTTTTGCAGTCTTATGAAAGAGACCTAGCAATTCCAGGTTATAGGCCGACACAAAACATTTGGAATTCAGTGATGTCTATCACCAGCAGTATGTGTCAGTAAAAGTGAAGATCAAAGGTTCTAGAAGAGGGGAAGGACAAAGTGAAGAGAAAATAATTGTGGGATAATGAATGGTATGAGGGCATTTTCATGTTAACTTGAAACCACTTAGCATTTTTCCATGACGCCCAGGTATCTTTCTAAATGAACTTTGTAAAGTACAATTGGATAACCTTGAAATGTAAAGCTCCGTGATGTGATTTTGAATACTGATGGAGTTTGTTTAAGCACTGTAATATTTCCTCTCCTTTTCATTTCTATTTTTGCCACCAAGCAAAATAAAATTTATTTTCTGTACAGAGAAATCAATATTTTTACCATTTTTGTTTTTCAGCTATTCCAGTAAATTGCAATCAACATTAGTTACAATCTTTAAAGAGATGTATTAAGAATTTGAACACAGTAAAATAGAGATACAGATGAGAACTTTGGCAAAGTACCTTTGCTATTGACAAAAGCATTTGTCAGGGACTACAACTGTGTCTGTATCATGCTAAAAACCTGACGAAGGGGAAAAAAGCACCAATAGGTTTCACCTTCTGTCTATACAAACCAAACAAATGGTTTAACTAATAGCTGTTGTTTTAAGTGAATGGGTTTGGTTTGCCATTGTGAACTTTTTTTCCATTTAGAAGTGTATTTTAATTAACATTTGTACATGTAATACATACATATTTGGTAAAAGTATTGTACTATTGTGTTCTTTTTAATAATTAATGGAACCGGATACCGAGAAGACTAGTGGTCCAAAACAATGAGTGAAGACCTAGTTACAGTATACATGAAACAATCCCTAGACACACATTTGTTTGTTGATAATATTTATATGTTTATATCTTCCCATTTTTCTCTTCTCTGAGCTAACATACTTTCTCATTTGTGTGTTTTCCTTTTAGAAACTGCCAAGTTTTGGACCTTATCTGGAACAGCGCAAGAAAATCATAGCAGAAAACAAGATTAGACTGAAAGAACAAAATGTAGCTTTTTCACCACTTAAGAGAAACTGTTTTATCCCCAAAAGGCCTGTTCCTACCATCAAGGTAAAAATTATGCCAACCGTATAAGTATGCCTACTTTACTGGTTAAATATAAAAATATAGTTAAAATGCTTATTTACTGCTTAAATGTATCACTAATTTGGTTTTAGAAATATAATGAAAGTTTTAAAAACATCTGTCCATGGTGAAAACTGCATTTAAATGATAAAATAACCTTTTTTATTTGAATATTTTATACTTTTTAGAACACTGTCAAGCATGCATTTCATGGAAATTTTTATATACCTTAAATGTGTCAGGAGATACTAAGATGAAATTCCTAGTTTTCTTATAGTCATTTAAAAATTATTTTAATCCATAGTTAACTCCAAGATATCTTGTATTAGTCATGTAGTACAACTCAGTTATCAATAAGCACATCAATATCAATGTGATCACTTGAAAGTTTTGGAAAAACTTTCTCTGGTTTGACCTCTGGAAAGCCTGGACATTTATTTGGGTCTCAGGAGATTATTTTCTGGTAATAACAAAAATTGCACTAAGATGGAATTATGAGTATGTGTTACCTTTCTTGATTTTTTCCTTAAACTTTTCATTTTTACAGAAATGTAGATTCACATGTAGTTGTAAGAAATAATACAGAGAGGTCTTGTGTACCCTTTATCCAGTTTCACCTGTTTTGCATGTTGCAAAACTATAGTATGATATCACAATCAGCGTATTGACACAGACACAATCTACCAATCCTATTCAAGTTTTTCCAGTTTTACTTCTACATGTGTGTTGTATTTAGTTCTGTACAATTTTGTCATGTATGTAGGTTCATGTATCCACCACCACAGTCAAGATACAAACAGTCCCATCACCACCAGGATTCCTCAGGTAGCCCTTTTATAACCACGCCTTCTTTTTTTCTGTCCCCCTCAAGACAGTACTGTTTCCAAGCAGTCATAATGAGAAAAAAAGGAGGTGTTATTGGATGGCATTCTGTCTGAAATCATCATCACTAAAATGTAGTTTGCAGTTACTGAAATTCATTCTTCTGTATTTGATGACACTCTACTCCTACATCTCCACTTTCTGTTTGAAATATCAGCTGAAAAGCTTGCTTTTTTGTGCTCTCAAGTAGACCTCACTGAAATTCATCTTTAGCAGTCAACTGGAGACTGGAACCCTTAAAAATTCCTTCTACCTATGAAGAAAAAAAAAAAATGTGTCTCATGCTAAAAACAGTGGTCCAGACTCAATGTTCCAAAATTTCAGCAATACAGAGTTCCGAAAGGGCAAAGGGAGTGGCTGACCACAAAGCGTGCCAGCACTTCAATGCCATCATTCTAAATAAAATGAACATTTGGGACTTTTAACAGCATAAAAGCCCCAAATCATCTCTTGAGTTGTTCATGTTAAATTATTTTTGTGCCACTAAAAGTATGAACTGAACAAACTGAACGCAAATGGAATGCAAAGGCCAGAACCTACAGCCCCCTTCACAAGCCTTTTTCGCCAATGCGTGGCTATGACTACTATATGATTCGGAGATATAGTGTGTACGGAATTGGTTCATGCCTGTGGGTTCATGGTCTCGCTGACTTCGAGAATGAAGCTGCAGACCTTCACAGTGAGTTTTACAGCTCTTAAAGGTGGCAAGGACCCAAAGAGTGAGCAGCAGCAAGATTTATTCTGAAGAGCGAAAGAACAAAGCTTCCACGCTGTGGAAGGGGATCCCAGCAGGTTGCCACTGCTGGCTGGGGTGGCCAGCTTTTATACCCTTATCGTCCCCTCCCATGTTCTGTTTTTGTCCTGTCAGAGTGCCCTTTTTTCAATCCTCCCTGTGATTGGCTACTTTTAGGATCCTGCTGATTGGTGCGTTTTTACAGAGCACTGATTGGTGCATTTTACAATCCTCTTGTAAGAAAAGTTCTCCAAGTCCCCACTGGACCCAGGAAGTCCAGCTGGCTGTACCTCTCAATAGGAATTCTCCCAGCTTTCTCTCTCTTCTTAATCAATTTGAATTAAATGTAAGATCTCCATCTCTAGGCATCTTAGGTGTAAAAATTTCTAAAGGAAGATATTATTTATATTTGAAATAAAAGAAGTGCAATATGATTATGAAAGCATTTTAACCTTTTCTAGCCCTCAAATCTTTCAGAGATTGTATATTAAATATTGATAACCTAGACAAAAAACAAAACAGAGCAAACAAAAAATCTACTGTGGTTGCATGAAAGCCTGTAGATCATTAATCAAAAAAAAATCAAAGTCAGAATTAAATAAACCAAAGAATTGTGAAGTCTGGGATGTAGATAAAGATTTCTGAAGTGTCAAAGAGAGATAAGGCATCTTATTAAAAATAGTGCAAGTTTATGTTCCTCTCCTAAGTTGTCTTACTTTAGAGGTTATCCAGAGTGAAATGTCCGTGGTGTTACATGTTACATAAGCCTCAAGACATTGTAGATACCATCTTACCAGCATCTTAGACCTTATCAGTGTCAACATCTTAATGGGCAGCTGTGGTAGATTTTCTCAGTGTCTGGTGGATTTTCCACTACCTCGGCCTTCTCCCCAGAATGTCCATACTCATTCCACCTGTTGTCATTTCTAGGCAGATGCTGTGCCCTGTCAAAAAACAAAATAGTAGCTGATAGTGGTGAGGTTTTGGGGGAAGGGAGCATTTTCAGTTTTTATAAATGCAGTTATCTCTTTAGAAAATTAGAGATTAAATTTGTTATAACAAATAACTATTATAAATATAAAACTATTTATATTTATATTATATTATAAAACTGTGTGTATATATGTATATATACACACATATATACACATATACATACACACACAGAAGTTTTAATTTGTGTAATCATCTCTAGCAAAGGCTCATTTTGTGATTTTTGCCCTTTGTTTGCTTAGGTTAGCCTTCTCTATGATAAGATTATATCAATATTTACCCCATCTAGTTGTTTTAGGATTTTAATGTTTGTATTTTACTTCAATTTCTCTAAAATTTGTTTTGCTCTAAAGTATCATATACAGTTATAACTTTATTTTTTTCCAAATAGACAGTTGTTTCAAGACCTCAATATTTGCATTTTAAAGGGATCCCTTTCATCTCTCAAATTATGATTCAGTGACAAAAATGTACCATAAATTGCATCACTTACTTTAATATTCAAATTTTCAACCTCTCAAAATGTTCTAAAACTTTTCAAGGGCAAATCAAAAATGAATTAGACAAGGTTCTAATAAGGATGGTCAATCTCTAGAAAAAAGTTTTATGCTGTATTTGTCCAATAATAGACAATTTTTAAATCTTTATAAATGAAAACTTTTAATTAAATTCAAAATTCTGAGTTCTAAACTCCTTATTTAATTAATACCAAAACTTAAGATACCCCTTTTACACTTCTAAAAAACAAAATTATTTATTGTCCTGTAGCTTTGATCCTTTACTTTGAAATATGTTTAATATGATTCCTTTTTCCTTCTGATATTAACCTCATGGAAGAGGTAGGGGAAGGTGGGCCTTGAGAAAATCGCTGAGTTTAGAGAGCAGCCTGTAGCCTCATATGATGGAAGCTGAGGAACAGGTTGGGGAAACTAGAAACGGATTGAAAGAATATGATGTTGGTGTCTGTATTCACCTCTCTGCTTCCTTCTCTCTGTATAATCTTCCTCTATGATAAATCTAAACGTTTCCTACACAATGACTAAACTATTCTCCATCCCAGACATCTTTTCTATGCTTCAGACTTGCGTCAACATATCTTGGGGTCACCTCCATCTGCATCGTCTGAACGAGGAACCCAATAGCCATCATACTTAGAACTAAACTGATTCCCATTCCTTCCAAACCTGCTCTTTCTCCTGAGTCCTCTGTCTCAATGAACCCCATCTTACCTAACTCAAAAAGCTGCAGTTCAGCCTGGATGTCATCTTATTACTCATCCTATTCACAAGCTAGTCAGCAATGACTATTGTTCTTATCTCTTACATCTCCCTCCTCTTACATTCTTTGCATAACGCTAAGGCCTCAGTGTGTTCCTTACATATTCTTACCTGGAATTCTAAAACATTCTATTAACTGTCCTGCTTTCTTTTGTCCTCCTTATCTAATCCATTCTCCAACTATTATGAAGGAGTCTTTTAAAAATGTAGGACTGTTTGTTTTAGCCCTTGCTTAAAATTCCCCCATCATAACCGTAGTCCTAAGGTAAGCTCCTTAGCATAACCTTCAGACCCATCACATTTTAGCTTTTCCTGGCCCAAGAAGCAGCTTCAATGGAATGATAAAAAGAAGAATCCAGGAAGTGATAATTTGAGGAATGAATGAAGACTGAGAAAGTAACAACAAAGTGTGCAGAATACACTTTCAGTAACTTGAGAAAGGTCAGTAAGAAAGGGATAAGAAGAGGAATGGAGTAGAGGAAAAGATTGTGTTGTTTATATGAGAATGATCCAGGCTTGCATATGCTTGCATATGTTTGGGAGAGAATAGATGAAGCTGCCAGAAAGGGCATGATTAAGGAAACTACATCTTTGGCAAGCAGAGAGGGAAAGGAGTCTAAACAATATATTAAGATATCTTGCATAAGAGGAGAGACGTGTCATGAAGCTGAATTTGGACTTCCCAGTGTCATTTTAACAAGCAGACATATTTAAAGAAAGTGACCATAAAAATGTCTTCAGAAACTAATGCCCTCATTGAAATACAAAGCAAAGTTTGTAAAATTTTAACAGATTATATTTATGGTAAAAGAATTTCCTGAATTAGGCATGGGACTACTCTGTCACACTGCCTGGGTTCAAACTATGGCATTGCCACTTCATAGCTGCATGAACTTGCCTCAGCTAACTAATCTGTGAAATGGAAATAATAAAAGTATCTGCCTCATAGAGTTATAAATTAGATGATGTGTGAAGTGCTTTTAGCATGGTGCCTGCACCAAATATGTCCTAAATAAATGTTACTATTAGCTATAATATTTGAAATGAACAGTTTGAAAGAAATCCACGTTAAGATGACTATTCATTTCCATTTTGTCCAATAAAATGAACTGAAGAATGAAAATAGAAATACATAAAGCTCTGGAGGCCAACAAAGTTGGAAGTTTTGAAGAAGCCTATATATTTTTTTCAGGAAATCTTTATTGCATACCTACCATGAGATAAGCAATGCACTAGGAATTGAGCATCTGCAGGGCAATAAATAAAACATATATAGCTTCTGTCCTCATAAAGCATACAGAATATAGAAAAAGGCAGATATTAAAGAATCACACTAACAAGATAAAATTATTTTTTGATATGAGCTACATAGAAAAAATACAAGATATATAGAATCTATTTCATAGTGAGACCTAATTTAGATTGAAGGGACCAATGAAAGCCTCCTTGAGGAAGTGACATTTAAGGAGCCCTGTAGACTAAGTAGAGATTAGAAGGGAATGGGGAACTGAGAATATTTCAGGTATGCCATAATGTGGTCCCAGATTTGTTAATTGACTATGGTAATGGAAACAGATGAAATTAATAAAATCTTGTTAATTCCTCCTCCAAGAGTCAGTGATTCTCATTATATTAGGCATAGGTATAGTAAAGAGCTGATAATAAGAAGACTAAGATGTCCAGCTTTTTTACGGTTCCACAGAGATAAAGAAAAATAAAAGATAATGAGTTAAGGTTTTGATGTTAGTGTTTTAGGTTTGAGGGAGGTTTGGGGTGTAGCATGAAAAACTTAGATTTGAGTGTATTGAAATTGATAAAGGAATTATGGGCCTATGCTGGAGGATATAAAGGAGAAAGAGCTGACATTTCCAACTCCCACTGTGTTCCAGACCCAAGATAGAAGCTGCACATGTATTTTCTTATTTCTTACTTAACCTAATACTCTATGAAGGAGTAGAGAGTTCTGGAGGAACAAATGTGAAGAAGTGATCAAAGAAAGAGAAGGATAACCAAAATAAAATGATAGTGTGGAAGAAATCCGAAAAGGAAGTCTTAAGAATAGGCAAGTGTCCACAACGTCAGAAAGCACCGATTGTTTTACCAATACTTTGTATTGTTTCATGTTGTCTCGCGTATGCACACAATGAAATTCCACCTCTAGTTGGCAACAGTTGTCAAATTCATCCATGTACTTTTCTTCATTTATCCAATAATCTTTAATGTGCAACCACTGTGTTCCAGTACTATAGCAGTCATTGGCACGATCCAGTAGTGAAAATCCCAGCTCTCATGCAGCTCACAGTTTAGTAGGGAGAAACAGACAATGACAGATAAACAAATGAATACATAATATGTCAGATGGTGACAAGTGTAATGGAGAAAATAGAACAAGCTTAGGAGAATAAAAATTACTAGACAGACTGGTCAGGGAACACCTGACTGTTTAATGGCATATGGGCAAACACCTAAAAAAGTGAGAGAATGAATGATGTGGGTATCCAGGGGAAGAACACTCCATTCAGAAGGAACAGAAAGTGCAAAGACCCTGAAATAGCAAAGTCCTTGGCAGGGAACCAGTAAGGCTTTTAGAAAGGAAGACTGATAGGATCTGGCTTATTTTTGCAAAGGATCTTTCTGGCTGCAGTGTTGATACAGTTTGCTAGAGGTGCAAAGGCAGAAACAAGGAGACCAGTTAGAAGCTATTGCAACAATCCAGGCAAGGGATTGGCAGGAGGGAAGATATATACTGGATGATGTCAGAAGGCCTCAACTCCATTGTTTTAAATGAAAAGATATGTGTGAAAGTATTATACACAGTACAGCTCTATTCAAATTCTAGGAGCCACAGTTATTATCATTTTTATACAAGTCCCTGCCCTTTTGCCCATTATTTCAGACCACATCTGGATGATGTGGCTGTGTGATTTTTCAGTCCCTGTTGATATGAACGGCCACATTTCCTTTAAGAGTCATTTTCTCTCTGCACATGCATCAGACATTGCTTCTTGTCCTTTTATTGTGGTTTTTGTTGCTGGTTTTTAGCACACACCCAGGCACGCCATGTAATTGCTGCTATAAGATTACTTCAGTGTTTTCCCTAGAGTGTTTCTTCTTTCTTGACATACCATTTTTCCTACTTCCCTTTTTCCTGGAGGACCTGGGTTATCTGTTTTCATGCTTAATATTTTCTCTGTCCACCCATCTGTTTATTTTAGCTTGTTTCTTCCCTCCTCTCTGCTGGCCTCTTTATAGATTCCTCTGTTCGATAGTTTAAACTCCATGACACTGCTTTGTTTATCCTCTCAGCTTCCACAGTACATTATTCCCCATCTGCTGTAGAAGGAACCCCAGTGTCCCACAAAGTTAACTAAGCCCCTCTTGTCTGAACAAGTTTTTCAGTCACGCATTCAAGTTTCTAATCTACCCCATCTTCCCTGGTTAGGAATGCAACAATCATATTTCTAAGCAAGCCATGCTCAGTAGATCTCATCTTTTGTTCTTTTTTCCTTTCAAATGCCTTAATGACTTAATGGTCTATTTCTTCAGAGGTAGGCAGTTTCAATATCAGTCAATCAGCAGGTATGTATTTAGTATTTGCTATGTGACCAGCAGTGTGCTAAGGACTGCAGGAGATTCAAAAAAACAGACACGGCATAGTCCAAGGCTCCGGGATGTTTGCAATCTCGATGGAGATGTAGTGCTAACATATATTTATTATGCACTTGCTGCAATCCAGAAATTGTGCTAGAAACTAGGAATACAACGTGAATTTTAAAAAGAAAGACGTCTATCCTTATGGAGCTCATAGTCTAGCAAGGGAGAAAGACACATGTTAAAAATTATTTACAGTTCAATCAAATATGTACAAAATGCTCTGGGAAAACAGAGGAGTGAAAGGGATTAGTTCTGCCTCGGGTAATTGTGGAAAGCTTCACAGAGATGGTGATATTTAAAACGGAGTTTAATAAATTAGTGTTAATTAAGCAGAGAATTAATAATAAAAGCTAATATTTATTGAGTACTTATGAGGTTTCAAGCATCGCTACGTGCTTGCGAATTAGCTCATTTAATCCTCACAATAACCCTCTGTGCTATTATGGAGTAAGCAATTGATAAACAGAGAGGTTAAATAACTTTCCTAAGGTCACACAGCTAGGAAGATATCAAAGCTAAGATTTTATTCCAAAGGGTAGCTCTAAAGCTTGGGCCCTTAAGCACTGTCCTCTGCTGTCTCTTGTGAAACATAGAAATAAGAAAGAAAAGGAAGGTGGCATTTCAAGCAAATCAGTATGTTTGCAAAGCACAGTATTCAAACATACTTGTAATAACATGCAGCCGTGGGACCTTAAATCCAATACACAATCCCTGGATCAAGCAGATAGTGGCATCAAAATGGTAGACTCATTCTTTTGTTAAATTGGAATTCATAGAAAATACAGAACTGAGAAGCAATAATGAGGAAAATAACTGGGTTTTATAAATCAGTATTAATAACAGAATATAAAAAAGCAATGGGGTCAACTGATTAAACTGCTATGAATTGCATCTGAACATCAAGCGTGGTTATGCCCAATGTTATCCAGGGACTAGAGAGTCCTTGAGAACCAGAAATCTTTGCTAGACAACGTACATCCTGATTCTCCTAGCCCCTTGAAAGTAAAAAAAAATAAAACTAAAATTAAAAATTAAAAAAATGGCCTCAGAGGCCCTCTGTCCTACCCCGGGAATGATCTGGGGCCCTGGGGACAGCCTGGCATCTGCATGATTTCGTTTTTATCAACACCACATCTTCATTTCCAATGCATAATAGCATAGCATTTACCATGCCTGTGGCCCATATTATGAAGCTACCAATTCCATAAGGGAAACAGAAAGAAAAAGATTCTGAGGAAGAAGAGGGCATCAAAAGAAGTAATGGAAGGCTGATGGGAAAGAATGAGATAAAAGAAGAAAAAGAAACCTGGCCTCCTGCAATGAGTATAAAGATTTCCTTCTAAAAGATGAGCAAGGACCTTCTGAAGAAGCTCCTGACATATTCCACAGGTTCACCTGTGCTAGAGAAAAGAAACCAGACAATGCCTCCTACAGGAGGCAGTTTCGTTTCCTCGCTGAGAGAACTGAAGTGACAGTGTGCACATTTGGCCCAGTTAAATGAGAAACGTGCTTTATTCCCAGGCAGCATACAACAGAGACTTGAGAGTCTGCCAAGACTTATAAAGTCCCCTGAATGCTTTCCACTTCTGTCGATATATATGAGAATGAATTCTCATTCTCTTTATGAAGCCTGGAATGTATCTCTAACGTCTTTGAATTTCTGGGTAGGAAAATGAATGGTTTAGGGGCACTAGTGTTGTTTTCATCTCTTCTTCCTGCTGCTTCTAGTAAGAGATGGACTGCATCTCATAAGACTGGCAAGACAGTGTTGGCAGGACACCAGTCAGCCTGATCGAGTGCTTTATTATTTCAATTGAATTGTGAAAGGAAGGAGAAGAGTACTGAGATAAAACTGTAAGACCATATTAGATACCATGGAGCATAAACAGGAGGGAACAGAAAGAAAAATAGTGGAGGCCTTGCCCAGCAATTTCCAAAAGATACCAGAGAAATGGGCTGGGAACGAGGTTAATATTCTCACTTGTCCCTGTACCAACAAATAGCAGATGAAAATTATCAAACTGAACTTTCAAAACTGAAGAGAATTTGGTAAAATAATCCCTTAAGTCTTATGGGGATTTGTAGAAATGTGATTCCTGACCAGATTATGGCATGGAAAGATGTATCTTGTTTGGAATAAATAGGTCTGATGGAAGGGCTGGGGAGAAGCAGTATCTATCAAAAAATTATACACATGCATGGACATCCACAAACCTGAGGGTGGAGTATGGAGGAAGCAGCTGCAGGAGAGTGAAATGAAAGAAAAACAAATGTTACCTTGGGACTGCATCAGAGACCTTGTAACCAGATGGTTAATAGGGACAGGCAAGACAGAGGGGCGATGAAAGCCTTTGCAGACTTCAGATGGAAATCCCACTCCACTAAAGGCAAAACATCAGAAAAATTATTGAATTGCCTTGTTGAAAATCTAATCTCACAAAAGAGAGAGAAGTAATGAGGGGACTTGCTGCTTTGGCTTATTTCTGGCTAAAAAAATCTGTTTGAAGAAAATGGCAGCTAAAGGAATCTTGAAGGAAAGTAACCATTCCACGTTAACTTAGAGTTTATTAGGCCAACGAAAGGAAGTCTGAGCTTAGAAATGCAAGTATCCCACCTTTAGTAAACCTAATTTCAGGAAGTTCAGAGAAGACAATAGATATTATCTTACAGTCAGCAACTCTAACCTGAAAATGGATCAGGAAAAATGAGAAGCTGACAAGTACAAATTTGATTATATAATCACTAAGTTTCCTAAGAAGTAAGAAAAAGGTTATGCATTTAGATAACTCACTGTTTGGTGCTCATATGAGAAAAGACATATCACATTACCAATGATGAAAATAAAAGGGTGGCATCGAGATTTAAGGACAGATCAGAAGTGCCAAAGCCTCAAATGATCTGAGTTTGGAGAAAATATTAGGAAAAATAGAAACATTTTGTCTATTAATACTCACTACTTAGAGCAGGTGGTACACTGTTAAATTATAATTAGAGAGAACTGTTTCACTCCTATTATCTTTCTCGAATCCCATAAAGAATGTTATCAGAACCGAAAAGGTAGAGAATATATTTGAGAGTTAAAACCTAAGATACCTAAGGATATTGTAAAAACACATTTACCTTCATTAAAAGAATTTAAATCCAAAGTGTCTTGCAAGACATTACCACTTTAAAGCCTGAGCTCATCCCAGATAGAAAAAATACAGTGATCAGGGCCACAGACAGGTACTGAACCAACTTTGCTCCCAGCCAGTCCTTACTCATCTGCCTCTCTCACTAATAATCTCCCTCTCACCCAACCCTCTCCCACTACTTTGGTTCCAAGAGTCTCACTTGCCTCTATTCCATCTCTTGATTTACTTGCTTCTCTCACCCTCGCTGGCCAATCTAATACTTCATTTTCTGGATCATACTTTGTCTCTACCCTCTGCTCTCAGCATATTCAAGCCGAGTCCTTAGTTATTCGAGTTCTACCAAATTTAAACTTAAGATGTCCTTTTCTTACTGTGCAGTACCCCTGTCTGCCTTCTGCTCAGAGGGCATATATAGAATATCCAGAATAAAGCGCCTGCTGTATTTTTAAGTGCTTTTCTAAGAGATCACTATACCACACTGATGAAAAATAAATGTTGCTCCAGGTTCTTTACCAAAGAAAAAGGTGGATGTTGGAGGGGAAGTAGGGAAAAGATGGAAACAAATAAGAAAGATTGAGATCTGACCCCAAAGGAATCCTACAAAGGTCATTCAGCTTTTGACTTGGGAGCGTTAGTAAAGGAAGAAGTTAAAAATCAGCATAAATTCAGTAAGAGCAAACCAAATTATCTCATTTTCTGTTTTGAAAGATGTATTAGGCAAGAAGTGAATACACCATAAAAAGATATGACATTGATAATGGTACAGATAAGGAAATAATTAAATGATTAAATGCTACATCCAAATAATTTAAATATTGAATGTTTTTAGGTTAGAAGTCATACTGACTGCCCACAGCGTGCTGTCCTGGGTCCTGGTTTTTGAAGGACACTTATTTGCAGAAATTGTACAAAGTGCAGACAGTCTTGACCTACAATGTTTTATCTTATGATTTTTTTTAACTTTGCAACGGTTCATCTTATGAAATTACAATGGTTCATCTTATGATTTTTCTTTTTACTTTACAATAGTGTGACTTACAATGGTTCATCTTATGACTTTTTTTTACTTTAAGATAGGGCGAGAGCCATAGGCATGCAGTAGAAAGTGATATGATACATGCTAATCACATATGAAGACTTGAAGCTAGAAAGAACAACTAACATGCTGGATAATCACAATTTGAAAATACTTGCATCAGCTATTAAAAATAGGCCAAAACTAGTAAATTAATATTAGTCGTAATAAATTCAGAATGAAACATCAGGGATAGAATCAGGGCTGTCTAGTTCCTCACTCTTTGGCCTTAAACTTTATATCAAACAGAAACATTGACTGGTCTATTAAAAAAAAAAAAAACTTGGCCAGGCGCCGTGGCTCACACCTGTAATCCCAGCACTTTGGGAGGCCAAGGCGGGTGGACACAAGATCAAGAGTTTGAGACCAGCCTGGCCAATATGGTGAAACCCGGCTCTACTAAAAATGCAAAAATTAGCCAGGCGTGGTAGCGGGTGCCTGTAGCCCCAGCTACTTGGGAGGCTGAGGGAGGAGAATCGCTTGAACCCAGGAGGCAGAGCTTGCAATGAGCCGAGATCGCACCACTGCACTCCAGCCTGGGCGACAGAGCGAGACTCAGTCTCAAAACAACAACAACAACAACTTTTAATTATCTCAAACAAGTAATAAATTGATAATAATGGGATCTTGGAATTCTGTAGTATTTTGCAACATCAATTCCTTGAACACCTACATTAAAATTAAATGTTATCATCTATAATTTATTTAACATTGCTTTCTCCACATACATATCTACATATAAACATTTCCACTAATCAGGGATGGCTACACCACACTGCTGAACCTTTGTACAACCAAATGGGTGTAATAATGAATTGGAATAATGAATATGGGTTCCCTGATCTCCACAGATGTGTGTACAAGAGGGACTGGAGACTATCCAGCGTAGTCCTTCCTTCTTCTTTCCTAACCAAATGTGAGGATGTGATCTTTCTTCCTCTTTCTCACCTTTTCCCCTTTTCATCCCTTCCTTGCCCTCTCTCCTCCATATCCTCTTTCTTAAAAATTTTTTTTGATGGCCTATGGTATTATATCTATTATGTGGAACTAATGACAACAGATACCTTTTGAGTCCTTAATATATTTCAGGCCAGTGCCATATGTCTTACACATTTTCTCACTTAAACTTCATGCATTTAATAGTTGATGATATGACTGAGATTTAAAGTATACAGTTAAGTAAATGATGAAGCAGGGACTGAGAACCAGTGTTGCCTGACTTTAAATATGTGACTTACCGATTTTATGCATCTTTCAGCCAACTCCAGATTCCAGGACATCTACTCAAGGGTATTCATAAGCTGGTAGTACTACCTGGAGGCTTTGGGATTAAAACAAATGTCCACATTCTTAGCCACATGGAATAATTTTTTTTGCTACTCTTTCCCAAAATGGTTTAAAATAGTTGTCATTCTTTTATCCTCTTCCAGATGAAGAAATAAATATAATTTTCTTTAAAAAATTGTAATTAATAAGGGATGAATTGTTAACATCATGTGCTAATCACTTCTAGGGGCTCCACATTGGTTTCACATTAAACAATGATGTTTTAATAAATGACAAAAGCAAATCTCCAATATAGAGAAAAAGGCATATTTAATGTACACAGAATGTGGACTTGCTCCACATAAAATTTCTAAGGCATATACAACGTTTCTTTTGAAGAAGGCTTATACACTTGTTGACTGCGTAGGGAGTTTCCTGTATAATCATCTTTTGAATATTTATTGATGATTTTAGTCATCATGATCTGATTCAGTGAAACAACTCTTTGGGTTGATTTATTTACTAGGTTTAAAAAATTATTTTCTATCACATATAAATGACCTTTTACAGCCAGATAGTGACCTCTTGAATTTATTATTTTAAAATAGTACTGGGAAATATTACACATATCCAGAGACTTTGACTATGATTATTTTGTATTTAAAATACTCATATCAATAAAAACGTTCAGTAAAATAGCTATTACTTCCTCCCACTATGTGCCTACTACCATATTTTATGTTTAGTGTATAGATATATAAAATTTATATTTATTTTAACAAATATTTGACTACCCATTGTGTTTCAATGATCTCCAGAAACAGGATACACCACATGAGATACACAGATGAATAAAAGCTTACTAAGAGACCACAACATAGGAAGCTAAATGTAGAAAATATCCATAACATGAATTAGAATTGGCTAAATAGAAACTAACAAATGAGTCAGCATAGCAGAGTGCTGATGATCGTGGTATTTAAAGTCAGGCAACACTGGTTCTCAGTCCCTGCTTCATCATTTACTTAATTGTATACTTTAAATCTCAGTCACATCATCAACTATTAAATGCATGAAGTTTAAGTGAGAAAATGTGTAAGACATATGGCACTGGCCTGAAATATATTAAGGACTCAAAAGGTATCTGTTGTCATTAGTTCCACATAATAGATATAATACCATAGGCCATCAAAAAAAAATTTTAAGAAAGAGAATATGGAGGAGAGAGGGCAAGGAAGGGACGAAAAGGGGAAAAGGTGAGAAAGAGAGAGAAAGAGGAAGAAAGATCACATCCTCACATTTGGTTAGGAAAGAAGAAGGAAGGATTAAGGAAATCTTCATGAAGTCATGAAGTAGTGGCGTTCGAGATGTCTTTGAAGGATGCTTGGGATTTGCAAAGTGGAGTTAGGAATGAAAGGTATTTTAGACAGAGGACTTAACCTAATGTTAGACCTCAGATGGGTCAGTTGAAAAATGTGTCCTCCAGTGTAGCTGAAGTGCATGGTGTTTGAAACTGAGAAATAAGATAGAAAAAGACATGTTTGCAGAAAGCCTTAAATGCCAGCATGGTAAGCCTGTGCCTAATTCAACAGATTTTTGAATAAGGTAGTGAGAAATTTAGTCTGTGTCTTACATCCTAGATTAAGATGGCAGCATTGCACAGGGTAGAGTGGGAAAGGAAGAATGTGAGGATGAAACTTATCAAGTAGTCTCTTACAATTGCATTAAACATAATGAGAAATTCATTAATAACGTTTAAAAATGGCAGTAAACATGGAAATGATTCAAAAGATATTGCACATCCAGAACCCAGACTTGGCAACAGATAGGAGATATTGGAGCAAGTTATGCAGTGAAATATAACTATGAAATTCCAAGACTCCATGATTGGAAAAATCCTAATGCTATTCACAAAACTAAAGAAATACAAAGGAATACCCAGTTCGTGTTGTTGATGATAAGTTCAGTGAGTAGAGAATTTGAAGGACCAATCTCTAATGACAGTGCTCATTATGCAGCTGATAAATGTAGATCTTGAGTTTATGGGAGCATTTCAAAATGGAAATATTGATTTGGATGTCAAGTGCCCACCTACAAACAGACTGCAGTGTAGTTGAAATTACAACTTCAACACATTATAAAGAAAATAGAGAAGACAATATTGGAAGTTTTCTAGCATCTTATCACTTGAGAGATACACAAAGGAACTGTATAAAAATGTAAACTTTGTCTCAGTTTGAAATTCCATGATAATGAGTATATTATAATTTAGAGATCAAAGAAAAAAAAGTAAAGAAGAGTAAGCAAGATTATAAAAAGAGCAGAAAATGCAATACCAAAGAGAATATGGAAAGATGATGTTAAGTAAGAGTCAAACCTTGAACATGGACCTTGAATTCAAACAAGACTCTCATGTTAATAGTTAAAAACAAAAGCAAAAATATTGACAGCATGCTAATTTGACATTGCTACATTCTTTTGTTTTGTTGTATGAAGCAAAATGTTTCTTATTGTGGATGAAACATAGTCTGTGCTTCACATATTAAGCACACTCCCAATTAGTATGAAGAACAAAGCAATGTGTAATCACATGAAAGATCTTCAATGGTGAAAGAAGAAAATTCTAGTTCTTCAAAAGTAAAAGAGCATCTAACTTAATTATTGGATCAACCTAATCAATTAACATAAATTAGAATTTTTAAATAATGTTACATACTCTTCAAGACATGACAGGTGAGTATTCTATCACAGCACTTTTTAAATTAAAATCTAAAATCCTCATACAGTGAAATAAATGCATAACATTCACACTCGTATTCCCTTCATTATGAGCAATCTAAACTTTTCTAGCATAGTGTATTACCCTTTCTCACTTTGCATTACTTTTGGTCCTTCAAGGCCCAAAAATGAGGAAAAGTAAGCCATGACAACTTAAACAGGTGTCATTTGTTCTTTCTGTCCACAGAAATGCTTTTTTCAATTATCCAGTCGAAAACCTATTGAATGCAGTTAATTAGGTCCCGTATTTCTAAGCTAGGCATGCATATTGCCCATCTTTCAGAAGACAAACATCTAAGCTATAATTATCATAAAAAGCTTATCTATGAGAATTATGCTATCCAAAGTCTCCCAAGTTAATATAATGCCACATTGTATAAAAACAGGAAAATGCTGAATGATATTAATTATTACATGAAAATGTTTTAAAATGAGCTTGCTAAGTAATTCAGTGGCTATTTTTAGGATGTAATAGGAAAAGCACTGCAGTACCTTGGAACATTTGGTGAATTGAGCAACGTGGAGCAAGTTGTGGCTATGATCGATGAAGAAATGTGTATCAACTGTGGTAAATGCTACATGACCTGTAATGATTCCGGCTACCAGGTAAGAATCCTGCTGGAATTAGAATGCTATGAGACATGTTTCTTCTGGGTTTTGTGGCAGAAAGCATTTTCTGTTGCTAAGTGTGAAATTTAAACCGGTGGTGCCAAATATTGCTCTTCTGCAACAGTACATCTTTCTCTCCTGTCACCCTTGTAATATGGTCTTTTTTAAAAGGAAACTTGTAACTTTTACTAACTATGCCAGCATTTAATGCACAGAATTATTTTTTAATACCATTTCATCACCCACAACATTAGAGAGAAAAATCCAACTGAAAAGAGAAATGCACACAAAATTATGAATACTAGGAAAGCATTACGCTTTAATACAGAGGAAAGGGAAAAGAACTACCATTTATGGCCATTACTCCGAAAGCCTATGATTCCTTCTGCCAAAAGAGAGTTCTCTTCCATTCAGTATTGATTAGGCTTTTACTATGGTCAGAAAGAAGCACTTTCCCACCAATGAGTTGTATAGGTTGGTCCCAGGAATTCTTCTGAAGCTGGAAAAGCCTAAGAGATGCATTCTTCCCTCATGAAGTGAGCCATAGCTACTTTCCAGCTCCTCAGTCCTCAGCAGAGCGTCTAGCATGCAGGAAAAAAAAAAGAAAAGAGAAGAAAAAGAAAAAGAAAGAAAAATTGGGGATTTGACTCCTTGTGGACTATTCTCTTGAAAACACATTCTGTGAATTTCTCTTTGGTTTATAATTTGCTTCCTCATTTACTTCTTATATATTTATAACCTGCTGTTTTTTAAAGAGTTTGGCACAACTATGACTTTTAACTGGTTGAATTTTAGAAATGAATGAAAAATGATCGTAACAATACTTTTAAACATAAGTTTCTTCTCAAAAGCCTGATTTATTGTGAAAGTAAAAGAATTTCTTAAGATGTAGAGTTTGCAGAAAGCAAATTTTAAAGTTTTGGAAAACTACTAAACTATTAAAAATTGCTAAAAACGATACAATATTATTTTCATTATATTTTTTAAGCTATAAGTAAAAAAAGATCTTTTTAAGAAATGATCAATGGAACGTTCTAAATTCATAATAAAATGTCCCCATTTTTAAAAAGAGAAGTTTATGTACCTTATTCAACCTAGGGGCAGATCCCATACTGCTCATGGTGGGATTTTGCATATTCTTATGGCAGACATATTTTAATTTTAAAAAAACTATTAATTTTTCTTCCTAGTTTCACAGTTCTACACCAAATTTTTACTCAGTTCATCACTTTTTTCTAGCTAAAAGGTGTCTTAACAGTTATTTTTATAAAGTGCTAGCCATATCACATTTACTTTCATGTCATCTTTCAAATTAACCAATCAGAGATCAATCAGGAAGTCCCATAACTATCAGAGCATCAGCTTTCTAATATCTTAAATCTTAGAACTTATGGCTCCCACCGTGGAATTCTAGACTTGGAGCAACTTTAGAAAAATCTTCTTAGTAATGAGAAAGAAAGTCACAAGTATGCATTTTAAAAGACTTAGAAAGTTCTTTGATTCTTCTGTCTCAGAAGATAAAAATAGAAAATCAAAATTTTTAATTGAACATAAAGTTTTATATCTTTGCAGATTTTCAAAGTATATTGCTAAGCATTAATTTTTATCAGTTACTTCATTGAGTTTCCATTTATATAAAAGGGTACATAAGGAAGAGAAATCGTTTTTACTCATCCAAACAGCACCTTATAATGTTGTTTTACGAAACATAGCACCAATTTGTGTGGACAAATACTCTTACGACTTGCTATAGCTATAGTTCTTGTTCAAATATATGTTTATTCTTTTTTCTTTTTTAAATTTTATTATTATTATAATACTTTAAGTTTTAGGGTATATGTGCACAACGTGCAGGTTTGTTACATATGTATACATATGCCACGTTGGTGTGCTGCACCCATTAACTCGTCATTTAAAAAAAAAAGAAAAAAAATTAAAAAAATAAATTAGGCATAGTAAGGGATAACAACAATAACTAATAATAAAATGGAACAATTATAACAATGTAAAAAAAATGTTTATTTCCTTCAAGATCAGACTTTTAAAAAATATTAAGCAACTATCATGATTTACTCTGAAAATATTATTTTCTTTTATATGTGCGTAAAAGAGGAAAAAATATAGTTGCATGTGGCTTCATTTGGAGGAGGGAATTTTTTAAACAACTATATATACACACACATATACACATAGATATATATATACACATATATACACGTATGTGTGTATATATGTGTGTGTATATATGTATGTATATATATGTGTGTATATGTATGTATATATATATGTGTATATATGTATGTATATATATATACACACACACATATGTAATTGAATTATAACATTGGTATGAGACAGGAAAAAAATCAGAATAATGCAATTCCTTGAAAATGTAAGATTTGTAGAGCTGGCCTCAAGGGGTACCATGGGGGTGGAGAGACACTTAATGTCCCTTATAATTTCCTCAGCCCCGACTTAGTCACTGCAAAGTAGTACACAGTCTGAGTAAAACTTGAATTTTTTTTGCTAGTGAGACTGCCAGGCAAGTTTCCTAAATCCCCTCTAACACCATGATCCACCCCTACATAGCTGCCCTGAAATCCCTCCTGGATAGAAATCCTGTAACTTCCACTGAGGTCTTACATATCATTTTTCATTACTGAAATGTTTCTCTTTAACGGGAAAATAATCATCATACCTTTTTAAAAAAAAAAAAAAACTCAATCCTGAATTTCACACTAGGTATTTTTAATTGCTTATTCTACATTGCTTCATGGAAAGAAAAAGAGAGGAAGGGAGGGAAGAAGGGAGGGAGGGAATAGAGGAAGATGGGGGAAGGAAAATTGTAAACTTTCTCAAAATCCTAAGCGGTTTCAGAGCTGGAGTCCTGGCTGTGGTAATCTGGGCTCAGTAATGTCAGGGCCGGGACTGGACACCAGTTTTCCTGGCTCTCCATTCAGTGTTTTTTCCCCTTCATGGCGGACAATGACTAGAGTCAGCTTGGAAATCTTCAAAACTCAAAGCTGACTGTTAAGCTAATTTTTTTCTTCTGCTTTCTTCTAAAAACTACATGCATTATTTGAAATCCAAACAAATGTATTCATTGCCTCAGAATCTGACAGTAACACTTTTCCACTGTCAAGAACACAGAGTGTGAAGAGGAAAAGGAGGACGTGTGAAAGTCCCCCAAAATCCACAGGTAGAAGACGCCCCATCCTGGTAGAACTGGAAAGACCCGAACTCTGCTTAGAACAAAGAAAACTAGAGAGTGACTATGTTATGACATATTTTCCTCACACAATGAAGAAAAATGCCCCTAAGGAATTTTAAACATTGTGTTTTTAATTTAAAAGGATTTCTTTTCTCGCTCTTTTTTTCCTCCTCTGTCAGCTCAACTGTTGCTATAGTTGCACCACAGAGCTGGACGTAGTTGTCTCATAGTGCAGCTCCTCTGCAGCAGAGAAAAATGTTGATGCTAAAATGGGGACATTCTTGACCTTTGTGGTCAGTGACATCAATACCCTCTGTTTCTGTTTGCAGGCTATACAGTTTGATCCAGAAACCCACCTGCCCACCGTAACCGACACTTGTACAGGCTGTACTCTGTGTCTCAGTGTCTGCCCTATTGTCGACTGCATCAAAATGGTTTCCAGGACAACACCTTATGAACCAAAGAGAGGCATACCCTTATCTGTGAATCCGGTGTGTTAAGGCGATTTGTGAAACAGTTGCTGTGAACTTTCATGTCACCTACATTTGCTGATCTTTTAAAATCATGATCCTTGTGTTCAGCTCTTTCCAAATTAAAACAAATATATATTTTCTAAATAAAAATATGTAATTTCAAAATACATTTGTAAATGTAAAAAATGTCTCATGTCAATGACCATTCAATTAATGGTCATAAAATAGAATAATTCTTTTCTGAGGATAGTAGTTAAATAACTGTGTGGCAGTTAATTGGATGTTCACTGCCAGTTGTCTTATGTGAAAAATTAACTTTTTTGTGGCAATTAGTGTGACAATTTCCAAATTGCCCTATGCTGTGCTCCATATTTAATTTCTAATTGTAAGTGAAATTGAAACAAAGTACACTTTAACGTACAAGAAAATGTATCCAAGGAAACATTTTATCATTAAAAATTACCTTTAATTTTAATGCTGTTTCTAAGAAAATGTAATTAGCTCCATAAAGTACAAATGAAGAAAGTCCAAAAGTTATTTGCTCTGACAGGAAAAGAAAGCCTAAAATTGAGTTTGTAGAACTTTGTTAAGTAAAATCCCCTTCGCTGAAATTGCTTCTTTTTGGTGTTAGATAGAGGATAGTGAGAATATTTACTAACTAACTACCATTCACTACTCATGCGTGAGATGGTTGTCCAAACTCATCCTCTTTTTTTTTTTTTTTTGAGACGGAGTCTCGCTCTGTCGCCCAGGCTGGAGTGCAGTGGCGCACTCTCGGCTCACTGCAAGCTCCGCCTCCCGGGTTCACGCCATTCTCCTGCCTCAGCCTCCGAGTAGCTGGGACTATAGGCGCCCGCCACCGCGCCCGGCTAATTTTTTGTATTTTTAGTAGAGACGGGGTTTCACTGTGGTCTTGATCTCCTGACCTCGTGATCCGCCCGCCTCGGCCTCCCAAAGTGCTGGGATTACAAGCGTGAGCCAACTCATCCTCTTTTAATGGCATTTCTCTTTAAACTATGTTCCTAACAAAATGAGATGATAGAATAGAGCCTGGTTACCACTCTTTTGCTGTGCACATACCTGCCCTGACTGGTTTTAATAGTCACCTTCGTGATTACAGCAACTAATGTTTGAACAAAGCCCAAAGTATGCAATGCTTCATTATTCAAGAATGAAAAATATAATGTTGATAATATATATTAAACGTGCCAAATCAGTTTGACTACTCTCTGTTTTAGTGTTTATGTTTAAAAGAAATATATTTTTTGTTATTATTAGATAATATTTTTGTATTTCTCTATTTTCGTAATCAGTAAATAGTGTCATATAAATTCATTTATCTCCTCTTCATGGCATACTTCAATATGAATCTATAAGTAGTAAATAAGAAAGTAACAATCTATGGCTTATTTCTATGACAAATTCAAGAGCTAGAAAAATAAAATGTTTGATTATGCACTTTTAGAAATGCATATTTGCCACAAAACCTGTATGATTGAATAATATCAAATAAAATATCATAAAGCATTTTAAATATGGTATTTTGCTGCCTCATTTGCAAATGTAATTTCATATAAACCATTTAGATTTTGAAATAGAGCAGTTTTTGGTTAGTCCTATAGAGCATTCCATCCAGATATAAAACTCATGTTAGTTTAAGTAAAATGAGGGTGATGATAGTACAGTTACTCAAATGTTTCACTTCCTGTCCTTCTTACCCATCTTTACCTACTGAATTAAATTCTATTCTGCCAAAAGGCATCTTTTACTGGGAACAGGCCAGGATTCTTGCAATGGCCAATGGGCAGGGACAAATGGAAAGTGGCAGCCTGCCTGCCTGCCTGAAAGTGCCAGTCTCACTGTAGGAAGTACACATCTCACTTAATATTACTGCTTAGATAGTTATGTGATATTATTGACTCATGTAAATGGACTCTCTTTGCATTCTTGTCATGGTGAGGGATTTTAACTTTTGGAGTTGGTAACACTTAGAAAACAGTTCCAGTAATCTAGAAAAGAGATTTACCAGGGCTACGTGGATGCCATCATAATGTCTTACCCCCTACCTGAATCTGATGAGAGTTTTTCACTCTGGGAGTTTAGTAGGCTTCTTGGAATATTATGAAAGATATCCCATGTATGTACACACCTGAGTCCTCTTCAAGATACTGAATGCCAAATGCCAGGCAGAAATTTCCTTGATCGAGATTAAAGAAATAATCATGACCTTTGCATTTTTTTCTGAGAAAGAGAGGGCAAAATACTTTAGCTGTTTCTGTAACTACTTTGGGAAACTACAAGTGACCAGGGTTAGGCCATGGCAATCCATGATTTTATACTAGTTTCTTCCTTACGCACATTTCTTTCTGTTGTATTCACTTTCTACTTCATACCAAGAAGTTTTTCTTATCCTTGTTGTGTGTAGAAAACATAACTCAATTTTACATGTGTTATTTACAGAGAGACTCAGAATAAGGAAGAATGAAAACCACATTATTCCCATCCAGCAAGACACCAGGAGCCATTGACCCTAACACACACATTCTCATGGCGCCTTACCTCCAGACATGATTGGGGACATAAGACCAGACGAGATACTGTGGTTAGTAAGCACTTCCTAACGAATGTCTGAGAAGCTGTACTAAATGTTCTGCATATATGATAGTTAATTGTATGTGTCAGCTTGGCTGGGCCGCAGTACCCAGACACTTAGTCAAGCATTATTCTCACATGTTTCTGTGAGGGTGTGTGTTTTGGGGTTAGATTGACATTAAAATTAGCGGACTCTGAGTAAAGCAAATTGCCCTCCATAATGTGGGTGGACCTCATCCAACCAGTGGAAGGCCTGGCTAGAACGAAGGCTGACTTCCCTTGACCAGGAAGGAATTCTCCAGCAGACTGCCTTCAGCCTTCATCTACATCATTGGCTCTTTCTGGTTGTACATCAGACAGCCTTTGGACTTGAACTATAGCTCTTTTCTGAGAGGCCAGCTTGCAGGCCTCCCCTATCAAAGTTGGGACTCATCAAGCTTCCACAATTATGTGTGTTCATTCCTTAAAATAATAAATAAATTTTTTAATGAAATAAATAAAGTGTATCAGTTATGTTTCTCTGGACAATCATGACTAATACAACATATATTATTACATTTGAATGTTATAAGGATCACAGGTAAGTGCTATATTTTTTTCCATTTAAAAATGGAGACATAGGTGCTTAAAGAGTCTAACTAACTTGTTCCAGGTCATATAACTGTTGAGATATGTTTGTAGGTGCCCCTGGTTATGTCTAATATGCTACATGCCTTCATCCTTTTGTTCAACCAACCATTTATTCATTCAACAAATATTTATGAAGCAGCTATTATACAATGAACCAAGCACTGGACTAAGGGCTGAGGATATGAACTCGAATGATGAATGCTTCTTGTCTTAATCTGTTAGGGCTGCTATAACAAATTACCATGAACTATGTAGCTTATAAACAGCAAAAAACAAACAACAGCAACAACAACAAAAAACATTTCGCACAGTTCCAGAGGCTGGGAATTCCAAGATCAAGGTGCCAGTAGATTGGAGATCTGGCGAGGGCCTGTTTTATGGTACAGAGATTGCACCTTATGGCTGTGTCCTCACATGGTAGAGCGGTGAACAGGCTCCCTTGGGCCTATTTATGAGGGCACTAATCTCATTAAGGAGGGTTCCACCTTCATGATTTAATCACCTCTCAAAAGCTCCACCTCTTAATACTATCACCTTGGATATGGAAATTTCAACATATGAATTTTGAGGAGACATAGACATTCAGACCACGGTACTCCCTAACTTCAAGGTGCTTACAATGTACAGGGAAAATAGGTAACGTGGTGAATGCTAGGAAAGCAATCTTGAGAGCAGGGACATCAAAGGCATACTCTCTTAACAAGGTGGCAATTAAGCCAAGTTTTTTTTTTTTTTTTTTAACTTTGGCTCTTTTATTTAGAAGCTTTTTCATGTATTCAACAACTTGATTAAAACATATCTCTTTAATTTGGGATACATTGATTTTTCATAAAATATAATATTTTTGACATGTGATTATCAATATTGCATGGTGATTAAAAGTTTGGGCTTTGGAATAAACAGAACTGGATTGAATATGACAGCTGCCACTCATTATCTGTGTCATCTTGGACAGATTATTTAATCTTTCTGAATTTGAGCTCATAAAGGAATTTCCTAAATAGGTAACAAGAGAAGACACCTCAAGCAGTGAAAACAAGAGAGAGCACAGAGGTTTGAAAAGTCTGGAATGTTCGGAAAACCACAAAAGCTTGAATTAGCTAGGACAAAAGGAACATGTGGTTGGAAGTAAGGTGGAGACAGACAGGTTTGGATCACACTAGAATCCCTCAAGGAATCAGAATCCGCACTTCGTTCACTCATTCAAAAATATTAAATATCTTCTTTATGCCAAGCACTTCCTAGCTGATACTGATTCAACTATGAACAAGACAAACATGGCTCCTGCCTTACTGGGTGTGCATCTTCGTGGATGATAGAAAAATCAAGCAAATAAATTAACTGCAAACTATGATAAGTGCTCTGGCAGTAACAACAAGGCCTGCGATGGAGCTGAGGAAGGTACTTACTCCTCCAAGTGTGGGCAAGTAAGTCCTGATGGATGGGAAGAAACCAATCGCATGAAGAACAGAGAGTGTGTTCCAGAGGTGAAACAGCAATTGCAAAGGTCAAGAGATTGGAGAGCCTGAGTTACTTAAATGACTACAAAGGTAAGCTGAGGTAGGATAGTAAAAGACAATAGCTAAAATCTATAGGAACCATGAACTAGAAGCAATCTGCAAGATGCTCCTTGGGATGTCCCCCCCTCTCCCACTCTGACTCCTGTTATCACCTTTTCTGTACAGTTAATGCCAACATCTATACCTGTAAGTTGGACTTCTGAGTACCTGAGCACTTGCTCTATTTAAATATTTTTAACTTAATTCCAGTATCTTTCTGGTCCGTACCCACATCCAGTCAGTTACCATGTCTAACAATTTTACCTCTAAAACATCTCCTAAGGCTTGCTCCAGTTTTCATCGTACAAACTGCTGTGATTCATTCTCCCATTATGTATTATCCAGCTCTTGTAGGAATATCTCACTCCCACTCATGCGAACACTCTCCTAGATCGCTTGCCAACCTGCATATCCTATCATATTTCTCCATTGTTATAAAACCCTCAAGATTTCCCCATGTTTTAACAAATGAAAATGGAATTCAAGACCCTCCTAGGAAGGCCTCCCACTACTATTCCAACTCTATGTGACCTTCCTTACCCCCAAAGTTTGAGGATTAATATGTATTTGGAGTTTGATACCCTGCTGCCACTTAATTGCTTGTCACCTCAGACATCCAAACCTCAGCTTCCTAATCTGTAAAGTTGATATTAAAATAGTTTGTACCACCTAAGGTTAAGGTTATCGTGAGGATAAAATGAAATAGTGACTCTCAATGAATAAGTATTCAATTACTGTTTTTCTTATTTAAAAACATCCTATAGTGAAACACTAAAAAACAAATGTTTTGAATATATTTCATATTTTGTCTCATGTATTTTTAAGATTAAAATGTTCATACTGGGACTATCTGTACATCTTAATGGTTCACTCATTAATAATCAGTTAAATACAATGTTTAATATGTATTCAGTTAAAAAATGTTTATATCAGAACTCATCTAATCAAATTATACTGTTTAACAAATAGATAATTTCAATAATAAGAAAACAGTAACTAAGATGTTGCATTGTCCTATGACACCGTCACAAGTTTATCTTATACTTATGGTAGAGCTTTGTCAATATATTGAAATGGCTTAAAATTTTATGCTGACTTTGTATAATGTCAAGAAATAAATTACTTGTAGATACTTGAGAATTTTTATACAAATCTTATGTTTTTAATGTTGAAAAAAAATCTAGCTTTGTTGTAAAACTTCACTGACCAAAAAAAAAAAAAAAAATGCCGAAATTGAAATGTAATGAAACATCTCAGTTAACTGCACAGAAATGTAGTCAGGTAGAGGTTATTAGCCCCATTTCACAGATGAAAAAACAAGGCTTAGGAGTTTCTGTGATTTTCCCAAGACCATACATTGCCAAGGGCAGAGTTTATATTTAAACCTGTTACTCCAGTCACTCACTATACAGTCCACAGTGCATGATCCCCATCTTCACTGGAATCTCTCAAAACTTCCTACTAATATGAAAATAGTTATTCACCTTACACGCAGGATAGTAGAATCTACATCTGCCACTTGCTGAACTTGGATCCATTAACTAGACTGCTCAGCCTCAATTTCCTCATCTATAAAATGGAGAATAGTCATACACTTAATAAGTTAGATATAATTACTGTTGTTCATGAGCGTAGAAATTTCAAATACAGTTTTAAAAGATATAAGGCCACTAACTGAAATCTACATTTGCTAGACTCAAAGTCAGATGGTCATAGTAGTAACTGGTAGTATGACTTCCTAGACTAACATTTGTCACGGCAATCTGGAAAAAAAAGATATTCCATGCAATGGAAAGATCAAGATTTTTTTTAAGAGTAAGTTAACCAACCGGGAGCGGTGGCTCACGCCTGTAATCCCAGTACTTTGGGAGGCTGAGGCGGGTGAATCACGAGGTCAGGTGTTCTAGACCAGCCTGGCCAACATAGTGAAACCCTGTCTCTACTAAAAATACAAAAATCAGCTGGGTGTGGTGGCACATGCCTTTAATCCCAGCTATCTGGGAAGCTCAGGCAGGAGAATTGCTTCAACCTGGGAGACAGAGGTTGCAGTAAGCCTAAATTGCACCACTGCACTCCAGCTAGGGCAAGAGTGTGAGACTCTGTCACAAAAAAAAAAAAAGAGTAAGTTAACCAATTCTGTCAAACATAAAAGATCTTAGTAATAAAATATAACATATATAATTGAAAAGGTGAATGTGATTAAAATGAATATATTTATTTATATATTATATATTAGTATATAAATATGAAAATAGATAAATATTAAATGATCTCATTTTACCTCCCTAATTCTATAAGCTGGTTATTTCTATATTTTTTAAAAAGGAAATTGAAAGATAAAGCAAATAAATGACTTACATAAATTGACATGTTTAATTGGAACTGTATTTGGAAATGAAGCTAAGTTGACTTGATATTCAGGCAATGCCCTCTGTCAGACAATCTTTCTGAGCATTATATATTTTGCTGTAATATGGATATTTGGAGATGCATTTTTCACGTTTACATGGTCTTAGGTTACCAGCAAATGGGCTGGCAAAATCATGTAATAATATTGTCTGAAAGGTACTGCCCTTAGGAATGAGTATGTTACCTGGCAGGATCTGGTCTGCTTCTATCCTATGAAGTTAATCCAATTAACAGGAAAGCCATTAGACACACTAGTATCTACCCAGAGCTGTAACATTTTCCTCTTACTCACATATGTGCACAATTCAGCAAACTGCCTGCCGGGTGAAAATTTGGACTAGACCCTTAATGGTTCTGAGAAGTTCCTGTAGTCTATAGTGCTCCCCTTTGTTAATTAATATGGTAGCATTAACTAATATGGCACATCTTTTATTAATATGGATTTTCTGCTTAAATTTTTAAAATTACAGATGCCATCTTTAAATTGGATAGTGCTATTTGCATTGGAAACAAGCATGGCTGACTGTCTTGTTGAGTGTGTTAACCTTTCAGTAGCTGATCTAGAGCATTTATAAACTGTGATACTGTCTTTCATTTACTATTCTTCTAGTATGCACTATAAACTTCCACATTATAAAAGAATCCAAGTTATTTTGTCACTGGCAAATAGTCTATAGTAGTGAGTCCTATTGATTTATTAATCTGTGCAGTTGTTTACAGAATTTATATCGTGCTTTTTCATATGCTGTATTCTGCAAGCACCAAGAGCCTTCTGTCTGTTTCTTTCTGCGGCCCTGCCTTCTTTATTCCACTACCATTGATGCATTCAAGTTTATACGCTGCTGGCAGTTTTCAAAGATTTGCATTAATCAACATATTGGTCAAGACCTCCTCTCTCACCAGTAATTTTCCTTTATGTGTTTCTACTGAAAATGAGATCTATCTGCCTATTAATAGTGTTGGCTTATTCATCTTTCCTGCCTTCTATGGTATCCATCTCTATGAAACCTAGGTATTTGGTCAACAAAGAACCAAATATATTAATATATATGCATATACACATCCATGAGTGTGCATACATACATGTATGTTAAAATTTAAGACGAATGGAAAGGTTAAGTCTGCATATTTTTTCTTGGAAGCATAAGAACCTGAGTGGAAGATAAGAACCTTTCAATTTGATTTATGTCTTCAGGCAAGAAACTCAAAGATGCTTATTTCCTCAACTTTAGAAGAGCAGCTTTTGAGTAAAATAGGTAGAAAGGGGTTAGGGATTTGGGATAGGACTGTAGAAAACAAATCATGAATATTTTTACACTCCATTTCAGTTTTGCAACATTTGGGAGACCATGTCTTGCTCTTCTTTCTTGTAGGATATTTCAATGAGACTTCAACCAGCATATGTGGTTGGGGCGGGGGGAAAGAGTAACACCTCATTTTCTCTTTCTCTTTTGAGACTACAAGCATGAGTAATTTTTATCACACTACAAAGTCTTGCCAACAATTATGGCCAATAACATTGCTTTGCATCACAATATAAACATGATTAAAACTTTGAAAGTTTCTTAAAGACAAGAATGTGATATATTTATGTTCTCCTCTGCTAAACATGGAAGTATAGGAATCCAAGGATCTAGAAAACCAAGAACACCATAGATAAAAACACACATATTAAAGATAAAGGGAAAAATATTAGACATTCCCAAATCTTTCTTTCATCCTGACTTCTCTAAAACCCAAACCTGTATGTATATATTTGAATACAAATGTATATTTTATTCAAATACAATGTATATTCATATACAAACCCTAAACTCAATATGTCTAAAGTTTATCTCTTCCTAAGTTCATATCTTCTCTGCCTTCTACATGTATAACCGCTTCAGCATTCTCACATTTGCTTAGGATTGATCATTAAATTTGCAATGAACTCTTTCTTCTCTTTCCCCCCTACCTCTTCCTTTTCTTTCCTGCCCCATATCAGTAAGGATGTTTGATTTCAAGTGACAGAAAACCAACTCAAACTGGTTTAGGAAAAGAAAAAAGAATTTTATTGCCTCACATAACTTAAAAGCCCAGGAATAGAGTTCACTGAAGTTTTTACTGAATTCAGAATTTCAAACAGTGGCATCATCAGAACTGTTTCTCTTCATCTCTCTGTTCTTCTTTATGTGGCTTTATTTTCAGGCCACATGTAACCCCTGTAGCTGAAAGTTCATATTATCTTTATTGTTCTGTGTGGTAGACAGAATAATGCTCCCCACCCCACTGCCCCCAAAGTTACCTATATCCTAATCCCTGAAACCTGTGAATATATTAAATACCATGGCAAGGGGGAATTTGCATGATGAAATCCTAACCAACAAAGTGATGGTATTAGGAAGTGGGGCCTTTTAAGGGATGCTTGGGTCATAAGAGCAGAGCCCTCATGAATGGGATTAGTGCCCTTATAAAAGAGGGCCTAGGGGGCTTATTCACCCCTTACAAGGTGTGAGAACACAGCAAGAAGTTGCTATCTACGAACCAGGAAATAGGCCCTCACCAGACACAGAATCTACAGACAACTTGACCTTGGACCTCTCAGCCTCCAGAACTGTGAGAAATACCTTTCTGTTGTTTATAAGCCATCCAGTCTATGCTACTTTGTTATAGTAGCCTGATTGGACCAAGACACCTTCCTTAAAGAGGATGTTCATGATCATAAACAGACCTACATGGGGACTTGTCATATAGTTAAAATTTTAAGATGACTTATTTGGTACAGCAACAGTAAAAAACAAACAAACCATATTTTGCATATGACTATCAGGTCAACTATTTTTACATTGGTGTTTACAAATCAACACTCTTCATCACCATGCTTTAAATAACAGAGAGAGTTCTACACTCAACAAATAGCAATTATTAAGGACTTTCAGGTGGCAAGGTTGCCCAAATTATCATGAAATTATTGGTCTATATGTATAAACATTTAGCTTTTGGATCAATTTTATCAGCTGGGAAACTGTAGATTCTTTTGGTTGCACAGAAAAAAGACTCACTAAGATTATCTCATAGCACAGGGTATGGTGCAGGGTATGGCAGCACAAAGTCTAATTAGGATGCTGTTACATCTGCTCAAGCAAGAAATTTTGAGTGCCTGGACTAATAAGGCAGCAGTAATAGGGTTAGGGAGGAGGGAATGGATTGAAGAAATATTTAGCAATAGGGTTTAGACTAACAACATAAATTTATTAAGAGCCTACTAAATACCAGCCACTGTGTAAAGGGAAAATATAGCAGTATGGTGTTCTACACTTCTAATGAAATGTTGAACATTTTATTTTATTGCTATTATGCAAGTATAGATAAAGCCATCCTTAAGTTCGTCTGGGAAGGCAAAGGATGTTTCACAGAGGTTGTATACCATGGGAACTGAATCTTCTGGAGTTGGTTCAGAATGCAGATTCTGGAATCAAATTCCCTGTGTTTGAATCCTGTCTCTGCCTCTTAGCTGTGTCTTTGTGTGGAAGGTACTTAATAATCTAAACCTCACTTTTCTTGATTGTAAACCGATGTAGAAAGAAAATTACTGATAACAGCTAACACTTAGCAGTCACCATGTCAGGTACTATTCCAAATACTCAACAGCCAATAATTTATTTAGCCATCACAACAATCTTATGAGGTAGGTACTATTATTAGATGAGGAAACTGAGGTACTGATATATTAAACAGATTTCACACACCACACTGATGGTAAATGGCAGAGCTAAGATCTGAACCCATGCAGTGCAGCTCCCAAATCCATGCTGTTGATCAATATGCCACTTTCCCAAGGATCAGCTGCTCAGCATTACCATGAGATCTAAAGGAGATGATGCATGTAAAGTGCTTAGCACAGTGTCTGCATGTAGAACTTGCTTGATAAGTATTAGCTTAATTTTATACTTATAATAAAAAATTAAATATTAATAAATATTGGCTCTTCCGATTGGTGTCACTGGGTGGTTGGATCTGCTGGTTAGACACTATAAAGAGTACGAAGGAGGGAAAAAGGCAGCTGTCCTGAAGCGGAAGGCCAGGACCTCCATTTCCAGCTTCTCTAGTTGTAAGCAGTGGGATTGCCTATGCTTATGCCTATGCTTCATGCTTCATAGCATGGAATCTTTGAAGTAAACAGATAGGAGAGTATGGATTTATTCAATCAATAATCATTTTCCAAGATCCAGCAATGGGCCAGGCCTTGGACCAGGTTTCATGGGGAACACAAAATTGAAATAACGCCTTCAAAATAAGATTAGTGGCTAAGAGCTCAGGTTCTGGAGACAGATTTTCCAGGTTGAATACTAACTCTGCCAATTGGCCACTTGAGACTTTGGGCAAGTCGCCTTACCTGTCTGTGCCTCACTTCTCTTGTCAATAAAATGAAGAAGAGTAAGCAGATCTTATAGGGTTGTGTGCAGACAAAGAGAGGCAAGACCTGTAGGAACAGGGCAGGGGCTCTATAAATGTGCCCTTTGCTTATTTCCAACTCTCCACACCAACCCACATGTGTGACCTCAACTTGCGTCCTTGTCACCTTTCATCAATACTAAAGCAATTGCCCAACAAAGTGCTTTTTAAACTTCTTTTTTTCCTTTTTGTAGCATAGAGTTTTTCAAAAATAAATTATATCAAAATAAATGTGTAAAATACCTCCACATCTTAGCATGTGCTACTTCCTCATTCTGTATTGGTCTTAATTATGCCACACTTGGAGGAAACTTTTTTTTTTCTTCACATATTATCTCAAGCAGCTGGGACCTCCTCTCTGAGGATATCCCCAACTGCAAGAATTAATCATTCACTCCCGGTAATATCTCTACTCCTTATGCATATGCCTATTAGTGCATGAGATTACAAGCAGTTGTCATATTCATCTTTGCATTCCCAGAGCCAGGTGCAGAGCCTGGCATGTAGTAGCCTAGGTACATAATAAATTATCCTTTATAACAGCTTTATTGAGATGTAATTCATGTAACAGCCATCTAAAGTGTACAGTTCAATAGGTTTTAATGCATTTACAGTTATGCAGCTATCACCAAAATCCATTTTTATGACATCAAAAAAAGAAACTCAGTCAATTAGCAGTCACTCCGCATTCCTCTCTGCCCAACCCTAGGGAAACACTAATCTGCTTCTGATCTCTATGGATTTGCCTATTCTGGACATTTCAAAAATAGAATCATGCAATATAGTGTGGATATTACCACTGTACTTTGTGACTGGCTTCTTTTGCTTAGCATACTATTTTCAAGGCTAATTCATATATTAGCATGTATCAATAGTTCATTTTTTCTATGGCCGTATAATATTCCATTTGATGGATATGACATATTTTATTTATCCATTCATCAGTTGATGGATATTTGGGTTGTTTGTACTTTTTGGCTATTATGAATAAAGCTTCTGTGAACATTCATGTCGAAATTTTGTTATAGACATACGTTTTCATTTCTGTTGAATATGTACCTAAAAGTGAAATTGCTGGGTCATGTGGTAACTCTTTTTAACCTTTTACGGAAGTGCCAGACTATCTTCTAAAGCAGCTACACCAACTTACATTTCCACCAACAGGGAATGAGTGTTCTAATTTATCCATGTCTTTGCCAACACTTATTATTATCTGTACTTTGGATCATAGCTATCCTAATGACATGAGATGGTATCTCATTGTAGCTTTGGTTTGCATTTTACTGAAAGCTTATGATGCTGAACATCTTTTCATGTGTTCATTGGCTTTTTCTGTCCCTTCTTAAGACCAGTGTCTACTCATATTGTCTGCTTATTTTTAATTGGATGATCTTATTATTGAGTTGCAGGAGTTCTTTGTATATTCTAGACTCAAGTCTCTTATCAACTATATGATTTGCAAAAATGTTTCACATTCTGTGGGTTGTCTTTTCACTCTCTTGATACTGTCCTTTGAAGCACAAAAGTTTTTAATTTGGTGATGTCCAATTTATTTTTTAAAATTGTGTTACTTTTATTTTTGGTATAATTTATCTAAATAACTATTAGCTAATAAGAGTTCACAAAATTTACACCAAGACTTTCTTCTGTTTATATTTGTACCTTTACATTTAGGTTTTTGATCCGTTTGAGTTAATTTTTTTAGATGGTGAGTAGGAATCCAACTTCATTCATTTGCATGTAGATTTCCAGATGTACCAGCCCATTTGATGAAAAGACCAATCTTTCCCTCATAAGAAAGTTTAGAATTAAACTCCATACTACCCCACCTCTGCCTTCAGGGAATGCATAGTACTGTGATGGAGACTGGTAGATACATGAGAAAGTGGCAATGAAACGTAACAATGTGTGAGCCCAAAAGAGTGCAAGAGCTTTGTTCTTTTGGCTTAGGATTGACTTGGCAATGCGGGCTCTTTTTTGGTTCCATATGAACTTTAAAGTAGTTTTTTCCAATTCTGTGAAGAAAGTCATTGGTAGCTTGATGGGGATGGCATTGAATCTATAAATTACCTTGGGCAGTATGGCCATTTTCACGATATTGATTCTTCCAACCCATGAGCATGGAATGTTCTTCCATTTGTTTGTATCCTCTTTTATTTCATTGAGCAGTGGTTTGTAGTTCTCCTTGAAGAGGTCCTTCACATCCCTTGTAAGTTGGATTCCTAGGTATTTTATTCTCTTTGAAGCAATTGTGAATGGGAGTTCACTCATGATTTGGCTCTCTGTTTGTCTGTTATTGGTGTATAAGAATGCTTGTGATTTTTGTACATTGATTTTGTATCCTGAGACTTTGCTGAAGTTGCTTATCAGCTTAAGGAGATTTTGGGCTGAGATGATGGGGTTTTCTAGATATACAATCATGTCATCTGCAAACAGGGACAATTTGACTTCCTCTTTTCCTAATTGAATACCCTTTATTTCCTTCTCCTGCCTGATTGCCCTGGCCAGAACTTCCAACACTATGTTGAATAGGAGTGGTGAGAGAGGGCATCCCTGTCTTGTGCCAGTTTTCAAAGGGAATGCTTCCAGTTTTTGCCCATTCAGTATGATATTGGCTATGGGTTTGTCATAGATAGCTCTTATTATTTTAAGATACATCCCATCAATACCTAATTTATTGAGAGTTTTTAGCATGAAGCATTGTTGAATTTTGTCAAAGGCTTTTTCTGCATCTATTGAGATAATCATGTGGTTTTTGTCTTTGGTTCTGTTTATATGCTGGATTACATTTATTGATTTGCGTACATTGAACCAGCCTTGCATCCCAGGGATGAAGCCCACTTGATCATGGTGTATAAGCTTTTTGATGTGCTGCTGGATTCGGTTTGCCAGTATTTTATTGAGGATTTTTGCATCAATGTTCATCAAGGATATTGGTCTAAAATTCTCTTTTTTGGTTGTGTCTCTGCCCAGTTTTGGTATCAGGATGATGCTGGCCTCATAAAATGAATTAGGGAGGATTCCCTCTTTTTCTATTGATTGGAATAGTTTCAGAAGGAATGGTACCAGTTCCTCCTTGTACCTCTGGTAGAATTTGGCTGTGAATCCATCAGGTCCTGGACTCTTTTTGGTTGGTAAGCTATTGATTATTGCCACAATTTCAGAGCCTGTTATTGGTCTATTCAGAGATTCAACTTCTTCCTGGTTTAGTCTCGGGAGGGTGTATGTGTCGAGGAATTTATCCATTTCTTCTAGATTTTCTAGTTTATTTGGGTAGAGGTGTTTGTAGTATTCTCTGATGGTAGTTTGTATTTCTGTGGGATAAAGCTGGAGGCATCACGCTACCTGACTTCAAACTATACTACAAGGCTACAGTAACCAAAACAGCATGGTACCAGTACCAAAACAGAGATGTAGATCAATGGAACAGAACAGAGCCCTCAGAAATAACGCCGCCTATCTACAACTATCTGATCTTTGACAAACCTGACAAAAACAGGAAATGGGGAAAGGATTCCCTATTTAAAAAACGGTGCTAGGAAAACTGGCTAGCCATATGTAGAAAGCTGAAACTGGATCCCTTCCTTACACCTTATACAAAAATTAATTCAAGATGGATGAAAGACTTACATGTTAGACCTAAAACCATAAAACCTCTAGAAGAAAACCTAGGCATTACCATTCAGGACATAGGCATGGGCAAGGACTTCATGTCTAAAACACCAAAAGCAATGGCAACAAGCCAAAATTGACAAATGGGATCTAATTAAACTAAACAGCTTCTGCACAGCAAAAGAAACTACCATTAGAGTGAACAGGCAACCTACAAAATGGGAGAAAATTTTCACAACCTACTCATCTGACAAAGGGCTAATATCCAGAATCTACAATGAACTCGAACAAATTTACAAGAAAAAAACAAACGACCCCATCAAAAAGTGGGTGAAGGAGATATAACAGATACTTCTCAAAAGAAGACATTTATGCAGCCAAAAAACACATGAAGAAATGCTCATCAATGGCCATCAGAGAAATGCAAATCAAAAACACAATGAGATGCCATCTTGCACCAGTTAGAATGGCTATCATTAAAAAATCAGGAAACAACAGGTGCTGGAGAGGATGTGGAGAAATAGGAACACTTTTACACTGTTGGTGGGACTGTAAACTAGTTCAACCATTGTGGAAGTCAGTGTGGCGATTCCTCAGGGATCTAGAACTAGAAATACCATTTGACCCAGCCATCCCATTACTGGGTATATACCCAAAGGACTATAAATCATGCTGCTATAAAGACACATGCACACGTATGTTTATTGCGGCACTATTCACAATAGCAAAGAGTTGGAACCAACCCAAATGTCCAACAACGATAGACTGGATTAAGAAAATCTGGCACATATACACCATGGAATACTATGCAGCCATAAAAAATGATGAGTTCATGTCCTTTGTAGGGACATGGATGAAACTGGAAATCATCATTCTCAGTAAACCATCGCAAGGACAAAAAACCAAACACTGCATGTTCTCACTCATAGGTGAGAATTGAACATTGAGAACACATGGACACAGGAAGGGGAACATCACACACTGGGGACTGTTGTGGGGTCGGGGGAGGGGGGAGGGATAGCAGTAGGAGATATACCTAATGCTAAATGACGAGTTAATGGGTGCAGCACACCAACATGGCACATGTATACATATGTAACAAACCTGCACATTGTGCACTTGTGCCCTAAAACTTAAAGTATAATAATAATAAAATAAAATAAAATAAAGAATGCAAGAGCTGGCTAGAAATGTCTTCTTCAAGTTTCCAAACTGAGCCCCAATATTGAACATAGAGTTACTTACAAACAATGATTCTCTCTTCCTATGATATACAATTAAAATGACACCTGCGTAATGCCTCTATTGTCTCCACTCATATGCAATTCTCAACAATTAATAGACATCAAGAATGAAACCACAGAGGAAGATGGAGATTCCTCCATTTAAAAAGAAGAAAATCTTAAGTGTTATTAAAAATAAAAAATAGCTAGGAAACTGAGGTCAGTCTCTCTTGAAACACAAGTCCCATTATCTTTTATGATATCATCCTGGTCACAGATAAATTAATTTGTTTAGCTTTAAATAAAAAGCCACCACATTGCCCTTTTTTACTCTTCTGTCTTGTTTTCCATTCTGAATCTGAGTGCCTGGCTTCTCTGCAGATATTGCTGAAATCACCATACTCAATTAGCAAAAAAGGCCTACACTACCTACCCTCAGATGCCTGGCAGAAGGTGTCCCAAAGGCTATAAGGAAGGCTTAAGAACGAGCAGAGCTTTTCAATCACAGCATCTTATTTCAGCATCTGAGCCGAGCTTTGAGTTTGGTACTTCTAAGATGATAAAGAAAATACTGACATGAAATGACATTATTCATCAAAATTTTGACATTTATCTCTAAACTACAATGTATTAACAAGATACCCTAGAATCATTTTCTTTCTTTATTGTGATAATATGTATATGTACGTGCACAAAAACATATGTGGTATTCTGTAATTGTGTTTTTCCAGCAACAAAAACAATCAGCATAATTCTTATTCATTGAATAATATGGAGGTTTATAAGCTCTTTAAAATTTTTCTGGTAAAGATCTGAAATCTTCTTTTGTTGCATAAAGGAAAGTACTGGGGTTATCATTTGCTTTAATGTGGAGCACCACTTTGCTGATGACCTGTGGAAGGCGTTTTTCCCTCCCAGCATCTGGCTACCTGGCAGACTCCATAGGCAGCTGGGAAAGAAACTTCAGAGCTGCTTCTGGGTCTTCCACATAATTAGCCTGTTTATAGGCCATCTGGGTTGCTTTGATTTCACCATCGCCATTTCTCTTTTCTGAAGATGTTCTGTGTGTCTCTTCCTTTGGGACTAAAATCATTAATAAGTCCTTCCTTAGTTAGGGACACCAGCTTCTTTCATGTGTCTGGCAACTCTCTGCCCCTCTGGATCCATCTCATTATGAAGCACCCTACAGACCAAGGGAGGGTGGTGTTTATATTTGATTATGCTATTATCAAATTAACAGGCCTCATTAGACGGAAATTACAGATTTGGGGCTCCCTAATACAATAGATTCTTAGAAAACCTCATCCAAAGAATAACAAAGCATAGTTAAAGAGAACTATTGCAAGGCCAGGATTTTAGTGAGGGCTGCTCAGATGGATAGAGAAGCTGAACTATTGGTGCTGTGCTAATAGAACAATGTCAGTATGAATTTAAGCTAATTTGAATATCATGCTATTCCCTCTTCTCAGAAACCCTCCTTTCTCCTCTTCAGTTATCAAATCCTACTTATCTCTAAAATCCATATCAAATCTTACCCAAAGTATGCAAATTAGCTGCAAATGAGGTCATAGAAAGGATTTTGCTTGTATCAGATGACATTAAATGTGTTTTGATTCAACATGTTAAAATCAAGGTATTTCACATCACAATCTTGACTTCTAAATCCCTTTGAAAACTCAGATCCAACAGCCATCAGCTCTAGAGCAGAGGTTGGAAAACTATGGTGACCACACCATGGCCTCTAGTTTTTGCAAATAAAATTTTACTGGAACACAGTCACACCCATCCAGTAATCATGTGGTCAATGGCTGCTTCCACGGGTAACAGAGTTGCAGAGCAGAGTTGCAACAGAGACAGGAGGGCCTTGAAAAGAATAATTATTTGCTATCTGTCACATTACAAGGAAACATTTGCCAACCCCTGAGCTAGGCCTGAAGCAACTGCCCCTTTAAGTAGGACGTGAGTTTTCCAGGTCAACAGACCATCCCACCACCTACACAAAGCCTATCATATCTCCAGTTGCCTGCCCGTCCCCTGTAGACCTGGAAGTTTTTTCTCTGTTTACAGTTTTTAGAATCTCTTAACATGTTAGCTCATGCTTTTCTTTCTCTCTCCTTTAACCAAGTTAGACCCAGATTCTCCCCACTGTCAATCAAAACAGCCACATTTATCTGCCCTGGTTTTGCTGCAGAAATGTTTTCTTCCTGTGCAAAGTTTGTTAGTTTTGTCTCTCCAGGGCAGGAACATTTCTTTGCTTCTTTTGCATTCCCCTAAGGCCTGGTGCAATGTGAATAAAATAGTAGACACTTAGTAAATATTTTTTATTTGACTTATTGTTGTCAACCTGATGTACTCTAACCTCAGAAACAAATAAAGAGTACTAAAATAGATGTTTTTGATTCAGAAAGAAAAACTCTAGGGGAAGATGCACAACAAGAGGAGTCACCTGCTGTCTGCTTCACCTGACCACCTATCTACCCTCTGGAAGCAAGGGCAGGGTGCCTCAGGAGAAGCCATGTCTGCCTGCAAGAAGTCCTCTCTGGGTGGCAGCCTCAGCCTCTCAGTTATGAGGGCTTGTTAGCACACACACCATGACTAGCTCCCTGCCTTGGGGCAAACTCTGACTACCTCAATTCACAAACGTAGTTATATAAAATAGAACATGCAATAAGAACTAGAACAACAGAGGAGCTTCGACTCTTGCTTCTTCTGACCAGTGTATTTTTTTCCTCTAGGCAGGGAAAACATAGGAATAAAGCAAGGGAAGTTGGTTAGATAGTTGGAATGCTTGCTGACATCAGTTTCAAAGAGTCCAGAGCACTGAGGCTGGCAAGTCACCTCCCATGACCAGGATTCCCTTCCTCCGTGGTACTTTAACAATTTCTGTCTTTTGAAATCATTTCTGGGATTTCATTACTAAACAAATGCCCTTCCAGTGTAATATTTCTTTTGTAAAACATGTCATTGTTAGCATCCATTCCTTAATTAGGCCTAGGAAACTTCTATCTCTTTACCATGGCCTTGTATCTCTGGTTTGATTAGTAAATGCTGATCTTCCGACCTAAATCTCAGAGGTATTTTATTTTCAAGATGAACAGAAAGAAATGTCAGAAAGTCATCCCAGAGTTGTCCCAAGGGCTAGCTGCATAACTGAAATAGGACAAGGTAGAGTTAGCACACTAGGGCAGCTAAACTGAACACCAAACTGAAAACCAAAGAGAGAGAAGAAACCAAATCTCCAACATGCGAAGGCCTGCTGGAACCAGAAATGCTAGGTCCATGGGCTCACAGTCTAATTTCACTGGGGAGATTGCCCTTCAGTTTGAATTACAATCATCCAAACAGTCTCTAAATTTTGACCCCTGGCTTCAAAAGAGTAGGAAGGGACTGCTTTCTCTAGTGCAAAAAAAATCACAGTCTGTCATGGCTGTTGACCTTGGTTCAATGGCCTTCCTTTTCTATGGGAGCCCATCAGGGCTCTGTGTAAAGGTGAAAGATGATGCAGGATTTTCTGCTCTTTAGCTCAGTTAAATCCAGTATCTTGTCTCATGACCAAGAAGAATTAGGCACATGGACACATTGAAGGGTGAGGAGGGTGGAATTTATTAAGTAAAAGGGGAGCTCTCAACAAAGAGAGGGGTCTGGCCAGCAGCTTCCCATCTCACCGTGGAGTGCTAGGACTTTCACATACGAGCTGAAGAGGCTAGGCTCCTCTGCAGCATAAGGCATGAATTCCTGGTGACTCTACCCTATTCTCCCAGTGTGCATGCAGACATGCCCAGGCAAGCCATAGGTAATATAGAGAAAGGTAACATTCAGTTGGTTAAAAGGGACTATTCAGAAAGAATCAGTTGGGAAAAAGCAGGCAAACAGGGGCAATTCTTCCTCTGGGTCACAGGTTTCATCTGGTCTTTCAGCCTTCAGGCTGTTTTAGGCTTGAAGGTGGGGTTTTGCCAGGGACTCTTACCTATCTGCCGAGGCATCTGTCTGCCTTCTGCCTCTATCAGGGACAGCCTCTCAAGGAGCAGGCATTCAGAGTTGTAGGCTGGAAGAGGAAATGATGATGACACTGGGTCTGCTCACATTACTAAGCCAAAGTAAATCCGTGAATAGGCGTAGTTCTTAATTCCTACCCACAAAGCTTGGGGCCACATGTGCTTCCAACTTCAGAATTTTTCATATTTTAGGGAAAAAATGCATATGCTTTATGTTATATATACCCCAGTGGGGTCTAGGGCAGCACTCCATATGCAGAGTCGTTAATGCTTCTGAATCATTGCATATAATATTCACTCTAAGGTTAATGAAGACTCTACAGTAGACTCACATCAGTTCAGATTTTGCCCCCAAATGAGTGCTCATCAAGTTAGTTTTACTAACAAATGACTGCCCCTACCCCCAAAAACTCTCTTTATTTTTGGAGTTCGTTAGATTTCAGAATTGTGGAAAAAAGATCATGGAACTGTACTGCCAAATAAATCTATAAATTGATTATCATCAACTTTAGCTCATCTTTAGTGCTATCTCAGCCCAGTGGGAAACATTGCTGTGCCTCAGGACCTTGGCTCAGGCAGAGAGAGGTTCCCATGGCACTTGTTGCCTCCAACATGCAGGCCCAGAAGGCTTAGACTGTTTTCCTCTACTCATTAAGTTTGAGGATGCTTTTTCCCAGAAGGGAAATGCTACCTTTTGATTTTCTTCAATAATGAAGAATGAGCATTGTTGATTTTACAAATTTTACTGCCAAACATTATGGGGACCCAGAGGTGAACTAGTGAGATATCAGTAATAGTAATAATAATAAAAGTGGGAAATAATAGCAGTAACAATAGTACTAACAGTAATAATAATTATTAATACTTATTCTGCCATTATGTGTCATCCATTGTCCTGACAGCTTTATTTGCATGATTTCATGGAACTGCAAAATAAGTCAATGACATAGATACTAGGATTATCTCAATTTTACAAATAAGGATATTGAGGTACTGATAGGTTAATTTACAAATTTACAAACTTAGAAACTTAAACAAACCCTGACTTTATTCGTGAGATGGTAATGTTACAGTTGGATTAGACTGTCATCTCAGCTTATTGGTTTTTATTTGTTGAAGATAGAAATCTACATCACTCCTTCTTCCCTCCAAAAACTCTCTTTGATCATTAAGTTTTAGAGGAAACTATAGCAGAACAATAGAAACCACCTTTCCCCAAGTGGTTGATTGATTTATTCCAGCAATTTCTAAACATATGAAAAACATTTGTCTCCCTTTCAGAGTTCTCTTATATAGATCTAAAACAGACAAAGTTCACTGGCGTCTCCACAGACTTTCCACCGCTGTTCCCATCAACTACTGGATGAATTTGGAAAGTGTAAGAAATATCCTCTTGCTTTAAGGAACTTTATAATCAGTTGCCCTGTAAAAAGGCTAAAGCAGTGATCATGAGCTAGCCAGCAAGGTTTAGTAAATGTAATAGGGCAATTTATTGATCAGATTAAAGGATGACCCTAGTTCAGTTTAACATAGGTTAACAAGCAGTTCGGAACGCACCAATAGTTAGACAACTCTTTTGTGTTTCTGTCTAGAAAAGCTAAACATTATGAGAAGTTTTTATGTTTGTACTCAAGAAAGTATTTTTTTTCCTGCTCCAAAGTCATTACCAAATGTGTTAAGGTATATATTTCCACCTACAGGTAATGATTTATCCTGAAAACAGAAGATAGAAGTAAAATTCAGAACAAAACTAACATTTGCAAAAATTCTCACCCCGTGGAATGCTACCATAAAATTAAAATAAATGTGCTTTAATCTCCAGTCATAACTGCTTAACACCCAAAAATCCTGCCCTTCAAATATTAGCTTATAAAAAAGACATTCCACTACTAAAAAGGTAGTCAATGTTCAATTTATCCAGGAATATTTCCCTGCCTCCCGTTTATTCTATTTACACACGAATGGCTAAGTAACTAGAATGTATCTGCTGAAAGAATTATTTTCCTTATTCTCAGGTCTTGAGACTTCTTGCAATCACCATTTCTATTTGCCCTTATTAGAAAAAGGTTCAAACACAGTAACCGTAGCTGACAATATCATACACAGTTACCACACATAGTAACCAACAAAAATATATCCAATATTTGGTAGTTGATATTTCACAGGAAATTATTTAATACTATCATGAGATTGGAGCCAGAGAATGAAATTGTTCAATTTGATTATGTGGATGACACTGATGTCCTCATTCTAATGACCAAGTAATACATATGCAACACCTATGTAAAGAATGATTGTAGTCATGTTAATAATTAGGATAATCTTAAGTGACTTGACATCTGATCTGACCACTTCTAATAAAAAGGAAAAAGTTACCATGCCAGGCAGATGACTCAAACTCTACTTTTATTTAAGATGAGCTCACCTAGAAAAACGTAATGAAAAATTTTCATCTTCCAGACCCCTCCCTATACCTCTCTTTTTAAAATTCATCAGCTCTTCAGAGGCCTCAGAAAAATAGCCCACTTGATTCGGCCATTTGAGGCAAAACCCTGTGTACAGACAATTTATTTGAATTGTTCATGCTGAACTCTAATAAATAAGCCAAAAAATCATTGTCAAATAAATAGATAATATAACTGGGAAAAAATATCATGCTAAGAAATGCAAGACTCAATTACAATCTCTTCATTTCATTCATTGACACATTTTTCAAGTAGCTAGTGTCAGGCATTATAATAGGCATAGACAATAGAGAGATTATCCAACTGTAAATTACTTATTTGTGAGATCTGTGTTTCATATACAATTTGCATTCCCAGTACCCAGTACATTCCTGGCACATAGTAGGTTCTCAATAAATATTTGCTAAATGAATTTGATCAAATTGTATTGTGCACCAGCTTTATCAGATGCTGAGACAGTCACCAGGAATACAAAGATGAAAGAAAGACACATTCAGAAGATCACCAAGAGGAGGAGTGTCACTTAATGATATATATATATAATTATTATAATGTTATTCACATATCATGTAATATTTTTTGAATTATAAAAGCAATTCATGTATATTATGGAAAGTTAGGGGAAAAAAAGAAAATTTTAAATGAACTATAATTATACCACCTAGAGGTAATCACTTTGATTACCCAGAGGTATGTACCATGTGTATATCTTTCCAGGTTCTTTTCTATATTTCAAAGGGGTGTGTGCATGTCTATGTTTTCCTTTTTATGAAAATATAATCACATAAAACCTTCTTATTTTTAAAAGAAACTATTAAGAAAGTAAAGAGGAAGCCATAGACAGGGAGAAAATATTACATAATGTTGAGTGATACAAACATAAGACAGAGAACTTATTTTCAGAAAAAAAAATATTCTAAAACGTTACAACTCCAGAAAAAGGAAAATTAACCGTGGCCAAAGATTTAAACAGACATTCACCAAAAGAAGATATAAAATCACTCAATCACTTTAAAAAACAATTTGACAGTATCCTGTAAAGTAATCATATACTTACCAATTGTTGTAGGCTGAATGTTTGTGTCCTCCCAAAATTTGTATGTTGAAATTATAACCTGCCAATGAGATAGTATTAGGAGATGAGGCTTCTGGGAGGTTATTTGGTGATGAGGGTAGAGACTTTGTATTAGTCCGTTCTCATGCTGCTATGAAGAAATACCTGAGACTGAGTAATTTATAAAGGAAAGGTTTAATTCACTCACAGTTCTGCATGGCTGGGGAAGCTTCAGGAAGCTTACAATCATGGTGGAAGGGGAAGCAAACACGTTCTTCTTCACATGGTGGCAGCAAGGGGAATTGCTGAGCAAAAGGGGAAAAACTCCTTATAAGACCATCAGATCTTGTGCGAACTCACTCATTATCACAAGAACAGCATGGAGGTATCTGCCCCCACGATTCAATTACCTCCCATCAGGTCCCTCCCATGACACATGGGGATTACGGGAACTAAAATTCAAGATGAGATTTGGGTGGGGACACAGCCAAACCATATCACTCCTTTCCTGGCACCTCTCAAATCTCATGTCCTCATATTTCAAAACACGAGCATGCCTTTCCAACAGTTCCCAAAGGCTTAACTCTTTCCAGAATTAACCCAAAAGTCTAAGTCCAAAGTCTTCTCTGAGACAAGGCAAGTCCCTTCCAACTATGAGCCTGTAAAATCAAAAGCAAGTTAGTTACTTCCTAGATAAAATGAGGGTACAGGCATTAGGTAAATACACCCATTCCAAATGGGAGAAACTGGCCAAAACAAAGGGGCTGCAGTGCCCAAGCAAGTCCAAAATCCAGTGGGGCAGTCAAATCTTAAAGCTCTGAAATGATCTCCTTTGACTCCATGTCTCACATCCAGGTTATGCTGATGCAAGTGGTGGGCTCCCATGGCCTTGGGCAGCTCTGCCCCTGTGACCTTGCAGGGAACAGCCCCCTCCCAGCTGCCTTCATGGGTTGTCATTGAGTATCTGCAGCTTTTCCAAGTGCACAGTGCAAGCTGTCAGTGGATCTACCATTCTGGAATCTGGAAGAAAGTGATCCCCATCTCACAGCTTCACTAGGCAGTGCCCCAGTGGGAATTCTGTGTGGGGGCTCCTATCCCACATTTCCCTTCCACCCTGCCCTAGCAAAGGTTCTCCTTGAGGGCTCCACCCCTGCAGAAAACTTCTGCCTGGACATTCAGGTGTTTCCATGCATCCTCTGAAATCTAGGCAGAGCTTCCTAAACCTCAATTCTTGACTCCGGTGTATGCAAGCTTAACACCATGTGGAAGCTGTCAAGATCTGGGGCTTGCATCCTCTGAAACTATGGCCTGAGCTGTACTTTGGACCCTCTTAGCCATGGCTAGAGCAGCTGGGATGCAGGGCATCAAGTCCCAAGGCTGCACACAGCAGGGGGGCCTTGGGCCTGGCCCACAAAGCCATTTTTTCCTCCTAGGCTTCCAGGTCTGTGATGGGAGGGGCGGCCATGAAGACCCTGACATGCCTCTGAATTTTCCCCATTGTCTTTGTGATTACCATTTGAATGCCTGATACTTATGCAAATTTCTGCCGCTGGCTTGAATTTCTCTCCAGAAAATGGGTTTTTCTTTCCTTCTGCATCATCAGGCTGCAAGTCTTCCAAATTTTTATATTCTGCTTCCCTTTGAATGCTCTGCCACTTAGAAATTTCTTCCACCAGATATCCTGAATTATCTCTCTCAAGTTCAAAGTTCCACAAATCTCTAGGGCAGTGGCAAAATGCTGCCAGTCTTTTTGCATGGCAAGATTGACCTTTACTCCTATTCCCAACAAGTTCCTCATCTCCATCTGAGAGCACTGCAGCCTGGACTTTGTTGTCCATATCACTATCAGAATTTTGGTCAAAGCCACTCAATAAGTGTCTAGGCAGTTCCAAACTTTCCCAATCTTCCTGTCTTCTGAGCCCTCCAAACTGTTCCAACCTCTGCCCATTACCCAGTTCAAAAGTCGCTTCCAGATTTGGGGGTATGTTTACAGCAGCACTCCACACCCCAGTACCAATTTACTGTGTTAGTTCATTCTCATGCTGCTATGAAAAAACACCCAAGACAGGGTAATTTAAAAGGAAAGAGGTTTAATTAACCCCCAATTGCACAGGGCTGGGGGGGGGCCTCAGGAAACTTACAATCATGGCAGAAGGGGAAGAAAACACAGCCTTCTTCACATGGCAGCAACAAGGAGAAGTGCTGAGCAAAAGGGGAAAGCCCCTTATAAAACCTTCAGATCTCATGACAAGACACTCACTATCATGAGAGTAGCATGGAGGTAACCACCCCATGATTCAATTACCTCACATCAGGTCCCTCCCACAACACATGGGGATTATGGGAACTACAATTCAAGATGAGATTTGGGTGGGTACACAGCCAAACCACATCAGCCTTCATGAATGTGATTTATGCTCTGATAAAAGAGATCCCCTTGTCCCTTGCCACAGCAAGAAGATGGCCATCTACAAACTAAAAAGAGAGCTCTCACCAGATACCAAATCTATTGGTGTCTTGATCTAGGACTTCCCAGCTTCCAGGACTGTAAGAAATAAATGTTTGTCTTTTAAGCTATCCAGTGTATAGTATTTTTGTTACAGCAGCCCAAATGGACTAAGACACCAATCAACTGAGCAATTCCACTCTTACATATTTATCCAGGAGAAATGAAAAAAAATGTCTATGTAAAGACTTGTACTTGAATGTTTATAGAAGCTTTATTCATGATAGACCAAAACTGGAAATGACCCAAGCATCCATCAACATGTGAATAAATTACTGAATGTCCAAATCAAATGCGAGTCCCCAATAAAAGTAAAGGGACTACTGGTACACAGGACAACATGGGTGAATCTCAAAGTCATTATGCCAAAAGAAAAAATCCAGACACACACAAAAAAAGTGCTCTATGGTTCCATTCATATGAAACTCCAGAAAAAAAATCTAGTCTGTAGTGACAGAAGTCAAATCAGTGGTTGCCTGGGGCCAGGGATGAACATGAGGAATAACTAGAAGGGAATAGCAGAAAATATTCTATATATTGATTGTGGTTGTGGTTACATGGTAGTATATACTTTTTAAAAAACCATCAAACTGTACTTTTTAAATGTGAGTATTTTATACTATGCCAACTGTACATCAATAAAGCTAATTTTGAAAAAATTGAATCACTTAGAATATATTGATTTTAATTCCAATAATAACCTTAACAGAGAGCAACAAATAGTTTTTTATATCACTACATGTGTATCTCCAGCATGGTGTGTAATGGCTTGATATTATGGCTGTGCTACAATTTATTTAACTGTGGAATATTTTAATTTTGACCTTTTCAAAAACTATTATAGATAAAGCACTATATTGCTCACCCTTGAAAATATGAGTTAAATTTACATCTACAAATTGGAAATCATTACATGGAAAAGCAAAAAGGGACATTCAAAGTAAACGACAGACAGCTATAAATGATATAGAAATTGTAAAGGTAATGCCCATTCAGAAAATTTCAGAAGGTCTTTTTGACTACAGAGCAAGTGGGGCATCAGAGGAGATGAGGGTGAAGTTGCTAAGGTTCACGTGAAGCCTCTTCTAAGCCATACTAAGAACTTTGGATTTTTCTCAGACAGAAAAGGGAGGAAATCAAAAGATTTTAAGGGAAGGGACATGATTTCACTTATGTTTTAGAAAGATTACTTTGACATTTGGCTGGAGAATGGATTGGAGGCCTGTTTGATCACAGTAATCCAGAAGAGAAACTGTGAGTACCTGAGCTAAGAATATGGAATAGAGTAAGGAGGACAGTTCTCATAGAGACCTATGAAGAAGGGAGATGAGGAAGACAAAGAAATCTAGGTGACCTCCCAGGGCCAAAAAGAAGGTAAGGAAGATATTTATCAATGAAGCTGAAATATTTCATGAGTCTTTATCAAAGCCTGAAATTCATCTACAACCAGGGTTGGATTACTGGTATAATATATTTGGCAAATTGCAGAGGACCTATAAACAACATTAATAGGCCTATACAACAAACTCTGCCACTTACATTACTATGTTCTAGTGAGTTTTTAAAATTGAATTATGTTTGCTGTTGTGTTGCTGTTGGAGGTAGCAGTGATGTTGTTATCCCAAATATAATACATTCCTACTGACTAGCCATATAATAGGGCATTTGATAATTACCTTGATAACCTATTCAAACATATTCTATTTTTTAGGGTTTCGCTCAGAGTAGATTTTTATTCTGAAGGAGCATATATTTACTCTTCAGAACCCCTCTTAACATGGGACATAGGTAAACTTCTTTTATAAGGTTTATAATGTGCAAACATATATTCCTTTTTATGCTACTGGTCTATTTATTGGATTAACTAGAAGGATTTGATGTGAAAGCTTAGAATGATATTGAAAACACATCACTTCTATTGTAGCCAAGAAAATCAGCTTTAGAATTAGAGACCTTGTATTGGGCATTATGTGTAGACCTTTAGCTTTTTATCACAGCTGTTCTTTGTTGCCATGACAACAGAATTAACCATTTCATTAATATCAGTGAGAAGAGACAAATATTTATGCGTGTCTGGCTTAGAATGTAGTCCCTGCTCAGATTTCAAGACCTTTGGCATGCTCATAGACTTGTTTTTATTCCTTAATATTTTGCTTAATGTTTCTACAGGATTTTCAAAGCAAAGTCTTATATTTTTAAAATTAAATTTCTATTGGCTGTGTTGGTTTGGCTGCTTTTTAGTGTCCCCTGAGTGGCGAAATGAGCTTCAGAATCTGAAGCTAGTGAAAGCAATAGGAAAGAAAATTTAGTACAAAAGAAAACAGTTACCTGTTATAAGAAAAGTCAGTTGTTTGTTTTTTCCTTCTTTTGAGCCCTACTTGGTGAAATGGGCGTTACTATAAATACTGAAGAGTAATCCCTCATCAAAATGGGTGATCCAGCTGTTTCTGTTGCTGCTGAAAGCAGGTAGTGTGCTGATTGCAATTGTGATGAAAAGGCAGAAAAAAGTGTCCTACGACAAGTAAAATCCATTATTTTGAAAATAATACCTCAAGATAATAATTTTGCCCATTCCCCAAAAGCTACAGTGGTTCCCTACTTGTTTGTATCTGGCTTTTCTTTTGAAGGAAAAAAAATGATTCTTAATAAGGAACTCTCTATAAATATTCATACTTTTACAGACCAATGCAAAAATTCCCTAATTACCATTGAAACGGTTTGAGGAATCTGTTAACTCTGTTTTCTATTCATGCACTTTAGCTAAATAAGGATTATCTTTAAATAAATTGAATTATTTTCTTCAGAATTATTATTATTAATTTCTATATTTTTTGAACACCTATCATGTCTAAGCAAATTTGCAAAGTGCTTAAAATATGTTATCTCACTTAAGACATGAAACAACAGCTGTGTGAAGAAGGTACTGCTGTCCTCATTTTATAGCGAAGGAAACTGACATTCAGAGAGAACTTGTACAAGATTTCACAATGAATAAGTAGGATCTGAATCTTAATAGATGTAATCCCAAAGCCAGTGCTGGCATTCATTAGGGAAAAGTGCCACCCTCAACTCTTTGTTTCTGCTCATATAAATATTGTAACAACACTTAAAATATTTACGTTCCCTCCAAGGCATTTTGTCCTGGGAGGGGGGAAAAAAGTCTGAGAGAAGATTATTCATAATAATTAAACTCATAAAACAAGAAAGCAGGTTTGAATCAGACATAAAATCTTTAAACCAAGAATGGTTTGGTGAGGCTAACTGCACACATATGAATAATTTTCAGTACTGAATAAAGACTTTGTACCAACCACTGAAATAAGGAAAAGACTTTTTACAGAACACAGTAGGTTTTTATTTTTAATTTATTTACTTTTTTTACTTTTTTTAAAGAACAGCTTGACTGAGATATAATTCTAATACCATAAAATTCACCTAAAGAGTACAAGGTAATGGTTTTTAGTATACTCACAAAATTATGCAATCACTGCCACAATCAATTGTAGAACATTTTTTATCACCTCCTTCTCTAAAAAAACCTTTGTGTCCATTGTCACCATTTTCTTCCTTTCCCCTCTCCTCCCTTCCCCCATCACCCCAACTCTAGGAAATCATTAATCTACATATCTCTATAGAGTTGCTCATTTTGGACATTTCACAAAAATAGAACCGCACTTTATATAGCCATTTGTGTTTGGCTTTTTTTCCTTAGTGTAATATTTTCAGGGTTCATCCATGCTGTGGCATGTATCAGTACTTCGCTTCTTTTTATGGCTGAATAAGAACCCATTGTATGTATAAATCACATTTTGTCCATTGACAGACATTTGGGTTGTTTCCATGTTTTGGTTATTATGGCTATTATGAACAATCCCTCTGTGAACTTTTGTGTACAAGTTTTTGTACATTTTCCTTGAGGCTCTGTTTGTTTTTATGTCATCTTTATCTAATAAAAAGGTGGGGCTCAAACATACTCTGGTGACCAAAGACCTTGTGGAATTCTAAGCTATAATCACATCAGAGCTTTACTTTTACATTCTGTGAGTTATACGTTGAGACAGAGTGATTAATTCAGACACCATGGCTCAGGGTTCTTAGCCACTCTTACAACTTTCATGAAGATATTCAACTCATTTCTTTTCTAAGTGACAATAATTATTGAAGCTCTTTAAAACCCTAAATTTAAAAAGTACAAGAAAGCATTTACATAAAATAAAACTTACTAAAGTCTCAGACAGAATAATCTATCCTACCTACTTATCAAATAAACATTTTTGAAATACTACTTCTTCAATTCAATTAGATGCTTAGATAAATAAGACCTAAAACAGTAGAAGCGAGTGGCACTCTATTTTTCACTTTTCAGTGCTAACATTGTGAAGGATTCTTCAAGTTTCTTCTCTTCCAACGGTGACAAAGCCAAGACCTAGACTTCAATAGACCCAAAGGAGTGAGTCTGGTTTCTTTTTCATTAAGTTATATGATTCAGTAATAGATCAGAATGTTTTGTAATTAGAAATAAACACATCATTTATTTGTTGAGAGTAAAACCCTATAAGCTGTTCCTAATGGGGAGCTGTTTCCTTGAATTGAAGGTGAGAGTTTATCTTCGGTCTGAGTCGTACGGAGTAACCATGAGAATCATAATCCCTGCTAAGGTACGAAGAATCCAGAGGAAGGTTAAGAGTAAATTCTTGATATTTTTAAATGATGACTTGTGGGTTCCAAGCATAGCATTAACTTCCATTTTAGAATCTAACAGAAATTGCGTCAGCTAATAAGCTAAATGAGGCTTTTTAACAGTTGCTTCTCGTCTCTGCACAAGAGGGCAGCCTTTCACCAAAACCAAGGAAACACTTGGGCAGAACTGTGCTAATGTATACAGAGACCCCCTCCAATCATAGAACTTCCATGAAGAGCTCCCTTGACATAAAGAATGAAGAAATTATGAGATAGTTAATACCATGTGCCCGTGTGCTGTCAATCCCAGAAAATGTCTGCACATCAATATTGCCACACAAATGTTTGCAGTTTCAGTGCTTTTTTGCCTTTAATGTTACATAAATATTGTTTGAATTTCTTAAGCTACTGTAGCCAATTATGGACTTTTGAAATTAATGGTAGGAATAATACATTTTCTAAATAAAAAAACCTATTCATGCAATTAAATCACTCAACCCTAAAATAAATTTTTTTTTTATATCTCATGAGAATGTTTTCTTAGTGGTTATCCATTATTAGATTTCGAGGTTTTAGAATCAAATTGCCATAATCTATTCCAAATGAATAATAATTCATATTGGGACAATTATAAATTTAAATTATAAAATACAGTCAAAAAGATTTACCGAGAAATTAAGAGAAACCAAAGAGGGTTGCTATGTGCATACACTTCCAAAATAATTAACCACATTTGCCACGAAATACATAATTTAAATGTATCATGATGAAACTAAAATGCGATTAAAAAGGGGGCTAAAGTTAATTTGTCACACAGGAAGGTAAATGTAACTGTCTTTACATTCAAAGCTTTGCAACAATATTTTCATGAAGTATAAAGTAACCACAACCCTTTTTTTCTCTTCAAGTTTATGGAACTTTCAACTAAACATTTCACAGGAAATTACTGTCTCCAAGAATATAAAAGCTTTTATATAAAGGATGCTGATCAGTTGTTCTCCATGGACACAGAGGTGCAAACAAGCAGAAATTGGTTTAATAAAGCAGGAGATATTTCAACTGGACACAAAGCAGAACTTCTTGACTATCATGGAGATAAAGAAAAATGGGGGAATCTTTCCAATAAATTTTTAAAGATAACTGTAAAAACATCTAGTGAAATGGATAAGAGATGTCTTTACTTTTATTACTTATATTTACAAAATTGAGTACTAGACAGAAAATAATGCATACACAATATCATTTCAACCATTTTATTTTATTTTTCAATAAAGTAATACTTTCACACTAATAAGCTAATAGAGTAAACAAGGAATAGCATTTCCATTTCCTTCAGGTTTTTGTTTTGTAGATAGACACAAGTATATTTTGTCATATACATTGTAAGAACTGGGCTTCCTTTAGATAACATTTACTGGTGGGGAAATACAAAATACAGCCAATGTAGATAAAAATGTTTTTCAATTCTTACTTGCTCAATAAATTTTACTAAACTGAAAGCTCCTTAACTGTAGGGACATTAGGTGCCAAGGACTCTGTCTGGCACGTAGTAGACTTTCAGTATAGGTTTATTGAATTATGTTTCCATAAAATTACAGTTTTTTTCTGTATCATTATGAGAATCAAACTCGAAATCTTAGTTTCGTTTTCATAGACTGCAAGCAGGATTGGAGAGAGAGCTAAACTGGACTTATGTATAACGGTTTATAAAGCCCTTTCACAATTTTCATGAACCTGTACTACTTTTCGCTTGCTTTTAAGCAAACCATACTAACCAAATACTTACAGTCTTTACTAAGAGTAAATATTTATTCAACAACAAATATTTATCTGAAATTTACTATGTACAAGACATCATGCCAGGTGCTAGGGATATAACTGTAAACAAGGTAGGCACTGTTTCTGCCTTCCTGGAGCTTACATTCTAGAAAATGTAACCAAATTAAGTTGGCAATTAAGTATTTAATTACAGGTGCTATAAGTGATACAAGGAAGAAGTCCAGGGAGTTATGAAAGAATACTCACAGGACTTACTGATGGAAGAGAAAAAAAATGCCATTACAGGATAGAAATCATTGACATTGAGAACTGATTTTATAAACAGAGCTTCAAAGAGCAAGTAGGAGAAGTTAAGTGGGGAGTTCATGGAGAGTATAGTGGGATGATTGCATGTCGGAGGTAGGAACATAAGCAAAGACCTAAGTCAGGGAAAAGAATGGCACCATAAAGGAAAGAAAATGGGGCAAAGTTGCCAAATGTGGAGAGGGAGAGGAAGTTTCTCAGCATGATCAAAAGAGCAAAAAAGGCATAAAAAGATAAAGATGGAAGACCAAATGAAGACACCACCTGCTGGGGAAAGGCTCACTTCTCGTTGGTCTTTCCTTTATTCAATACCAAAACTACCTTTCGTCGCTCTTCCACAACTGTTCTCTACAAGCCCCACCACATTCCTAACCACGTCAGTTCCCACTCTGCAGAAAAGATAATGTAAACTCTAGTGCAGTTGCTTTTGCCTATAGAAGCATCTCTTCGAGGATTTAATCATAATGTAGAATATTTTCTATCAGTGCCATGCTGAAATGGGAGGCATAAATGATGCATAATTCTTGAAAACCCCATTGTAGACTTGGGTCTTTATAACAAAATAAAAGCTCCATATTAAACTATAAGGCATTATGCTTCCATAAAATAAATTAAATAAATGGCCAGCAGGGGTGTTTTACGCAATTTATTGGTGCCCTCTACAGTCAATGCTACATCTCATTAGTGGCTCTGTCACTCATGAAAAATGTGGCACCCATCAGCATCCTTCATTAACTTAAGGCATGTGCCCACACATCAAATATATATTTTTTAATTATGGGAACAAGCTATAAAGCGGATGTGTGAGAGTGTGTGTGTGTGTGTGTGTGTGTGTGTGTGTGTGTGTGTCTGCCATGAACAGCATAGAGCATTCAAAACCCTCCAAGGCTCTCTTTGTTTTTGTTTTGTTTTGTTTTGTTTCTTTTTAACCAAAATGGTGAATAAGATACTGTCTCGTCCTTTTAAAGTTATTTCTCTCTATTGACTATTCCTGCTTGCATTCGTTGCAATCATCCAGACTTTGCCAGTTTTTTTCCTTCTTGACATTTCATTTTTAATTAAAAATGACATTTTAATTAAAAGGAAACATATGTAGAATAAACAGAATAACTCACCAACAGCAGAGAGCTGGGGCTGTCCTGTCAGCTCAGTTTTAACCTTTCTGGCTCACAAAAGCTGTGCTGGGCTTCTCCAATGGTTGCCAAGGCACATTCTTGACAGAGAGGAAGAAAAAGATGGCCATCAAACCAAGATCCACCCACATTCAGAAAACCCTGAGAAATGCAGAGGATGGAGAACAGAGAGGCTATAGCCACTCCAAACTATATTATTTGGGACTTTCAGAACTAAAATATTAGTTTTTCTTCTGTTCAGAATTTTAAAACTATCACTTTGGTGAAAGACCCTAGTTTTACAACTTTTCATGTTTACAGATGGCCTGATTTGGCAATCTTAAATGTTAAGGGAGTTAGAAATCTGGCAGGAGGTAAGCACAGCCAAAAGTAAAGAATTACAAATAAAACAAACTACCCTTCTATGAACATCCATAACTTAGAATAATTTGCACTTCTCAGGGCTGTTTCCCCTCCTATGTCAGAGCTGGTGCTGGTGGGGTCCATAGGAAGCTGGACGCCTCTCCTCTCCCTGAAGTGAGCTGGCTCCTTGCACAAAAGCATATTGTGGTGTAGGAGGGAGTGCAGCAAGACTGCACAAAATGACAAAGAAAGAAACCAGCAGTGGCTACATACTGCATGAGGGGCAGACCAATGGTTCTCTAAGAAAAATCACCGAATAGCATTAAAAAGCCCAGGTCCTCAGAAACCACCACCTGATGAGGATCAACAGGTAAATGGGTGACCCAATTTTCACCACATTGCGTGCACACCTTCTGACAAGCATAAAGGCACTGGGACAGACAGAAATCAGTCATGAATAGTCACTGTAATTATAACCCAGCATGAAGAAGGAAGGAAAGGAATATCATTTTGTGGCACCCAGTAGGTGCCAATAATTTGTCATTCTAGTTCAAAAGTGAATTATGTAAGTCGGTGTTATAGGTTGAATTGGTTCTCAAAAATAGATACATGAAAGTACTTCAGAATACCAGTACCTCAGAACATGACCTTATTTGGAGCTAGGGTCATTGCAGATGTGATCAGTCAAGTTAAAACAAGGTTATAACTGGAGTAGAGTGGGCCTCTAATCCCATATGATTGGCGTCAATATAAGAAGACGGCCACGTGAACACAGACAAACACAAGGAGAATGCCATGTGGTGGCAAAGGCAGAGATTGGAGTTATGCAGCTGCAAGCTCATGAATGCCAAAGATTGCCAGCAATCTATCAAAAGCTAGGAGGAGGCAAACCTACAGGTTTCAGGAGCAGCATGGTCCTGTGAACAACTTGATTTTGGACTTCTAGCTTCCAGAACAGGAAGACAATAAATTTCTGTTATTTTGAACCACCTAGTTTGTGATACTTTGTTACAGCAGCCATGGGAAGCTACAACTAATGTTAATGAAATAGGTCACATTTTTTTAACCAAAAAAAATTACCTCCTATTAAGAATAACCACAAAATCATCAAACTGGGTTCTTTCAACATGTATTTATTAAGCTCCTATTGTCTGTTCTGCAGCTAGTACGCTAAAAACTGCCTTCAAAGATTATTCAGCCAATCACGGAAAATGCCCATGCAAAATACAGGTAAAGCAGTGCCCTAGAGTGTCATGGATAGTTTTATACAGTTAGGTACCTGATGTAAACAGAGGATCAAAGAGTTGTGCATGGAGAAGATCACAAATGGGGTTATATATAATTCACTGTTAGGTGTTCAAGCTAAGTGTCATCCAATTAAATATGGCTTAAAAGGAATTTTTATTAGCAATGATCATTTGTGAATGAATTCTTCTAAGAAACTGCAAGAGAGATCTAATGTTATTAAGGCTTAAACAGTGAATATATGAAGCAAGTATACATTCACATAGCCATCAGCTGCCCAGTTGTTTAAAGCAAGTTTGTAGATAATGAGAACTCAAACCATGTACCTCCACACACAGATTGGACAATGTGTATGCTCAATAAATACATGTTGAAAGAATCCAGTTTGATGATTTTGTGGTTATTCTTAATAGGAGGTAATTTTTTTGTTGTTGTTTAAAAAAAAAATGTATAGTCACTTGCTTCATTAACATTAGTTGTAGTTTCCTATGGCTGCTGTAACAAAGTATTACAAATGGGTGGTTCAAAATAACAGAAATTTATTGTCTTCCTGTTCTGGAAGCTAGAAGTCCAAAATCAATGTGGATGGAAACTACCCACTTCCACCTCCAAACCTAACTTATGCTCGATATCAGCATGACTTTTCTATTGCCATCATTAATAAGACTTTACAATTCCAGGAGAATTTAGTTCAGACAAATGACTTGATTCTGCATGAGAAAACTTCCTGGAAACAACTAAACTCTTCAATGGAAAGCATGAACAGTTTGTACCCTAGAATTCTTTACATTCCTTCCCTCAAGAATCTTCACCTTGCTGTTTCCACCAATCCTAAACAGTTGTATGGTGACCCTTACCGAATCCTAATCAAGTCCCCACATTAAAACACCCATCTTAAACCAGAAGTCTCAACAAATTCAAATTTTGCTTTCCCACTTCCCACACACTGCCAAAGTTCTATCAAGGTGGTATTCTGTCTTAACTTTGGTAAATAATGAACTGAACTTTACATTATCAACACATTGTGCTAGTGATATTTGGGGAGCAAGTATTCAATAATAATCATGAGCACAGGATAAGGGAAAAGTTTGGAGAGAAAGAACAACGTTAGGGACACATTGGGATTCATCAGGGAAGCCAAGGGACCCATGTAGAGCAGAGAGGAACGAGGCAGTACAGCCACCCATCTGGGATTGGTGTGCAGGCAAGAGAGGCTCCCCACTGTAGGGAAAGGGTGAGTGAGCAAGAGAACCCAGGGACCTACACTTCTGCCATGGACCTTTGCAACCCTGGGCACAGGAGATACCCCCTTACTGCCCCTCCCTGGGATCTCCAGACTGAAACGAAGAGCTGGGTAGAGTCTAGGCAGAGCCGCAGCACAGGCCCTCGTACAGCCCCAAGGAACTTGGATCCCTGTGCACCCTGGCACCCGTGGCCATAGCCCTGCCAACAAGGGAGGCCAGGCTCTCATGCACATCCTTAGGATAGCGGAAACATCCACAGTGCTGAGGAGTGAACAGACTGTAGACCTTGCCTCCACTGCACCTCCCCAGGCAAAGGCCACTGCCCTAGGACCCCAGCACAACTACTCTATCCCCTCAGAGCACACTAACTGGTCGCAGCTCAGCATTTCTCTGGGTTGGTTCTCCCAGAGGTAACCAACAGGACTGCAGCCTTTGCTGCTGCTGCTGCAGGCCCCATCCCTACTGCCGTCAGGCTGGGGAGGGAACAAAAAAAAGCCTAAGAACTATTATCGTAGGCCTCCAGCACACTGCAGCTGCTTTATGGAAAAGTGGCCAGACTGTTTTCCATGAGGGTTCCTGCCCCCTGCCCAGCCGCCCTGCCCTCACCTGATAACTTCACTTGGTGGCAACTCTGCATTTCTCTGGAGTGGAATACCCAGAGACAACCCACAGACTTTCTCTGCCATTGCTGCTGCAGTAGTACCATCCTTGCTGCCCTTGGGTTGAGGAACAAAGAACCTGCTTGCTTTGTTCGCACCTCCAGCACATTGCAGCCACCATACAGAGGGGAGCCCAGTTTCTCTTTCCTGTGAGCCCCTGACCCCCTGCTCCAGCAGGCCCAGCCCTGGCTGAACCTTCCCATTGGCAGCCCTTCTGTGTCTCTCTGGAGTGGAGTTCCCAGAGGCAACTGATAACTCCTCTGCCACTGCTGCTGCATCTGTACTGGCTCTTGTTGCCCTTGGACTGGGGAAGGAACAAAGAGCCGTGGTGCTTCACTATACCTCCAGCACATTGCAGTCACCATATGGAGAAGAGGCCAGACTGTCTTCCCCATGAGACCCCCATCCATCCTGGTCTTCAGCAGGCAGGGTCCCACAGCTTGGGTTCACAGCACAGCCGCCCCACCCACAGCTGACCATTCTGATTGGCAGTGGCTCTGCATTTCTCTGGGGTAGAAATGGTACCCCAAGAGATAAGTGAAAGATCCTCTGCCATTGCCACTGCAAAGGTCCCTGATCCTGGTGCCACCAAGTTGGAGAGGAAACATAAAACCTTAACTCACACCAGGGATGTAGTGTGAAGCCTGGGAGTGCCAAGCTTAGATCTATGGCCAGCACTTGAGTGGGAGAGGAGCCCACAATTTCAGAACATTTAGAGATAGCATGGCTGCAAACACAAAGAAGTACAGAGGAGACAGGGGGCTGAGTAAGACTCTTTCTACTGGTCATTATGCTGAAGCACCATCCACTGGACCACAGTCCAAACTTCAGCACCAAAAATAGTTTGCTAACATATTCATCTATAAAACCAAGGACAAGAACTCAGCCCCAAAGACCCTGCACAAAGCTGTGGCCTTCTGAAAACATCCAGAAACTAAGCCAACTGACTATACTCAAATTTCACCACAGTTAATGGAACATGAATCCACTCTGATGAGAAGTAACCAGTACCAGAACTCTGGCAACTCTAAAAGCCAGAATGTCTTCTTAATCCCAAATGATCACACTAGCTCCCCAGCAATGATTCTTGACCAGAATGAAATGGCTGAAATTACTCAGAATCTGGATGGCAACAAAGATCCTCAAGATTCAGGAGAAAGTTGAAACCCAATCCAAGGAATTTAAGGAATGAGTAAGATGATTCAAGAAATGAAAGATGAAATAGCCATTTTAAGAAAGAACAAAACTGACTTGATAGAGCTGAAAAACTCACCACGAGAATTTCATAGCATTATTGAAAGTATTAACAGCAGAACAGATCAAGCTGAGGAAAGAATCTCAGAGCTCAAAGACTGGTTATTGGAAGTGACTCAGTTAGACTAAAATAAAGAAAAAAGAATTTTAAAAATTGAATAAAACCTCCAGGAAATATGGAATTAGGTCAAGAGACCAAACCTATGACTCAATGACATTCCTAAAAGAGAAGGAGAGAGAGCGAGCAACTTGGAAAACATATTTGAAAATACTGTCCATGAAAATTTCACCAACCTCTTTAGAGAAATTGACATTCAAATTCAGAAATTTAGAGAACCCATGCAAGATACTGTATAAGATGACCATCCCCCAGACACATAGTCATCAGATTCTCCAAGGTAAACTTGAAAGAAAAAAATTCAAAGGCAGCTACAGAGAAGCGGCAGGTCACCTACAAATGGAACAGTGGACCTTTTAGCAGAAACCCCACAAGCCAAAAGAGATTGGGCCTATACTCAGAAACCTTAAAGAAAATAAACTCCAATCAAGGATTTCATGTCCAGCAAACTAAACTTCAAACAAAGGAGAAATAAAATCCTTTTCAGACAAGCAAGTGCCAAGGGAATTTGTTACCACCAGACCTGCCTTAGAAGAGGTCCTTAAAGGAGTGCTAAACTTGGAAACAAAAGACCATTATCCACGCACACAAAAACACACTTAAGTACATAGATGACTGACACTGTAAAGCAACTACACAATCAAGTATACATACTGACCAGCTAAAAACATAATGACAGGATCAAATCTGCACATATCAATATTAATCTTGAATATAAATGGGCTAAGTGCCCCATCTAAAAGGTGCATAATAGCAAGTTGTACAAAAAAGCAAGACCCAACTCTACGCTGTCTTCAGGAGACCCATCTTACATGCAAGGACACCCACAGGCTCAAAGTAAAGGGATGGAGAAAGATCTTTCAAGCAAATGGAAAACAAAAAAGAGCAGGAGTTGCTATTTTTATTTCAGACAAAACAGAGTTTAAATGAACAGTGTTTGAAAAGGACAAAGAAGGGCGTTACATAATGATAAAGGGTTCAATTCAATAAAAAGATTTAACAATGCTAAATATATATGCACCCAACACTGAAGCTCCCATATCCATAAAACAAGTTCATAGAGACTTACAAAGAGGCTTAGATAACCATACAAATAATAGTGGGAGACTTCAACACTCCACTGATGATAATAAACAGATAATCAAAGCTGAATATTAACAAAGATATTTGGGACTTACACTCAACCCTTGACCAAATATACCCAACAGACATCTACAGAGCTCTTCACCCCCACAAAAACACAGAACATAAATTCTTCTGATCTGTACATGGCACATACTTTAAAGTTGATCACACTTTCAGCCATAAAGCAATTCTCAACAAATTTAAAAAAAAACTGAAATCACACCAACCACATTCTCAGACCACAGCACAGTAAAAATAGAAATCAATATGAAGAAGATCTCTCAAAACTATACAATTACATGGAAATTAAACATCTGCTTCCAAATGACTTTTGGGTAAACAATGAAACTAAAGCACATATCAAGAAATTCTTTGAAACTAACAAAAACAAAGATACAGGATACCAGAATCTCTGGGACACAGCTAAAGCAATGTTAAGAGGAATGTTTACATTGCTAACTGTCCACATCAAAAAGTTAGAAAGATCTCAAATTAACAACATAATATCACACTTAGAAGAACCAGAAAAATGAAAACAAAGCAACCCCAAACCTAGCAGAAGAAAAGGAATAACGAATATCTGAACTGAAGTGAATGAAATGGAGGTAAGAAAAAAACATATAAAAAATCAAGAAAACCAGGAGTTGGGTTTTTTTTTGAAAGAATAAATAATATTGACAGACTGCTAGCTAGACTAATAAAGAAAAAAGGTGAGAAGATCCAAATAAAAACAATCAGAAATTACAAATGGGACATTAAGACTAACCCCACAGAGATACAAAAAACAAAACAAACAAAAAAAAACCCAGAGACTATTATGAATATCTCTATGCACACAAAATAGAAAATCTAGAAGCAATGGAAAAATTCCCAGAAACATAAAACCTCCCAAGATTTAAACAGGAAGAAATTAAAACCTGACCAGACCAATAAATAGTTCCAAAATTGAATCCGTAATAATAACAAAAAAAAAACTTACTGACCATATAAAGCCATTAACCAGGCAGATTCACAGCTGAATTCTACCAGATATATAAAGAAGAGTTGGTACCAATCCTACTGAAACAATTCCAAAATTCAAGGAGGAGGAGCTCCTCCCTAACTCATTCTATGGGCCAGCATCATTCTGATACCAAAACCTGGCAGAGACACAACAAAAAAGAAAACCTCAGGGCAATATCCCTGATGAACATAGAAGCAAAAATCTTCAAAAAAATACAAGTAAACTGAATCCAGCAGCACATCAAAAAGCTAATCCATCACAACCAAGTAGGCTTTATCCTTCATATGCAAGGTTGGTTCAACATACACAAATCAATAAATGTGATACATCACATAAACAATACTAAAAACAAAGACCACTTCATCATCTCAATAGATGCAGAAAAGGCTTTTAACATAATTCAGCACCCTTTCATGTTAAAAACCCTCAACCAACTGGGCACAAAAGGAACATACCTCAAAATAATAAAAGCCATCTATGGCCAACCCACAGCCAACATCACACTGAATGGGCAAAAGCTGAATGCATTCACCTTGAGAACCAGAACAAGACAAGGATGCCCATTCTCACCTCTCCTGTTCAACATACTACTAGAAGTCCTAGCCATAGCAGTCAGGCAAAAGAAAGAAATAAAAGACATCCATATAGGAAGAGAGGAAGTCAAACTATCTGTCCTTGCAGACAATATAAACCTATACATAGAAAACCCCATAGTCACTGCCCAAAAACACCTAGATCTGATAAACAACCTCAGCAAAGTTTTAGGATACAAAACCAATGTACAAAAATCAGTAGCATTTTTATACACCAATAATGTCCAAGCTGAGAGCCAAATCAAGAGTGCAATCCCATTCACGATAGCCACAAAAAGAATAAAATACCTAGGAATACAGCTAACTAGGGAGGCAAAAGATCTCTACAATAAGAATACAAAACACTGCTGAAAGAAACCAGAGACAACACAAACAAATGGAAAAAATATCCCATGCTCATGGATAGGTAGAATCAATGTTAAAATGGCCATTTTGTCGAAAGCAATTTATATATTCAATGCTATTCCTGTCAAACTATGAATGGCATTTTTTCACAGAATTAGAAAAAACAATTCTAAAATTCATTTGGAAAGAAAAAAAGAGTCCAAATAGCCAAAGCAACCCTAAGCAAAAAGAACAGAGCAGGAGGCATCATATTACCCAAGTCCAAACTATGTCACAAAGCTGCAGTAATAAAAACAGTATGATACTGGTACAAAAACAGACATATACACCAATAGAAAAGGTTAGAGAACCCAGAAATAAAGACAGACACTTAGTATGTCTCTCTGATTTTCAACAAAGCAGACGATAACAAACAATGGAGAAAGGACTTCTTATTCAAAAATGGTGCTGGAATAACTGGCTAACCATACACAGAAGATTGAAACTGGACCCCTCCCTTTCATCACATACAAAAATCTACTCAAAATAGATTAAATACTTAAATGTAAAACCTATAACCATAAAAACTCTAGAAGAAAACCTAGGATTCTAGACACTGGCCCTGGCGGAGACTTCATGATGAAGATTCCAAAAGCAACTGCAACAAAAACAAAAATGGACAAGTAGGATCTAATTAAATTAAAGAGTTTCTGCACACCAAAAGAAACTATCAACAAAGTAAACAGAAAACCTACAGAAAGGGAGGAACAGCTGCAAACTATGCATCCAACAAAGGTCTAATATCCAGAATCTATAGGGAAATTAAATCAACAAGCAAAATCTAACAACCCAATTTAAAAAGTGGGCAAAGGACATGAACAGATAATTCTCAAAAGAATACGTACACGTAGCCATTGAGCATTTGAAAAAAATGCTTAATATCACTGACGAAACCACATTTCACTGATGAAAATCACAATATCACTACTGAAACCAATATCACTAATGAAAACCACAATGAGATACCATCTTGTAGCAGTCAGAATGCCTACTATTAAAAAGTCAAAAAATAACAGATGCTGGCGGGGTTGCAGAGAAAAGGGAACACTTACGTACTGCTGGCAGGAAGGTAAATTAGTTCAATGACTGTAGAAAACAGTCTAGAGATTTCTCAAAGAACTTAAAATAAAACTACCACTCAACCCAGCAATCCCATTACTGGGTATATACCCAAAGGAATATAAATCTTTCCACTATAAAAACATATGGATGCATATGTTCATCACAGCATTATTCACAATAGCAAAGACATAGAATCAACCTAAATGCCCATCAATGGTGGACTAGATAAAGAAAACATGATACATATACACCATGGAATTCTATGCAACCATAAAAAATAATGAAATCATATCCTTTGCAGCAACATGCATGGATCTGAAGGCCATTATCCTAAGCAAATTAATGCTGGAAAATAAAATCAAATATCACATGTTCTCACTTACAAGTGGGAGCTAAATTTTGAGTTTCTTGACAAAGAAGAGAGCAATAGACATCAGGGCCCACTTGAGAATGGAGGTTGGGAGGAGGGTGAGCACTGAAAACCTACCTATTGGGTACTATGCTGATTACCTGGATAACAACATTATCCGCACACCAAACCCCCATGATATGCAATGTATCCGTAACAAACCTGCACACGTACCCAGTGAAACTAAAATAAAAGTTGGAAAGAAAAGAAAAAAATATTTTCAACATATCTAGAAAACAATTACCATTCTTTACCTCTTTAGATGGTTTCTGGTAAGAGAAAAAGAAGAGGCAAAGAGTACTCAAATGTTCAATTCTGCTTTGCTGTGTTTTATTTTCTTAATAATGTATATATTTTATTTTTGAAGTACCACAATAAATAAAGGGACATCATTATGTTAAAAAAAACCACAACATTAGTTTTTAATATGCTGAACTTTAGATGTCTAAGAAACAACAAGGTAGAGAAGTCTAGTAACGGCAGTTAAAGGGAGCTTAAGAGAAAGATTCAAGCAGAAGAGCTGGGTAACTTTGTAAACTGAACAGTGACTGAGGCAAATTTCAATCAATTAGAGGTTAATTTTGCCAAGGTTGAAGACACTCCTGGGAAGAAGAAATGCAAGTCATAGCAGGATGTGTGACCAGTGCTTTTTCAAAAGATGGTTTTGGGAGCTTCAATATTTAAAGGGGAAAGAGCAAGCTGGAGGGGAACAAAAAAAGGAGAGTGGGTAAGCAATGAGACAAGTGGTTACATTCTTGTGAGGGTCTGATTAGCTTTGAGAATCTACATTTTACATGTAAAAGAAAGGAGCAGAGGAAAAGTCAATTTTGCATTTGTCTGGCACTGAGTAGATCTACACATTACGTAAGATGAAGTAAGCATGTGAAGTTACAGCTATTGGTTTGAGAAGAAAAGGAAGGCAGTTTATGCAGGTATGCATGACTTAGTTCCCAGGCTTAACTTTCCCTTTGGCATAGTGACTGGGGCCCTGAGAGTCTATTTTTCTTTTACATCTTCGTGGAGCTCACTCAGGGAGCATATGGGGAGGGATGAAAAAGGGACCTGGGGCAGGAACCTGAGAAGGAGTCACAGTAAAGAAATGGGGCAAAGGTGAGAACACAGACCCTCTCTCTCTCTTTCTCTCTCCCTCTGTCTCTCTCATTCACTCAAGATTATTTGTGAGATTCATCACAATGTGTCCTTCAAAAGAAGTGCTAATTAAAAATCAAATTAATCATGAAAGGACCTTAAACTCTTCAGGCCAATTTTGTCGTTTTGTAATGTACATAAACTTTGGGGGTAACATAATTCTGACTTCTCAGGAATGAGTAAGCCCTAGCTGACACAAAATAAAGTAGTTTTCATCAAAATAAACAAAAAATGTCATCATCTAAACTGTATGATAATACCTTAGTTATAATTTTTAAAAAGGAGACATCAGTTTTCCTAGAGCTGTTTAATTATCACACTTGTTCCACTCTATTACTTTACACCCTGATGAAAATGAGACAACAATATGATTTTCCTGGTCATTTCATAATCATCCATTAAAACAGGGGGATTGATTATGCAAGGCAAGTTCCCACTTCCAATTTCCCACAAGACTCCATGTGGTACATACCTGGTTGCTAAACAAATGTTTTTCCCTTAAAGTCACTTAACTTTCTTTGGTTTTGTTTTTAAGTAAAGGGATTCATCAGGTTCCGGCTTTCGTTTTGATTTTGAAGTATCAGCCACATCATCAGCTTAGATACACTTAGTCTGATTTTAAGCCACAGCTTCCTAGAGAGGTAGGACATTATCTGCATGAATTGCCTTCTATGACCAAGAAAGTTTTGGTTTCCTCAATTTTTTCTCTTCCCCTGGATTGGCAAACATAAAGCAATCATGTGAATTTAAATGTTAGATCACTTAATGGTGGTTAGCATCATATACACATTGCCTGCCTTACTGAATTTAAGAAATAATTTTGACATGAAGTCAAATCACCTTTAGTGACCCTGGAACATCAAGACTTGTTTAGATGTAAATTGAACTCAATGGCAACTACCTAAGATGTCTAGCATTCATTAGAGTTTGATGAAAGAATAAATCAATCTAACTGATCATTAAAAAATCATAACTGCCATGAGAAAAATGCCAAATATAAACCCTAAAAAAATGAAGATTTCCCGAAAGGCCAACCAAGTAATAATTTAACTAGTATTTTTGGCCACTCATTAAGTCCAAGGCATTCTACTGGTGGGAAGGGAGACGCGAGGATGGAAGAGAAGTGCTGTATATGGCAGTTCTTCCCAGAAAGGTTTAGAATTTGAATAATCTGTGACAACTATTAGTTTGGAGCATAATACTAAGTTATCACAAATATTATTTCTTTTGTTATGCCTTTTAAAGTTCTATGTGCAATATTTTGCACCTGTGAACATATGTTTAAATACCTAAGACACACATGCTAGAGAACAAGAGCCTTGAGGTAATGGATTCTGTACTCTATTTTTCTTTGTATCCAAAAATGATAATCCCAATGCCTAGCCACTAATAATTACTCAAAAAGAGTTTGTTGAATGAATAAATGATTGTATTAGTATATTTGTGCTGTTCTTGTGACATTTATGGTAGAAATAGGAAAGATACTGAGAACAATTAAGCAATTGATTGTCAATTACCTCCAGGAGGGGAAGTAGAGACAAGTATCATTTTTCTCCCAGGAAAACATTTCTTCCCATTTACATTCTGTTCTTTTTTTTTTTTTTTTAAATGGAGTCTTGCTCTGTCCCCAGGCTGGAGTGCAGTGGCATTATCTCTGCTCACTACAACCTCCAGCTCCCTGGTTCAAGCGATTCTCCTGCCTCTGCCTCCAGAGTAGCTGGGATTACAGGCTCCGGCCGCCACGCCCAGCTAATGTGTGTGTGTGTGTGTGTGTGTGTGTATGTATTTTTTTTTTTAATAGAGACGGGGTTTCACCATGTTGGCCAGGATGGTCTCGATATCCTGACCTCGTGATCTGCCCGCCTCGGCCGCCCAAAGTGCTGGAATTACAGACATGAGCCATAGCGCCTGAACTAGATTCTGTCTTACTTAACATTACATTCAGGAGGTTGTCAGCGGAGTTGCTACCAAGAAGCCTTATTGGAGAACATTTTTGGGCTGTATAAAATAGTCCCACTTTGAAAGTGCTGAGAGCTATTTCTGCTGAGGTGTAAGCCATAGTAAAATACTTGTGAACAATTTTCAGACATCATTACACTAAAAAAATACAATTTTTAATAGCACCTTGAGGTTTATGCTTGCCTTACACTTTCAATTTTAAGTACAAATGAAACAAATATAATGCATAAGAAAATACTAGTAGGATATGTAGAATCCATTCAAGACCGTGCTTTTCCTCTTACCCCTCTGTTATTTTAGGCATGCCACTTAACATGTTTCCTCAACTATAAGACAGGATAATAACATCTGCTTCACAGGATTCTTGTGAATGTTAAATGAGATAATGCATGTCAAATCTCATTTAATTGTGTTTAATTCATCTAACATTTTACTAGGTGCTGTGTTAGAAGCTTTCTCATTCTTGAAATGTGTCATTATTAAGTTAGGCTCTAATGCCATGTTTTCACAAAGTTAAGAATAATCAAAGGTACTTGAACCATAATACATATAATATATTTAAGTAATAGAGGAAATTGTTTGAAACTACAACTCTTGTGTTCTATGATATTGATTGGAGGCGTGTGTGTGTGTGTGTGTGTGTGTGTGTGTGTGTGTGTGTATTTTAAGACTCCCTTTGGTGAAAGTCCAGGAATCTTAAAGATCTCCAAAAACTTCTTCAGGAAACATTGACACGATATTAAAATGGTCTACACATTGAAAAACTTAAAAAAGCTCTTCTCTTAGAGTCCCTGAAGGTTCTCCCTGGGTTCACTTCTTTCTTTGTCTTGGTCATTATCTCTTTTCCTTTCCTCTGTGGATCATAATAAAAAATGAAGTTGATCCTTTGGCCACCTGAAGACTCTGAGCTGGAAAGATGACCCACAAACCTTATGGACCTTCACAAAATGGTGATATCCAACCAATGTAATTAACCAAAGAGCTGTAATTTTTATCAATTTTCTCTGCTACCAGCAGCTTAGAAGGTATGCATGTGATTTCATAGACGATGATTTTATCTTCAATCTCTCTCCCTCCATTGACTCTTCTCTGATGATCACTCTTAAATCTACTTCATGCTTATTTTGTAAAGCTCCTTCTACTTTTTTAATAACTGAAAACTAATTTCATTCCTACTCCCTTGGTACTCAAGTCCAAACTTCTTAAAAAAAAAAAAAAGGTTTCAAAAACTATCTTTAATTTTTTATGCCCTCGTATTTCCTTAACTAGAAACAGTCTGGAAATAACTTCCATGTCCTACTACTTCCACGTGCCACTTACTTAAAAACACCATGATGTTCTAATTATCAAACGAAAAAAAAACCCTTTTTTGGAAAATCCTTTTCTAGGCTCCATGAGCTCTCTAATCTGCAAAAATTCTTTCTCACGGTATCATGAGTCTTGTGGCTCTCCCCTCTTCTACAATCTCATCATTCTCTACATGCAGCAGCTGCTTCTCAGCAACAACCCTCCATCATGGAAGTAAAGCATGACAATGTTGTGGTCAGTTACCTACCTCTGAGTTATTTAACCATCTGCAGCTCAGTATCCTCTCATGTAAATTGGGGATAATAATAGTGCCCACAGCACAGGCTTATTGTGGGTACTAAATGAATAAATTTATGTACAGTGCTTACTTAGAACTGTTCCCGGCACATAGAAAGTGCTGTGTACGTGTTTGCTATTATTTTGCTGCTATTATTCACACTGCATATATGTATATTGGTTCTAAGTCTTATTCCAGTTTAATGTATATCATGTTTAAATAGGTACACCATAGACTACATTAAAAATCTCTTGAAGACTAATACAGTCTTATTTGTGCATTCCCCATAATGCCTTGGGCATTGTAGGCCTGCAAGTAATGTTATCTGAATTGTTAAACTGCTTACATTAGTGAAGTTTTACTTTCTATTTCTACTGTCTATAGTCCTTGCTAAATTTTACTTTCATAGGCTCAAATGTAACCCATAGATTAGGATTACTTATAAAACTGGTGATTCTTGAAAATTCAGCACAGGAAGTATTTTAATTTTACCACGAAACCGAGAAGCTGTGTCATTTTTTTCCTAAGAAATTAATTCTGCATTTAAATGAGAGGTTATGATAGTGTGTAGTGTGGTTTCTAGACCACTGATGGCCCACGAGTTCCCCTTGACTGGTCTTAGGGCTCATCACTTGTAGTTTGCAGGTTTATAAGACACCATCTGTGCTTTTGTTGCTGCCACGATTTCATAATCTGTTTATGATGGTCAATAAAATCCAAATATTACTTCAAGGGTACACCAATCATGCTGTTAATTCTAAAATATATTTTATTTTTATACTGGGAAAAAGTTGGCAGATGAGGGGGTTCACTGGATTTTATGTATAGCAACTGACCTGAGATTGATGAAGTGTGCTAACCATTTCTTTGGATAGTCTCTGAGCAGAAAAGGTTGCAAACTCTTCAAGACTTTTTCACATAGTCTGTCTTATCACAGACCAAAGCTTTCCTGTTGACCAGCTGCATATAATTGTATCTTTGTCTTTGAATCAAAGACAAAGCTAGACATCAGCCATCAGTAATAAAGGACAGAAACAAATAATGGAGTCATCTGAGGCCACTGACATTTTATCAAGACATAAACTGTATTTTCAGTTCTAAGGAATCTATTAAAATAACTCCAACTAACCAATCTTGTGCCTCATATTATTTATTTTACCCATTTCAATATAAGCCCCAGTTACTCTAGAAAGCAGCTTGACAATGCATAACTTCTCCATTAGGAATATTTTTATGGAGCCCATAGTTATGAGTTCATTTGCTATTCACTGTAATAGCACATATCATAATGAATTCATTTAGTATTCATGTGGATAATGCAAACACCATTTAGTAACTGGTTAATGAACTGAGTGGAGATCTTTATCCTTCCTGAATTTTATAAGAAACATACTCATTTATTTAAATCATCAACTTCTTTTTAGCTTCATTTTACACATGCTAGCTTTTTGTTGTTGTTCTCCAAAGTCCAAGTAAAGAGCGGGAGAGCAAGGGACAGCTCTCTCTGGATAATGGAAATTCCACAACAAAGAGCCATGAGGCAAGAAGATAGAGCAATTAAATGTAATTATGTACAAGTTTATTACAGGCTAGTTTTGACTGTTTTATTATGACAATTAAAAAAAATCACCAAAGTAATAATACATATGCATCAATCTATGAGCTAAAAGTACTATTTTAATGCCCATTTTACAGATTACAAAACAAGATCAATAACCGAAATACAGAAGGATTAAGTAATTTGTTCAAGCTCACATAGTAGTTAAGTGAAAAAGCTAGAGCTCAAACCCAAGTAGTCCCATTTCAGAGTCCATGGCCTTCACTCTTATACCAAACCACATGCCAGTGTCTCAGCTCTTTTATAAAATAATGTTATATGTGTATCTTGCTTAGTAAAGTTTTATTATAAAGTGATCAAAATCCTCCTGAAGCATTTTGAAAAATTAAAATGCCAAACAGCTTCAATAACCTACAGTAAAGTACTAAACCAAAAATTAGCATGATCCAGTTATATTGTGTTGGTAATTTGGGTTGCAATAACTAATTGCTTTTAGGTAGGGTACACACACAGTCATCCAGGAAGAATTTTGTTTGGAACTCATGCCCACAAGGTAAAATATGGCATATTCCAGAGTAAAGCAGGCAAAAGAAAAGAGAAATACAGAAAACATAAAGTAGAATTCTCACCAACAAAGTTAAGACCATGAATAGAAAGAAGTAATGTATGATATGGGGTGGCAGTTATCACAGTAGATTCGCTCTTCTTAAATAACATCTATAAGCCAAACAAAATCTACATGCAAAAATTAGAGGTTGTCATAGGAGGAAGAAGAAAAGACCTCCCTTCCCTTCTATATATGTGCACAAATTATTAATCAATGATTTTACATGAGAGATAAACAGAGCCTAAGAAGGGATGTGAATAAAATGACATCTGAAGGAAATATCTGAGTGATAAGAAGTTAGAGAAGCCAGAGGAAGAAATGAGAATTATTTATTAATGTATATTCTTAGTTTTTCTACAGATGATTTAAGGTAAATGTTATAAAATAGAAATCTGAATAAATTTGGTTTAGGAGTTTTTTATTCTATTTTTATTTATTTATTTTTTGCCTTAAAGGAGTTTTTCAAGAACAATTTTAGGTACATAGCAAAATTGAAAGGAAGGTATAGAGATTTCCCATATGCCTCTGCCACCACACATGCATAGATAGCCTCCCCTGTGATCAACATCCCCCACAGGGTCGTATATTTGTTACAATTGATGAACCTACACTGACACATCATAATCACCCAAGGTCCATATTTTATACTAGGGTTCACTCTTGGTATTGGACATTCCATGAGTTTGGGCAAATGTATAATGATATGTATCCTTCATTATAGTACCATAATGATTACTGCCTTAAAAATTATCTGTGCTCCATCTATTCATCCCTTGCTCTACCCTCACTCCTAGAAACCACTGACATTATTACTGTTTCCGTATTGTTGCCTTTTCCAGAATGTCATATATAGTTAGAATCATGCTGTATGTAGCTTTTCCAGTTTTGCTTCTTTCACTGAATAACATGCTTTTAAGTTTCCTCCATATCATTTCAATGTTTGATCGTTCACTTCTTTTTTGTGCTCAATAATATTCCATTGTCTGGATGAACCACAGTTTATCTATCTGTTGACCTATTGAAGGACATCTTTTGATTCCAAGTTTTGGCAATTATGAATAAGGCTGCTAAAAACGTTTTGTGCAGGTTTTTGTGTAAAGGAGTGAAAACATAAACTTTCAACTCCTTTGGGTAAAATACAAAGGAGTATTATTGTTGCATTGTATGGTAGGATTAGTTTTGTAAAACAATGCCAAAGTGTCTTCCAAATGTCTATATAATGTTGCTTTTTTTTTTTTTTTTTTTGAGATGGAGTCTTGCTCTGTCCCCCAGGCTGGAGTGCAATGGCGTGATCTCCGCTCACTGCAAGCTCCGCCCCCTGGGTTCACGCCATTCACCTGCCTCAGCCTCCCAAGTAGCTGGGACTACAGGCGCCCGCCACAACGCCCTGCTAATTTTTTGTATATTTAGTAAAGACGGGGTTTCACCGTGTTAGCCAGGATGGTCTCGATCTCCTGACCTCGTGATCCACCCGCCTCGGCCTCCCAAAGTGCTAGGATTACAGGCTTGAGCCACCGTGCCCGGCCTAATGTTGCATTCTTATAAGCAATGAATGAGAGTTCATGTTGTCCCATATCTTGTTCCATATATTTACCTGCTTTTGGTGTTGTTCTGGATTTCGGCTATTCTTTTTTTATTTATTTTTTGCATGTCTTTTTTATTTTTATTTTTAATTGAAAAATAACAATTGTACATATTCATGGGGTATGTAGTGATGTTTCAACACATATAATATATAACGAAAAGATCAGAGTAATTATATCTTCCGTCTCAAACATTTATCATTTATTTGTGTTAGGAACATTCAATATTCTCTTCCTAGCTATTTGACTCTATATAATATGTTACCATCATCCTGCAGTGTTATAGAACACTAGAATTTATTCCTCCTATCTAGCTTCAATTTTATATCCTTTAACTAATCTCTCTCTATCTCTCCCTTCTTCTTGCTCTTCCCAGCCTTTAGTATCCCCTGTTCTGCTTTTTATTTCTTTGAGATCAATATTTTTTCATTTCCACAAATGAGTGAGAATATGCAGTGTTACTTTCTATTCCTGGCTTATTTCACCTAACATAATATCCTCCAGTTCCACCCATGTTGCCATGAATAAGAGGATTTCATTGTTTTTTACAGTTGAATAGTATTCCATTGTGTATACATATCACATTTTTGTTATCCATTTGTCTGTTGTTGGACACCTAGATTGATTCCTAATTTGGATATTGTGAGTAGTGCTGCAATAAAGTTGTGGGCACAGGTATTTCTTGGATATAATGCTTTCCTTTCCTTTAGATAAATACCCAGTAGTGGGATTGTTGGATCCTATGGTAATAATATCTGTAGTTCTTTGAGGCATCTCCACACTGTTCACCACAGTGACTACACTAGTTTACATTTCCATCAACAGTGTATAAGAGTTTCCTTTACTCTGCATCCTCAGCAGCATTTTTTTTTTGTCTTTTTGGTAATAGACATCCTGCGTGGGGTGAGATAACATCTCATTATGGTTTTGATTTGCATTTCCCTGAAACATTGATGATGTTGAGGATTTTTTCATGTATTTTGATCATTTGTATGTCTTCTTTTGAGAAACATCTGTTCAGATCATTTGCCTATTTTAAAATCAGATTGTTTGTTTTTTGTTGTTGAGATGTTTGAGTTCCATGGCCAGGTGCAGTGGCTCACACCTGTAATCCCAGCACTTTGGGAGGATGAAGGAGGCGGATTGCCTGAGGTCAAGAGTTCAAGACCAGCCTGGCCAATGTGGTGAAACCTCATCTCTACCAAAAATATAAAATTAGCTGGGCCAGGTGGTGCACGCCTGTAATCCCAGCTATTTGGGAGGCTGAGGCAGGAGAATCATTTGAACCCAGAAGGCAGAGGTTGCAGTGAGCCAAGATTGTGACACTGCTCCACTCCAGCCTGGGTGACAGAGCAAGACTCCGTCAAGGAAAAAAAAAGATGTTTGGGTTCCTTGCATAATCTGAATATTAAACCCCAGTTGAATGAGTAGCTTGCAAATATTTTTCTCCCATTCAGTAGGCTGTCTTTTCACTCCGTTAATGATCGTTTTCTTTGCTGTGTGGAAGGTTGTTAGTTTGACATAATCTCATTTGTTTATTTCAGCCTGTGCTTTTGAGGTCGTATTCACAAAATCTTTTCCTAGACCAATGTCCTGAAGTGTTTCCCTGTATTTTCTTCTAGTATACAAACTGGAAAGGAGAAAGTCAAATAGTCTATTTGCAGATGACGTAATCTTATATATAGCAAAACCAAAAGACTCTAGCAGAAAACCTCTTAGAACTGATATTCAGTAAAGTTGCAGGATACAAAATTAATATACAAAAATCAGTAGTATTTTTATTCACTAACAATAAACTAGCTGAAAAAGAAATTAAAAAGGCAATCTTATTTACAATAGCTACAAAGAATAAAATAAAATAAAATAAAATAAAATACTTAGGAACAAATTTAACTAAAGAAGTGAAAGACCCAGGAGATATACTAATGTAAATGATGAGTTAATGGGTGCAGCACACCAACATGGCACATGTATACATATGTAACAAACCTGCATGTTGTGCACATGTACCCTAAAACTTAAAGTATAACAACAATAAAAAGAAGAAGTGAAAGACCTCTACAAGGAAAACTACAAAATACTGATGAAAGAAATTGAAGAGAATACAAACAAATGTAAAGACATCTCATGCTAATGGATCAGAAAAACTAATATTGTTAAAATGACAATACTATCCAAAGCAATCTACAGATTTGATGCAATCCTTATCAAAATACCAATGACATTCTTCACAGTAATAGAAAAAAAAAAATCCTAAAATTCAAATGGAACCACAAAAGACCCTGAAGAGCCAAATCAATCCTGAGCAAAAAGAACAAAGCTTGAGGCATCATACTACCAGACCTCAAAATATACTATAAAGCTATAATAACCTAAACAGCATGGTACTGGCATAAAAGCAGATGCAAAGACTAATGGAACAGAGGAGAGAACCCAGAAATTAATCCACATATTTACAGCCAACTAATTTTTGACAAAACTGCCGAGAACAATTACTAGGGAAAAGAGAGTCTTTTCAATAAATGATGCAGTGAAAACTCGGTGTCCATATGCAGGAGAATGAAACTAGACCTCCAATCCTATATAAAAATGAAATCAATTTCAATTTTCTGCCTATGGCTAGCCAGTTCTCCTAGCACCATTTATTAAGTAGGAAACCCTCTCCCCATTGTTTGTTTTTGTCAGGTTTGTAGAAGATCAGATGGCTGTAGGTGTATGGTCTTATTTTTCAGTTTTCTATTGTATTCCATTGGTCTATGTGTCCATTTTTGTACCTATACCATGCTGTTTTGTTTACTGTAGGCTTGTAGTATAGTTTGAAGTCAGATAGCATGATGCCTCCAGCTTTGTTCTTTTTGCTTAGGATTGACATGTCTATTCTGGCTTTTCTTAAGTTCCATATGAATTTTAAAATAGTTGTTTCTAATTCTGTGAAGAATGTCAGTGGTAACTTAATGGGAATACCACTGAATCTATAAATTGCTTTGGACAGCATGGCTATTTTCATAATATTGATTCCTCCTGTCCATGAGCATGGAATGTTTCTCCATTTGTTGTATACTGTCTGATTTCTCAGAGTAGTGGTTTGTAGCTCCCCTTGAAGTGGTCCTTCACTTTCCTTGTTAGATGTATTCCTAGGTATTTTATTCTTTTTGTAGCAATTGTGAATGGGAGTTCATTTATGATTTGGCTCTCTGCTTGCTTGTTGGTGGCGTATAGGAATGCTAGCGATTTTTACACATTGATTTTATATCCTGAGACTTTGCTGAAGTTGTTTAGCAGCTTAAGATACTTTGGGGCTGAGACTATGGGGTTTTCTAGATATATGATCATGTAATCTGCAAAAAATATAATTTGTCAAACCAAACTTGCATCCTGGGGATCAATCCAACTTGATCATGGTGGATAAGCTTTTTGATGTGCTGCTGGATTCAGTTTGCCAATATTTTCTTGGGGATTTTTGCATTATGTTCATCAGGGATATTGGCCTGAAGTTTTTCTTTTTTGTTGTGTCTCCGTCAGGTTTTGGTATCAGGATGATGCTGGCCTCATACAATGAATTAGGGAAGAGTCCCTCCTCTTCAATTTTTTTGATGTGTTCCCAAAAAATTCCTTCTATTCCTTTCCCTTTCAACTTTTTGGAATAGTTTCAGTAGAAATGGTACCACCTTCTATTTGAATTCGTCTGGGTCTGAGGTTTTTTTTGGTTGGTAGGCCATTATTGCCTCAATTTCAGAGCACATTATTGGTCTATTCAGGGATTCAATTTCTTCCTGGTTCAGTCTTGGAAGGGTGTATTTGTCCAGGACATTGTTCATTTCTTTTAAATTTTCTAGTTTATGTGCATAGAGGTGTTTATAATATTCTTTGATGTTTGTTTGTATTTCTGTAGGGTCAGTGATGATATCTCTGTTATCATTTCTGATTGTGTTTTGTTCATTTGATTTTTCTCTCTTTTCTTCTTTATTAGCTTAGCTGGCAGTCTACTTTATTAATTTCTTCAAAACACTAGCTCCTGGATTTGTTGATTTTTTAAAGAGTTTTTCATGTCTTTATCTCCTTCAGTTTGGCTCTGATCTTTGTTATTTCTTGTCTTCTACTAGCTTTGGGGTTTGTTTACTCTTGGTTCTCTAGTTCTTTTATTTGAGATGTTAGATTGTTAACTTGAGATCTTTCTAGATTTTTCATGTGGGCATTTTGTGTTATAAATTTCCCTCTAAACACTGCTTTAGCTGCATCCCAGAAATCCGGGTATGTTGTCTCTTTGTTTTCTTCAGTTTCAAAGAACTTCGTGATTTCTGCCTTAATTTCATTATTTACCCAAGAGTCATTCAAGAGCAAATTGTTCAATTTCCATGTAGTTGTGTGGTTTTCAGTGGATTTCTTAATCCTGAGTTCTAGTTTGATTGCGCTGTGGTCTGAGAGACTGTTTGTTATGATTTCAGCTCTTTTGCATTTGCTGAGCAGTGTTTTACTTCCTATGATGTGATCAATTTTAGAGAAAATGTTGTGTAGCAATGAGAAGAATGTATATTCCATTGTTTTAGGGTGGAGAGTTCTGTAGATATCTATCAGGTCCCCTTGATCCAGAGCTGAGCTCATGTCCTGAATATCTTTGTTAATTTTTTGTCTCAATGATCTGCCTAATATTGTCAGAGGGGTGTGAAAGCCTCCCACTCTTATTGTGTGGGAGTCTAAGTCTCTTTGTAGGTCTCTAAGAATTTGCTTTATGAATCTGGGTGCTCCTGTATTGGTTGCATAAATATTTAGGACAGTGAGCTTTTCTTGTTGAATTGAACCCTTTGAGGTAGTCTTCTTTGAGTTAAATCTGCTTGGTCTTCTGTATTTTTCTTATACTTTGATATTAATATCTTTCTCTAGGTTTTAGAAGTTCTCTGTTATTATCCCTTCAAGTAAACTTTCTACCGATATCTGTTTCTCTACCTCTCCTTTAAGGCTAATAACTCTTAGATTTTTCCCTTTTGATGCTATTTTCTAGATCATGTAGTCATGCTTCATTGTTTTTTCTTTTTTTCTTTTGTCTCCTCTGAGTGTGTATTTTCAAATAGCATGTCTTCAAGCTCACTAATTTTCTCTTCTGCTTGATCAGTTCTGCCATTAAAACACTCTGATGCATTATTCATTATGCCAGTTGTGTTTTTCAGCTCCAGAAGTTCTGTGTAATTCTTTTTAATTATTTCAGTCTCTTTGTTAAATTTATCTGATGGATTATTTTAATTAACATGTTATCCTCTGGGTTCATCCATGTTGTTGCAAATAACAGAATTTCAATCACATCATGACTGAATAGTATTCCATTGTGTATCTATACACCACATTTTCTTTATCTATTCATCCATTGTTGGATTGTTGGGCACTTGTAATGATTCCATATCTTGGATATTGTTAATAGTGCTGCAGTAAACATGAGAGTGCAGATACTTCTTTGACATAGTAATTTCTTTTCCTTTGAATATATACCCAGTAGTGGGATGGCTGGGTCATAAGGTATTTCTGTTTTTAATTTTTTGAGGAATCTCCATACAGTCTTCCATAGTGGCTGTACTAATTTACAATTCCACCAACAATGTGTTTGTGTTGCCTTGTCTCCACATCATCACCAACACTTGTTTCTGTTGTCATTTTGATTATAGCCATTCTCACTGAAGTGAAGTAGTATGTCATTATGGTTTGGATTTGCATTTTCCTGATGATTAATGATGGCGAGCATTTTTCCATGTACCTGTTGGCCATATGAATGTCTTCTTTTGATAAATATCTATTGGGGTATTTTAGCCATTTTTTAAATTTGGTTGTTTATTTTTCTACAGTTAAGTCTTCTAAATACTTTGGAATTCTGGGTATTAACCCCTTGTCAGGTATATAGTTTGCAAATATTTTCTCCCATTCTGTAGGCTGCATCATCACTGTACGGTTTCCTTTGCTGCGCAAAAGTGTTTCAGTTTGATTTAATCCCATTTGTCTATTTTTATTTTTGTTGCCGGTGCTCTTTAGCTCTTATTCAAAAAATCCCTGCCCAATCCAAGTCATAAAGTGTTTCCCTATGTTTTCTTCTGGTAGTTTAATAATTTGGGGTTTTACACTTAAGTCTTCAATCCATTTTGAGTTGATGTTTGTATTTGGCGAGAGGTAGAGGTCTAGTCTCATTCTTCTGCATGTGACTATTTAACTTTCTCAGCACCATTTGTTTTAGGGACTGTCTTTCCCTCAATTTGTGTTCTTGGCACCTTTGTTGAAAATCAGTTGGCTGCAGGTACATGCATTGATTTATGGGCTCTTTATTCTATTCCATGGAGTTACATGTTTGTTTTTATGCCAGGACCATGTTGTTTTAGCTACTATATCTTCATAGCATATTTTGAAATCAGGTTGTAGGACGTCTCAAGCTTTTTGCTTTTTGCTCAGGTTTGCTTTGGCTATTCAGTATTTTTGTGGTTCCATTTGAATTTTAGGATTTTTTTTTCCATTTTTGTGAATTATTTTTTGTCTCTATTTTGTTTATTTCTGTGGTGATCTATCCTGGAGAATGTTCCATATACAATTGAGAAGATTGTGTATTCTGAAGCTTTTGGATAGAATGTTCTGTAAATGTCTGTTAAGTCTATTTTGTCTGTTTTGAAGCTTATGTCTGATGTCTCTTTGTTGATTTTCTGATTAAATGATCTGTCCATTGTTGAAAGTGGGGTGTTGAAGTTTCCTAATATTATGGTATTTCACTCTATTCTTCCTTTTACATCTAATAATATTTGCTTTATGTATCTGGGTGCTCCCATGTTTGTGCATATGTATTTATAATTGTTATATCCCCTTATTGAGTTGAGCCATTTATCATTATATAATAGTCTTCTTTGTCTCTTTTTATAGTTTTTAACTTAGAGTCTATTTTATCTAAGTATGAACACTCCTGTTCACTTCTGATTTCCATTTTCATGCAATATCTTTTTCCATCTCTTCACTTTCAGTCTATGTTTGTCTTTAATAGTGAGATGATTCCCTTATAGGCACCATATAGTTAGGTCTTCTTAAAAAATCCATTCAGCCACTGTTTAACTTTTAATTGAAGAACTTGATTCATTTGCAATAAAGGTTATTATTGAGGTTATAATTTTGTCAATCATTTTCTGATTTTTAGAGGATCTGTCTTTAGATCCTCTGTTATTATTTACACCTGTGGTTTGGTGATTTCTTTGTGGTGCTAAACTTTATTTCCTTTCTCTTGTAGTTTTTCCTTGATAGCTAAGCATGATGAACCAGGCAAAAGAAACCGTTGTAAATAGGCCTTTAATAATGTGATGATAAGGTGTGGGCAAGGGGAAGCATTCTATAGTTTTATAATCAGGTCTCAGTCTTTTATGAGCCTGTGACTCTGGTCTAGGCACTTCACTAGTGATTCTTCGTTTCTCATCTCCCTTAGGTGGGACAGGATGGCTAACGTGAGCTAAATTTGGGTATTTTCCTTTCTCATGTGAAAAGTTAAAGCTGACTGGAGTTGAGTATGTGCCTTCCCCCAAGTCAATTAGGCTTTGATAATAGCCCAGCAGGTCGGGCTCTGGTTAACTAGTTTCCCATGTGGGCCTTATTCAGAAGAATGGCGTGCTCTGGCATATTTCAAAATGGCTTCTTTTCCCCTTCCCTTCGAGAAGCACAAGGACATTTATCTGATATTTACTGTGAAAATCTGGTTAAACTCCTAGAGATAAAACTCACCAAAATGTGGGAGGCCCCCTGGAGTTTTTGACTCAAATTTGTCCACACTAAGCCTCTAGCAATTCACAAATTACAGTTCAGGTTTTCTTACTCTAGCTCTTGTTCCCATGTCTGTTTCCTCTCCCGAGTTTCTTTTCTGACAAACCATGACTCCCTGCATTTGCCTGTCTCTCTAGTCTTGGGTTGAGCAGTTTGCCTTGCATCCTCACCTCTCTGATGGACCTAAGGAAAGTTGATTTTTCAATCTGTTCAGTTTTTTACTTGTTTTTAGGATAGAGTGGCAACTCTAAGCTCTGTATGTATGAAACCAGAAGCTGGAAATCAATGAATTGTTTTTTAAACTCCAGGACCGGAGATATTAGAGTACAGTTAGCCTAAAAAGACCTCTTCAATGCCTGTGATTAAGATTTGAATTTGACTCTGAGCTTTCTGGATTCCAATGTGAAATAGTGAAACGGGCTTCACACCAGAGCCACATTGAATAATGAGGTTAGAAAAGGTCCTCAATAATATTCCTAAATAACTAATACAATGATAGGATTTATAAACCTTTTCTTATAGTCTTACCATAATGAAAGGTCTGAGGGCCTGAAACACCAAAGCATGTTTCAATTAAAGAATCACTCTGACATGGTCCTACCACTATTATTCAGAAAAGGTAAAAGTATCTATTCCACCTCTTTAATTTTAGACAAAAGAAAAGAGAACTATAAGGATTTTAATTTGTTCATTTTCTTCTCCAGTACTCGCGAACGTCACATGTTGAAAGATGGTACTCCCAGAAAAAGTATAAGTTGATCATTTCCCCCACTTTCTCTCTTTTTTAAAACCAAAGACATTTATAACTCCTCATCAGAGATTCTGATCAGCATGAACCAGACAGTTTCTCTATACTGAGTTGACCTAATTGGAGCCAAAAGAAAAGAAACAATGAAGTGCTATTGCAGATCAATTTAAGGCTTCCCTCAGGCTCTTGAAATAATTAAAAATCCGTAAGGATTCCCAATATAGTCCCTTGTTTGAAACTCACTGGATTGGGTCACAGGAAATTACATATGTATATGGAATTTTATGTCTTGCTTGCATTTTATAAATTTTTGTGGAGTATTTCACATAAAATAAGGAAATAATTTCATATATTTTATTTAAAGTCAGGACATCTTCTGTGCCAAATAGGTGACTTTTAGAAATGGAGTTAGGACATGATAATCTGATTACATATAAATCTCTATATATGTAAGTATGTACACTCTGTCATTGTTAGAGGAAGAAAGAAAAGACTGGAGACAACCAAAAAGAAAATAAAGAAGAGTAGGAGATAGGGGGAGGGAAGGAAAGGAAGGAAGAGACTTAAAGAGAATAATAAGGAGAGGGAATAAGAAAGATTAAAATAGCTTTCATTCACACTATGCAGCCAAGACTATCGATACTATGTAGCACTAGACTCAGTGCTTTATAAGTACAGTCTCATTTATTTTTCATATTTGCAGCAATTTAGAAATGAGGAAACTAAGGCAGAGAAAGGGTGAGTAACTTGTCCAAGTGTATTCAGCAAGTATAGAGCAGGGATTTCAATTTCTGGTTAGTCTGAGTCCAAGGTGCTTTGACATACAACACTATTCTTTTCCCAATAAAATAAATGAGAGAAAAAACTTTAAGAGATGAAAAGGAAAATAGATAGATAGATAGACAGACAGATAGATAGACAGATGATAGAATCTTGAAAGAAGGGCACAGGAAAGGAGTCAGGGGTATGCAGGGACAGGTAATATGAAAAGAAGCTGAAGTGGCAGCCTTGTCAGCCTCCAGTTAGTTTTATTGTGTCTCTACCTTGTAAAAACATAGAAATTTTCATTACTGTTGGGTAATTGACGGCAGATCATATGGGAATGAACACAAGATAAAATGTACGTATAAAAATAAATATGGTAAGAGGTTTTTGAAACCTGTCTTGCTTCTTAGCTCAGCATACTTTAGATTTGTCTCTCATTTGGGGCAGACTATCATGTCCTAACTCCATTTCTAAAAGTCACCTCTTTAGCCCAGAAGATGTCTTGGTTTTAAATAAAAGATATGAAAGTACTTCCTTATGTGAAATACTCCAGACAAAATTTATAAAGTGCAAGCAAGACACAAAATTCCATTCTTAAGGTAAACCTATAATGGAAATATATAGGATTCATGAACACTAAAGGGTGCAAATAAAATCTGTCACCCAACTTTGTGGGGTGAAATAATTACCTGCCTTGTTTTGTTCTTCATAAAAGCCAGAGTTTCAATAGGTTTATTGTAGCACCAATGCTGAAAAGAGCTGTGAAAGATTGCCAAAATTAGAAATAATCTTTAAATAAAATAAAAACATAACCACTGTGCAAGTTTTTATTTTGAACATATAAAAGATAGACAGCAGCATTGATATTTGGCTAGAAAGTTACGATAAAAAATGTAAAATCAAAGACAAGTTGACAAGATTGGAAATGCTCCACCATGGTGCATAAACACAGCAATGAGAGGTATATCGTAGCAAAGCCTTTGTAGCAGGATTGGTAGCCTTTTTGGAAATCCATTCTCAGGCAAACAGATAATATTTTGTCCCTAAATACTTCAGTCTCCTATGAAAAGAGCTGATACAAAAGTCAGGCCACACCTAGGTCCAAGAGCCAGTTTACTCATTGTCTACCTTATGTCTCCAGAGTCTTGATAGCTGAAAGTAAATGATGACCACACTTTACATTACCTTACCTTACAGAAATATTGCTCCAGTTAAATAACAACAACAAAAATTTCTGCTCATCTCTGTAACAATGCCTATTTATGAGGCTGACAGGCTGATGAGCTATCTTGCTGTTATGGGCAGAAATGTGTCCCCCTAACCCACACTACATTCATATATTGAAGTTTTAATCCCCAGTACTTCAGAGTGTGGCCGCATTTGGAGATGGGACCTTAAAGAGAGGATTAAGTTAAAATGAGGCCATCGGGCTAGACCCTAATCCAATCTGAGTTGCGTCCTTATAAGAAGAGAAATTTGGACACATGGAGAGATACCAGGTATGTGGGCCAACAGAGGAAAGACAATGTGAGGACTCAATGAGAAGATGGCCATCTGTGAGCCAAGGAGAGAGACCTCAGAATCAAACCAACTCTGCTAACCCATTGGTTTTGGACTTCTAGCCTCCAGAACTGTCAGAAAATGATTTCTGGTGTTTAAGCTACCTAATATGATATTTTGTTATGGGAGCCGTAGAAGACTAATAGACCTGCCTTTCTTTCTGGGGTCTTTTGGCTAGGATGGAGAAGAGAGTCCCCTCCCAATCTCTCCCTGCCCTAATGGGTTTGCAGAGGGTAGACAGCTGGCAAGTCTGGCTCTTCTGTGGTTCTCTTCTTTCTCTTCACACCCCCTGTCCTTTGCATCTTCTTATCCCTTTGCCAATACTCTAATAACCATTTGTTATTTTGAAGACAAAGTGTTCCTTGTTTTCCTATTCCCTTCTGTCTACTATTGTTTCACTCTTTTGCTTATGGAGAGATGGTTTGCAAGTTTTCTAAAAGAAATAAATTATTCCACAATGGATGGAAAACCTTTAGTTTGGACATAAGTTTCTAGCTGAACCCTAAGTCATTATTTGCAGGAGGTGAAAAGGTATATTTTCGGGAATTTTTATCTCCATTATAAAGACAGTCTGGAGGCTCCACCTCATCTCATATGTTCTTGACATAATAAAAATTAGAACTGTACTTAAGTTTTTCCTAAAGTTGTTTTCTGTCCTATTACTGAGCGATCTGGTAAAAATGTGTTTTTCTTGGAGTTGGCTATGTATTTCTTGAAATATTTCCAAAAGATGCAAAGGGTCAGACTCTAGGTTCAAATCAGTTCCAAATAACACATGAGTCATTGCTTCTAGATTTCCTGCCCCTGTCCTAGTGTCTAGAGAACAGAGGAAAGGGAGCCTGAAAGTTCTTCCTGAAGGACTTGGAAGGAAAGTGGGACAAGGATAAAACTGACCAAGGTACTTTTTTCAAGGTGGCAACTTCAGGAGGGTGTCTATCAGCTAGGGCATATATTTAGATCAATTACAGTCTGTGTAAGCACACTTCATTTCTTGTCAATTTTGCACCCTTCTTGCGTTTGTCCCACCCTGTCTCATCCTTTTGCTCCTCGTTTTCCGCATATATACCAGCTTGTCCTTTCAAGCTGCTAGGACAGCCTACTATCGCCATAAATTAGAGATTATACTTATTCAACATTAAATTGTTTTTTGAACTTTCTGTACAAATGCGCATTTATTCCCAGGTGCAAAAAACATTACTACAAATTAGCCCTAGTATTATTATCATCATGCTCCCAGAGTTCATGCTAGACAAAAGAGATTTGCTAATATCAAATATAAGTCTACATATAAAGCACCTTTAAAAAAAAGTATTTGAGCTAAAATTGTTGATGTTCATTTTTCCAAATGATGGGGCTCGTTGCTGCATGTACCCATCCACAGCACACCACTATTTCTCACACTCACTGATGCTGGTCAGGAAGAAAATCTTCAACCTGACTTCCATATATTTTCAAATATGTGAAGTCCCAAATGTAAATGTATTTTTCTTACTTAATGCAAATAAAAAAGAATGAGAAAGAAATTTCTTCTTCCCATCTTGGCTCTAGTTCAATGCTGAAAATGTGACCTCCACAAAATGCAAGCCTTTTTCAGTGACATAATTCCTAAATAGACTCTTATCCAGAACCATCTTTTACTCAGCACAACTACAGCAATGTAAGGCAGCTGTAGCTAGACCAGTGATATTTCCCAGTTGCAAATTTCAGATTCCTCTAAGAGCTGACCCAGGTCTACATCTTAGAATTGTGTTACACAATGTCCTGTGCATACTAATTCTATTTTTCTCCTTTCATTAAAAAGCACCAGGTGACAGGTACAGCATCAAAAAACTTTGACAATTTAGTCACTGAACTTCGCATGTACACTTTCATTCTCTGCTTAAAGCTATCTTAATCATAGTCCTGGATTCTTCCAGAAGTCATTCAGTAGAAGGTCCTAGCTATTCTTCTAAGATAGGTGCTTCTTATTCCCATTGGCTCCTCATTGCAAGCTTATCTCACTTTAAATGAACTCATCTAAAACTCCAAATTAAGGATAATATTATTTACTTCACAATAATGTTACTTTTGCTGAAAGACATAATAAAATTTTTCCATATAATTACCTACTTATTAAATTAAAATTCAATTTGCATACCATTTTCCCAGTATATTCATCAAATTGTATAAAGCAAGAAATATGTTTTCAAGTCCCCTAATAGTTACCTCTATAATTTAATGCTAACTTCAAACAAATAAATTTAGTTGAGTTTTACTCTTCAGCAAACCAGTATTGTCTATTCATCACCCTGTCCCTTCTCCTGGGAACTTCTCCATTTCTATTCCATTCACATATTTCTATGAGACTGACATGTTTTCACAAATGATCCTATTTCTTCATCTCAAGTCACATTTGATTTATTCTAGGGGTGGGAAATTAACCCAAGTTAGGTCAATAAAATAAATTGCCTTGGATTTTTGAACTTGACATCAAGACAATGACAAAACTGTCACCCTCTTGTGATAAGATGTAAAATATACAACTTATAAGCTATGGTCATTCATGTTTCCTGCCATTTGAAGAAAATGAGTTGGAAGTAAGAGAAAATGAACGCAAAGAAAAGCAGATTAGAACCAGAGGGACCTATCAGTATTTGCTTCCCTGTGTGAGTCGTTCCTGCGGCCTCATGGCCTCCCTGCTCCTCCCACAACTTTGCTGTTCAGTAGTTCTTTGGACACCACAATTCAATAAATTTGTTTTCTTCCTTAAGTTACTGCAGGTTGGATTTCTGATATGTATGGAAAGTCATTACATGCTTGAAGCCTCAATAATATCTTTTTTAATTAAACATTCTCTGAAATTATAATATGAGATTAAGTTGTTCTGGAAAGTAGGTATAATATTTTTAAGAATCCAAAATCAGGCTATAAAACTGCTGAAATGACTCAAGTGCTTACCAGGAGGACTGATTGTAAGACTGGATAGATGTAGTTGTAGGTCAACAGCAAACATCAACTACTAAGAGAAGGCACATCCTTTCCTTTAAGGAGGGACGCTCTCCTGATTAGAAAGGACCAGTGTTAGAGAGTCACAATCTGATGGTACAATATGGCCATGCTCATCTTCTCTTCTCTTTTTTTGCCAAGAAAATGGGCTCAAATCATAACTCAGCTGCTCACTAATTCTGTGATCTTGAGCAAATTCCTTAGCTTCCCTATACCTCAGTTTTCTTAACAGTAAATAAGGACAACAACACATTCGTCACTGGGTTTTGGTAAAGGGTAAATGAGTTAACTCGGCCTAATGCCTATACAGATTTAAGCTCTTAATGAATGTTACCTATTTATTCCTAGTATAATCGTCATTATTATCATTATAGTCTCCCTCTAAAACATAGAATATTAGATTACAAGAACATGTGACACTTGCTATTACAAAGAGAAACTTGTGGTGAAAGAGAAACTCTAGAGAATCTTAGTTAAAGATTATAGGACCATGAGTTCACCTTGATTTTTAAAAACTTGAATTTGAATGCAAACAGCGTATTTTTCTGGGGAACGACACTTTGCTTTCATCAACTACTCAAAAATCCTGGCCTATAAAAAGTTAAGAACCCCTGCTAACAGAAAATAAGACCTACAGGTTTTAAACTAGAAATTGAAACTAGAAACCTTAGAGCTGAGAATAGACCATATATACTTTTTGGGGTTTTTTAAGGCTGAATGTTTCTACCCCATCTCAAAGAGTTAGTTGGGGAAATATAAATAATGCTAACTGCTGAGAGTTCATAGGGGTGGGGAAGGAAGGATGGGGATGGGAGAGGAAGAGAACAAGAGGCAGTGCAAAGAGAGGAAGAGAGTGAAAGGGAAAAATTTTAGGAAAGCAATACGACTGCAGTTTTGGCGATTTCACTCAATTCATGTATGTCCCAGAGAGAATTGAAGGTGGAGTGTGAGAATATGAAAATTTGCTCCTCAAGCCAGCCCCAGTTCTCACGTGCCCCTCATCATGCAAGTATCTGTGCTATGTTGCCTCAGATTCTAGTGCTTAAAAATATGTATTTCTCATGCATTATGGCCCTAAATGAAAGGCACCTACTACATCTGGTGCACAGAAATATGTACTGATTTATCAAACCTGGGAATATAGCTGGTGGTGCAGGATTCACTGAGAGATTGTCTCAGTCTTCAATATGGCATCTTCTTGAGATTTTCAAGGGTAATTTTGATGGCATATGTCTTTCATCCTTCGTGATTATTGTAGAACTTATCACTTAGAAAAAAAACTCCTGTGTCCTGACTCTGCATTTAGCATGCCACATTTGGGAATAACCAAGAATTGTTACGGCACATTCTCTATAAGTTTATGTGCAGCTACTTTCACACCTGAGCCCCAAGGAACCCGTTTAGGCCTCCCATTTCAGAGCTCCAGAATGTCACAGGTGTTGTTGTGTCATCTCCATCTCATAAATAGTTGTATCGTATGACTTTCATAGACTTAACAGTCCTAGAATTGATGGGACCCTTTGGGAGAGGATGCAATGATAGCACATTATTCTGTTAAGGGTCCATTGGTTATTTTACATTTTTTTCTTGACATCTGGTTGTGGCAAGATCTCACAGTGACACTTGTCCACTATTTTCATTGTGGTATCCATTGACAACTTAACCTCTGGCTAAGAGGCTTCGAGCATGTAAGATTTTCAAAGCTTAAATCTGAGGAATCCAATGTTTCTCGTCTGACTTTATCTCCCATCATATAATCGATCTTAGTTTTCTTTTCATTAGTCCATCCCAAAGACCAAATATAGTATGTAATCTGATAGACTACACTGGAAAATGGAAAGTATTTCTCCACAGTATAGAGTCAACATGGAATCTGCCTGCATACACAGTTCCTTTAGTCAAAATGAATACTCGTCTCCTGAAGCATATGCTTATTGTTTTTGTCCTAACTTGCTTTAAGAATAGGGAAGGCACTTCATCAATACACAAATGAATTGGGTGTTCGTGTAGTCAACCAAGAAGTCACTGTTAAAGAGCTTCTCTTTTTAACAGTGTCTTCTTGTATCCTCTAACTTTTTAAAGAAAATGTCCTATCACTATGTATAAAGCTAAAAAAAAATGTGAAACAAAAACTCAGTAAAATCAATATCAGTGTGAAGCACAAGTGACTTTAGAAAAGTTACTCCTGGCCGGGTGTGATGGCTCACGCCTGTAATCCCAACCCTTTGGGAGGCTAAGGTGGGTGGATCACGAGGTCAGGAGTTCGAGACCAGCTTGGCCAACATGGTGAAACCCTGTCTCTACTGAAAATACAAAAAAATGAGCCGGGCCTGGTGGCGCACTCCTGTAATACCAACTACTCAGGAGGCTGAGGCAGGAGAATGGCTTAAACCCGGGAGGTGGAGGTTGCGGTGAGCTGAGGTCACTCCACTGCACTCCAGCCTACATGACAGAGCAAGACTCCATCTCAAAAAAAAAAAAAAAGAAAAAGAAAAGGAAAAAGAAGTTAGCCCTAAAAGTGTATTCTTAAAAAAACTATTACTCATTTGACTGTGCTACATAAAATTTATGTATGACAAAAAATAGAAATGCTATGAACAAATTAATTTTTCAATGTTAACATCACTTAATCACTACTGTCCATCAGTAGTTCACACAATAATACTATGCAACATTTAGCCTGACCTCCTTCCTTTATGTGTAATTATTGCCAGAAATGAGATATACCTGTGTCAGTTCACAATTTCAAATTACCTCTATGTGATAATTTATGTTAATAGCATAATAGCATAACAATGACGGATAATGTGTACCAACATTTACAAATCGGTTGCAATGCATTTCAATTACAATTCTCTTCCTATCTCTGATAAGCAGCAAAATCAAATTAACAGTGCAACCATTAGTTACTGAATTATCCTAACATGTAGAGCCTTTACTTGGACACCTTTTCATTTGTAGAACTGCTCTAGGATTCTAAGTGCAGCCAAACAGGCAAGAGAATCAACCAAATCATGCACAAGTGCTGCTAATGATTTTATATGGAGCAACAGAGAATATAATCAGGAGGTGACACTAAAGGACTCATGGTCTGGTTAAGGCCAAGAAGAAGAGAATGCAGTTGATATTACACCAGAGTGCAATGGCTTGTGTTATATGGAATAATATGGTATGGGTTGAAAACAAATGAACCAATGGCTCACCTCCCTCTTGTGTCCTAGCCACAGACCAAAGTAAAGTCTGTGCAAAGGTCCCCAAGGGTAGAATTTCAGCTGGTCCTCATTTCATGAAGGCTCTTGAGAATCTCAGTGACTCAGTATTTCCTCAAATGCTTGCCACAGCTCAGAATTCAGGGGCGTGCAAGGCTTGTTCCATTATTTATGAGGCAGGGCTAGGCCTGAGAGGAGCAAATCAAAACACTCTACTCAAAGGAATCCCTTGAAAGTTCAGTCCTTAATCAAATGCACCATGCAGTGCATTTGAAGAAAATGTCCTATAACTTTGTATGTAGCTTGAAAATGTGATGCTCACACTTCCTGTGATAGGAAGGCACAATAGTGCTCCCTATTCTAGATACATGGCCAGATACTTTAACCATCGGGAGCACTACGTTCCTTTTGGGTGGAACCCTATTTCTTTCTTAGGGAAAGCTTGGAACTGTGGATGGTAACCATTTTGGAAATGCCTATCCTATCACCACAGCCACGTGTTGAGGAAATCTTTATGCTCATACCATTTACAATTTGCGATTCCTTCACGTGCTCTCAGTATGTTACCCATTCAGAATATTTTTGCTGCTAAGGAGAAATTGTGTAGCTACAGTAGACTTAGGATTTTCCCCAAATTAAGGAATCCTGCAAGCTGTTACTAATCAGGCAAAGAAACCCAACAAGCCAGGAAGTTTATGCACCAGAAATCAGAGAGTCCTTGCTTCTCTACTGGATTCACCTAATATTGAAAAATTCCCTCATTGCTACTTCTACAAAAAAGCTGTCTCTCAAACTCTATGGGCACAGAGGTTAAAAGCACTATGCCTGGAATAGGAGTGCCTGGGTCTGTTTTCCTCCCACCACTTACCAACTGTGTGACCCTAGGAAAATCACTTAACCTTGTTGTGTTTTAGTGTCCTTGTCTGAAAATTAGAAAAACAGTAATATCACTTCATGAGATTGCTGTGATGATTAAATGGGACTAACACATGCAAAGCCCTTAGAACACGCCTTATCGTAGTGCTCAGTAAACACTAATTCATCAATTGTTCTACCAAAGAAAAGCACAATATTCACAGGCCTAGAAGGACAACTGAAATATTCCAAACCATAGCTGCATTGTACATAATTATTGGACATCACTTGGTCAGAAATTGCAGACAAAAGGAAACCTCATGTTTATGGTAGAAGAGGGCCATCAATCAATCATTCTCTTCTATTGTTGTACTCAAATCCAGAGTTACCTGAAATCCAGTTTGGCAATCTCTAGGAGCCTTGGTAGGAGATTGTTCTCCACAAGAGATAACACAATATTCTGAACTATCACAGTACCTGGTGTAAAACAGGAGTGTCTTGAATGATAAGCCTATGAATCCTAGCTCCATCATTATCTAAAGAAACCTTGAGTTGGTGAACTGATCTCATTCCTGGCGGACTAATATAACCACAGTAACATATGAAGTTATTAAAATGGTATGCACAAATCATACACTTGTTGAAGGCTCAGCAATTTTCATTATGTGTATAATACATACAGTCTGAATCCCTTAGATTTCGCATGAGAGATTTCAGAAGCCAAAGAAAGTCCTTAAGTCAGTGAGGATCAATTTTTAAAGCATTATGCTTGTTGAGTAAAAGGTAATGTGTTTTTATACAGTCTAGGAAGTGCTGTGAGCTCTCCAAGCTTCCTTCATTTATTGCTCTAATCAGCAATCCAATGTGCACAAGACCAGATTCCAAATAAAGAATATTCCTTGGAGTGAATCTGTGATGCTACTTAAGAAGTTGTTATCAGGATAGAAGAAGGATCTTTGGCTTGCAAATGCTTGTGATTGAATTTTGGTGATCATTTGTTCTCAAACAGGAAAATTTGGTATTGCTATTCATTTAAGAAAAAGGTTGTTATAATTGCCAAAAAATAGGCAGAAGGCAGATTTTGTGTTTCTATCGTGTTTCTCTCTAAATGTGGTGCATTGGACAGGCCTGGAGAAAACAAATCATATTTTTAAAAGTAAGCATAGAACTACAAGGAGGCACACCAGACTTGCCGGCGACGCTGCACGTGGATGCTGACAGCCTCACCCAATCTTCACATATTAGCTGGTACAGCCAAGTGAGTGATGCTGCATAAATATGAGAACTGGTGTTGTTAGGCATCACAGCTACCATGATATAATTAGTTACCCATTCTGAGTCCCATTCCCCAGTGGGAAGAGAAACCAAAGGGACAGAAAAAGAAAAATATTTCAGATTCAGAAACAATGCTTGTCGTTGACAGCGTTTTGCTATGAGGAAGCTCTCAACAATCTCATCCCCCTGACGCTGGCATGCAGCCAGCTGGCATTTCTGTGGGCTGCACTGAGAACCACTGAATACCATGTGGGCGGTTGTCAACATTAGAAACAAGAAAAATAGAGGGAAAAAATGCGTTGAGAGTTATAACATCAACTTTCAGGGCCTTTTTATTTCTATCCAGATGGCACAAATATTCCTAGGTATTGGTACCCACACAATAGGCATCCTGGGATAATAATCATAAGAGCTTTAAAGTTTAGAAAATACTTTTACATATATAGGCCAAGAACTGATATGGTAGTAGTCAGGTATATCCCCACAACTGCTGTTTTTTTATTTTTATTGTTTTAGTTTGCATATGGATCAGAGCTATCTGAACTGGTAAGAAAGTCCAGCAAAATGGAAGTACTGTGTTCTTCTCTTGTAGGTGATATAACAGGTACTCATGTGATACAGCATGTGACATGTTTGCCACCAGTTCACATTATAATGCAATGTTCATTAGTTATATACAAGTATCAGAAGTATCTTAGGGGGGCCTCTTGGCCCCCAGATTACTGGATGATGTATCACCTTAAACAAACCTGGCTTTAAGTCTGAATATTCCACCTATCATGGTACAGTTTATGATCACTCATATTTAATTTATTTTTCTCATTTTTGACAGGAGAACATGTCATTCTGATACTTATAAAGCTGATATTGATGGATCCCCATGTGCCAAGTGTTTTTCTGAGTTTTTTTGGATGTGTTACCAAATGTAGTCCATGAAACAACTGTGCAATAGGTATTCTTATTTTCCTCACTATTATTCCAATTTTCTATATTAAAAAATCAAGGCAAAAGGAGATCCAGACGACACACTTATAAGTGATACTGTCAAAATCCCAACCCACACAGATTGGCTTCAGATCCTGGGTCCTAACCACTATGTGCATGGCCTCTCATATCCTACCTCACCTGTGTCTAAGATAACGCATGTGAAAAAATGAACCCAGTAACCCAGTATGTAAGAAAATATTTAACAAGTGTTAGCTATCAATATTATAATTAATGTTATTAATACCATGGTAATTATTAGCCTTTGTCTTATACTTTGTTTGGGATATTCAGAAAAGGAGACTTCATTTGTCTCAAGAAGAAGATAGATTCCACAGAATCAGCAACTCGAAACAAGTCAAGTATGACAATGGACCTGCTGACACCTCAACAGAGTGGGAGTTGTATATTATGTCAGTGATGGCGAGAAGATTGGTTCAAATGCACCTACTCGGAAAGATAGCATCCCTCTCCAGTGACATGAAATAGAGCACGTACTCACACACTTAGAGAAGATGGATATGTGAAGTAGAGGTAAACATGGATAGTACAAATGGAAGGAAGGAAATCAGAGTTACATGCCTTAAATGTTGCCACGTCATAAAGCATGAACATGACACAAGGATGGTGAAAACCCCAACAGACAGGTGGAAGGATATTCAGGCCTAGATCATAAATAAGGTATTGGGAAAAACAGTAGAAGGTAAGTGGCTTTTGTTAGTGTTCAACCAGAGGCAAAGGACGTTTAATGTCATCCCTTCTCATGCGTTCATATTAAACCATGAAGCTACAAAAGAATGGGACTTCCCTTTAAAAATGTCAACCTGGATGATGTGCAAATAGTGTCCTCACTACTCCTTTCATGAAGTATGTGGGAGTGTGGGCAGGCTTGCCTTCGGCCCCTCCATACGGGCAACCCTGCCTATGTCTAAGAATTTCATACTCAGTAGCATTACACACCCTCCAGGCCAGTGTAGTCTATGGCCACTTTTCCATTTTCCTTAGGATTATGATGAAGAAGAAGGGAGAATAAATTAAGCTTCCATCCTCCCAGCCCCAGCTATTCATGCAGTGGTTTCCAAAAGAAACAGATGGGAGGTATATGTTCTTCAAACACTTAAGTTGCCAAGGGCCAGCTATGACCTGGCACAAAAGCACCATTTATTTGCTGTAACTCCATCTTTATCTTCACCACAGCCTTCTTTTCTGAATATCAGGCTCACATACCTAAAATCCTACTCATTCTCTGCATTTAGATATCTAACAGGCATCTCAAATTTAGTATGTTCAAAATGGAAACTTTGATCTCCCTGTCACCAAAAGGGCTCTAAGAATCTTACCCATCTCATTAGAAGGAACTTCCCATTCTTTTTAACTCATGCAAACCTATACACTCACACCTCCAGTTGATAGGGGAAAAAATAAATTTTAACCCAATCTGATAAACTTAGATCCAATAGTTTACTTATTCTCTTTAGATAGCTCAGTCTCTTCTGATCTAACAGTGTCTTTTCAGGATTTTGAACAATCTTATCCTTTCCCTGCTGCTTGTCAAAATGTTGTCATGTAGAAGAATGTAGGTAATGTGACCTAATGCTGGCACTGGGGAGGCAGAGTCTGTGAATTCACTCAGTTTTCTCTGCCACAAATGGTGTGGTGAGCTTGTGCTGTAGAGGTATAATGTTTCTATCTCACATTTTTCTGAAAGTGAGATTCTGGTATTTATTGCTAAAGTCCGTAATCCCAACCATTTAAATTCATTTCCTTGATTCCCATCTTGGGATCCTCTGGCCTCTGTAGCTCCTCACCAGGCCAATTCCTCCAAGCTTTCCACAGGCCAAGGAGAGCCAGGAGTGCTCACTCAAGCTTATCCCTCAGAGCCACAGCACTATCACTCCTAAACCAATCTGGGCTACAGCAAAGATGGGAATTGTTATAAGAGCCTGCAGCCCGCACCCCCCATGTACCACACCACTAGCACTCACATTCTCAGAATCCCAAAATTATGTGGATGATTCTAAAGTTCTCTTGTGCCAATGAGATGCCGACCAAACCAAGGGGCAGAAAGATCTCATTACTCTTGCTCTGTCTGCCTCTTCCCCACATCCTCCTGGAACAGAAGGGGCCAACTTCTGGCTTTCCATTTCCCTTTCCTCATGATCTCCTTCCATGCCAGGGCAGCAAGCCTCATGGCCTTGCTGATAGAGTTAGAAGAGCAATCCTCTTTAGGTAATAAAAGAAACATGCTGCTTAAAATCCTCTATATTCGATTCTTGAAAAGATAAATGAGAAGTAAGAGAATGGAGGCAAAACAAAGCAGTTTTATCTTGGAAAAAAAAAGCCTGGATTTCAAAACGACTGCTGTGATGCAAAGATCACATTTAGTTAACTATGGTATCTTGGACTGACTGTTATACAACCATTTATTGAACACTTTCTGTGGTCAATGTGTGTGAAGTGTATTTTGTAATAGTACAAGCTTTGCATGCATTATCTTTTTTAAACCTCAAAACTACCCCGGAAGAAAGGCATTTTTCTTGTTCTTATTTCACAAATAAGGAAACTGAGTCTCAAAGAAGGTAAGCTGCCCAAAAGGAATATACTTAGCAAACGTAAGAGCCAGAATTCAAACCTAGATCTGTTTGTCTTGTGACCAGTACACAATGAATAGAATATTTAAAAATACATCAATGAGATTTTCGTTTTCATTTTGAAAGTGCAAGATAGTTCATCCCTCAAATTGCGTCTATTACATAAAAAGACAATTTAGTTAAAATTATTGGTCACATAACACAAAGTAAATGCAGAATATATAAGGAAGGAAGGAAGGAAAGAAGGAAGGAAGGAAGGAAGGAAGGAAGGAAGGAAGGAAGGAAGGCAGGCAGGCAGGCAGGCTTGGAGGAATTGGCCTGGTGAGGAGCTACAGAGGCCAGAGGGAGGGAGGGAGGGAGAGAAGGAAGGAAGGAAGGAAGGAAGAGGAGGAGGAAAGAGGGAAAAGAAAGGAAGCAGGGAGGAGGAGGGAGGAGGAGGAAGGAGGAGGAGGAGGAAGAGGGAGGAAGGAGGAGGGAGAGAGGGAGGGAGGGAGGGAGGGAAGGAGGGAGGAAAGTACATAGTCCATAGTGTAACTTCCCAAAGACAATTACACATTTGGTAGAGTCATTATTGTGATTTTCTACTTCTCTGTGTATATCCAGACTTTAAGAACTCAATATATATTACACTCGGAGTAAAACAAACACAAAAATTTTTTTGAAGACAGTATAGATTATTAGACAAGACAGGGCTCTGGAGTCATACTGCTGGGTTTGCACAATACTTCTGCTCAGGAAAAATTAGCTCTATCATTATTGTTACCACTGATAGCTTTCTTAAACACATCTAACCACCTCCATGAGTTCACCACCTCCTTCTGTAATAACAAATAAATAAATTTTATTCCTGCTAATGAATGCAGCTTAAATCGTTTATTTAAAAATGCCTTAGGTAACTATCTCTTTACAAATAGTCTTTCAGATTCTGCAGCAAATATCTAGCAATATAGAAGTTAAGTGACTGTACCTACACTATGATTACAATCACACAATGTTAATCAAATGAAAAAACTCTAAAATAATTATTTTAAAAGACAGAAAAAGCTAATTGTGAAGACGACAGGATTACTGATATTATTTGTTAATTTGTTTACTGAGACAGAGTCTCGCTCTGTCACCAGGCTGGAGTGCAGTGGCGTGATCTCGGCTCATTGCAACCTCTGCCTCCAGGGTTCAAGCAATTCTCCTGCCTCAGCCTCCCAAGTAGCTGAGACTACAGGCATGTGCTACCATGCCCAGATAATTTTTGTATTTTTAGTAAAGACGGGGTTTCACCACCTTGGCCAGGATGATCTTGATCTCTTGACCTTGTGAGCCGCCCACCTTGGCTTCCCAAAGTGCTGGGATTACAGACGTGATCCCCCGCCCCTGGCCAATATTCAGTGTTTTAAGCTGTTTTCGTAACTCTTAAAGGTATATTTGTTTTATAATTTTAAAAATTAATTAAATTGCCACAACAATTTCCATCCTCCACCCCATCACAGATACACAAACACAAGCACATATACACAGAAAATGCAGAATTCTTATTTAAACGCTATTTGTCTTTTACTAAATAGTAAACTCCTTAAGTGCTTTTTATGCATCTTTATACTTCTGGCACTCAGCCCAGTGTCTGGCAAATAGTAGGTACTCAGTAAACATCTGTTGAGCCTTTCTAAAATATTAACCAGAGCTCTAATTGGTCTTTTCATATCACTTAACCCAAAGAAAGTGCACATATATTTGATCTATTGGTAGTGACATAGATGACCACTAGAAGCTAACATTTGATGTGTACCGACTCCAGGTAAGGTGCTGTGTTCACATTTAACATGTATTATCTTATTCAGTCCATGTGATTACCCCATGAGTTGTTGCTATCTTCTTTATTTTCTATTTCCTTTTTTTTTTTTTTTGACAGATGAAGAAAAGGAGGTCCAGAAAGTTTGAGTTACGTGTCAAGGTCACACAACCAATGATAAGTTGCAGAGCTGGAATTCCACTCTGCCTGGCTCCCAGGTTAGTGCTCCTAACAGCAAGCCATGTTGCCTCTCCCATCAGTGTTGCATATGCTCAAGTTCCCTACAGATAATTCGCATGCAGAATAAGTAGATTGTTGATGACGGCTCTTCTCTGAGTTGTGACAGTAGAACTGTACTGTCCTATACAGTAGCCACCAACCACATGTGGTGACTGAGGGCTTGAAACGTGGCTGGCCAAACTGAGATGTGCTGTGAGAGTAAAACACACACCAGATTTTAAATGTTTGGTACAAGACAGGGAATGTAAAGCAACTTAATAATTTTTTGTATTGATCACATGTTGAAATGATAATATTTTGGATCTATTAATTATTTCGCTATTCCAAATAAAGTCTGCAATTTAGTTAAGAATATTGGATCTATGATGATTTCTTAGTGTTGTTAACTTTGCCATGATTATGCAAAATGCTGACATTAAAAGAAGCTGGGTGAAAGATATACTGGAACACCATACTATTTTTGCAACTTTTTGATGTCTAAACTTATTTCAAAACATATACTTAAAAAAATTACTTCCACTTATTTCTTTCTACTTTTTAAAATGAGGCTTCTAGAATGTTTAGAAATGCTGTGTGTGGCTCACATTATATTTCTATTGAATAGTGCTATACTAGACCATCAAACTGCAGTAAGAACCAAGTAACATCCATCCAACTCTTCACTATCAATTGCAGCTCCAAGTCTAGAGATAGTTTAGTTTACCTAAAAAGCAGTTTTATTGTTGGAAATCTAATGGAACCATCAGTTAATGAAGCCCCATAACACCACTAAACCAAAGTGAGTAACTTTTGGATTTGTAGGTCCTCCAGTCAATCTATGACTCCAGGCAGAAATACACTAAAACTTTTCCTGGAAGACAGTCCTGCTCTTCAAAATCTCCTGTGGACCTTTCCACCATCTTCATTAGAAAACTACTCCAATTTTTCATAATATGAAAGTCAGAACATTTTTCCTTTTGACAATAATATTAAATATGATGACATTTATGGGTTTTTATTTCTTTTATATCCCCTGGGGTTGTGAAGTAGGCCAACTATACCCCCCACCTCAAAAAGAAAAAAAACAGTCTGAAGGCAGAGAATAGGTTATGCATTATACACTTGCTCAGAAATGCTGTGAGTTAATGCTCTTGCTTGAAAAATTATATTAAGCATGGTGAAGTTGTAGGGGAATGAGAAAAAAATATACACTTAAAAAAACGACAATCCCTCATTTATACTTTTGTGAAGACCATAATGAGTAAGTATAGATTAAACAAAATTAGCAACTCAAATTAGATCACTGCTTACTCCGTATTTATAAATGCAGTATGGTGAACTGATAGGGCATTTAATCACCTCTGAGTCAGGAGACCTGCATACTAGTTCTGCCTCTAAAAAGTCACTCAACCTCATTAATCCTTAGCCACCTCATCTGTAAAATGAGTAGATAGGATTAGACTGGAATTTTTCCAATCACAATGTTATGCCACTGGTAGATAATGAAATCAATGTGAAGGGTCAAGACAAACTTTCTTTAAAATGAAACAGAATAAAGGACTTCAGAATTCAATGCACAGATTAAGAGTCAACATTGTTTCATAAAACTTCCAGTATGGGCTACCACAAAATTGTTTGAGAATCCCTGTTTAAATATCTAGAGTTCCTCATACCTCTGAGATAATATGCTCAAAACAAGAAACAAACCAGTTACAAGCAACAAATCCAATTCTGGTACTCCTCAGTCCCCACCAAGCAGTCCAGGATACATCTGTGAGGCCTCTAAAAATGGCCACCATCAGTTCTTTCCTTCCCTGTACATACACACACTGCTCATTCATCCCCTTAACGGTGGGGATCTATCCCTACCGCTACCTATCTCCCTTCCCTTGAATCGGGGCTGGCCCCATCACTTGCTTTAATCAGTACAATATGTCAGAAGTGATGTACTCACACAAGCCCTGGCCTTAAGAGTACTGGAAGCTTCTGCCTCCTCCTTCCTGCAAGCCACCATCATGTAACACATCAGAACTCTCTGAGACCATGCTCTCCACATGAAGAGGGCATGTGGAGAGGAATGCCTGCCCAGCCACCAGCTGTTCCCAACATCACAGCTGAAGCGGCAGACGTGTGGGTAAAGAAGCCATCTTACAGGTTCTAGCCCAGCAGACACCACAGAGTGCAGGAGAACTGTATCACTAAGCCCAATCCAGGTTACAGAGTGACGAGAAATAATCGATTGTTGTTTGAAGCCACTGAATTTGGGGGTAGTTTGTTATACAACATTAGATTACTAAAACAATGCCCATGGAATTGTCATAAAATTTCTGTGGATCATGGGAGGCTAAATGCTTGTTCACTTGTAACAAAACCTCAGTTTACTCCGAAGGGCTCATTTCACAGTGCCCAGCATCAGTGTTTACTGAGTATTTCTTGGGAACACTGGCAAATCGTGGAAAATGCAATGCAAATTGCAACAGTGCACTATCAACATAGGGAATTTACTGGATGCAGAGTAAGGTTGTAAGATCTGAGAAGGTATATTGGATTCATGTAAATAAAGGATTTCAAACATCTCGAGATTTGTCATGTTGTTAAATTTGCTGAAGTGTGGATAGAGAGAAATATTCTGGCAGGCAAGTGGAGAAAGGAAAGCTATGCTCTTAGACTTTTCTTCTGACGTCCTACTCTATGGACAAAAGTGAAAACTGAAACATAGCAAATTATTTGCGACTGACAGCCCTTTCATTTGTACCCACAGCTGCTGTTGAGGACCACCGCTGCCTCAGCTTGATCCAATTACGGCACTGTGTACCTTATCACACAGCTTCGTTTTGTTCCTCTCCTGTCCTAGGATCTGTAGCTCATTAAGATAAGATCTGACAGGCTCGGTCAATGCTGAGTTAGAGCTAGCGGCTTCTCTTTATTTGGGCATCACCATAAGTTTCATGGACTTATATTCAGTCATACAAACAGGAGGGTATACTTTGCTGGTGCGATTTTCATTTATTCTGCTGTTATTTATCCCAACCCAAGCATTTAAACAACTAAAATTTTCCAGGCTTTTCCATCAAAAATCTCTTTTCTGTCCCCCTCACCGCCACTTCCTTTTTCATGAGGGTGATATGCTGCCTCTTGATTAGAAAAATATCTCTAACGAGGAGGCTATAAATTCACATGGTGTTTTGTGACATGGGTCAAAATGTTCCTTATTTTAGTATTCTAGCTATTCTCCCAAAGAGCCATAAATAACAATAAATGGTAATACAGGCTCTTGTCAAGAAAATTCATCTCCTTTACCTTTTGTGAGCTTGATTTCCTTTTATTCTGACAAGGACTCAGTTCCTGACTGTCTGCCTTCATTTATCCCTTATGCTTTAGAGCTGCCTTTTACACTGGCTCACAGCATAGTCCATATGGAAATTAAATACACCCACATTTGAAATGAGCATGGCTTCCCTCACTGGTATTTGTTTCCAATATGATATATTTATTTCAGTGACAAGGTCCAGTGGGTAAAGACATGGTCAGACCAGAGTTACATGAGCAGAAAAAGGATTGAAGTGATTCCCTGGTTACTCAGGCAAAAGTAGCAGAAGGAGAAAGGGGTCCCAGAGGCCTGGTAAGTTCTGCCTGAATTATCCAGATAATTGCTTAAACCTTTAACCTGACAATGGAGACCTGGACTAAAATGACATAAGCCAATGGAAGTTTATGTAACTTATTTTTCCACGTTCCACTAATAGTGACAGAAATGAAAGTGAGTGGAGAAGCCTGTCAGGATTTAGGTAGAGAGCTCTAATTCCACGGCTGTGATATTTGTGGGGAATTCGTAAAATGTTGTAGAGGTATATTCTAAAATGAATGAAAAGGAAAAAGGAGGAAAAAATTCCAGTTCCAAAATGCTGAACTTCGGAATGCTGAAGGGCTCCAGACGAGACCTTATCTTCCTTTTCATCTACTTTCTCTCCTTGAATAATCTCCCTCCAGCCCATCATTTTAAGCACTATTTATACTCCCAAATTTGTGGCTCCACCTAGGACCTCCCCGGAAGTACATACCATGTACCACTGCAGAAATCACTGCTTATTTCAAATCCTATTACTGCTAAGAAGCCACCAAGAGTTAACACTTCCTGAGTGCTTTCCATGCCAGACGCTGTCCTTAAACACTTACAGGCATGAACCCCTTTAGTTCTTACAGGTTTAGGCAGTGAAATTTATGTATCTGTTTTTTACAGATAAAAAGATGAAGGCTTAGAGAGGTTATGTGAGTTGTCCAGTGTTTCAGCTAAAAAGGAATGGAACCTGGACTCAAGGGCAGAGACATTTGATTCTCAAACCTCTGTTTATGATGTGCTGCTTCTCTATTGTGTTTGCTCTTCCTACCACACATTTGTAATTTGGCATATGCTACTTTGAATTACCATCATTATGACGATTATCATTCTATTCTTAAGTCCTGCTTCTTCCCACCCCAATGCCAGCCCTGATGACAGGGGCCTGTCTGGTGTCTCTGCACACTATCCCTACCAAAGCCTTGCACGTCCCATGATTAAATACTGTGACTGAGCTTTCACAGAAAGCCAGCATCACAATTATTAATAATAACCAGGCTAGAAGCCTAAGTCAAGAGGTTTTAAAGAGCATCTTCAGTAATCAGGGTTTTAACTGGTTACCCAGGTCTTTAAAAAACTATAGAACATGTTGTCTGTGCTGTACCTGATTTGTAGAGGGATAATGAAATTCTATGGCTCCCTCTCCAGAATACACTGTGTGGCGATATATAGGAACTAAATATTAAATGCAGGTCAGATTCCTTTAACTCTGCAAATTATACTTTGGAGGTCACCAGGCCAAAATCTAGGAGACCAGCCTAGAAAGCCTTTTGAGGGTAGGGATTTATTATTCGTGGGACAAAAGATGTAATCAAAAGACTTGTCCCTAACACTACTGGGGATCAGCCTCTTGTCTTAAGGACTGATTTTTTTCCTGTTTTTAGCTTTTGTCAAATTGTTCTGTCATTTAGTGTCAAGTGGGGCAAGTTCTCTTTCCCTTTGTAACTAATCATTGCTGACATGTAGTTAAAAATCTTTTACTCCAGAGAATCTGCCTGTGGTGTTTTGGGTCAACCTCACCCCGTGTGAAAATACCATACATGGAGTCTCTGAGTCTGGGATCTAAAAATACAACAAGCTTGTTGTATGCTGACACTTTATAGTACATTAGGCGGGGTCATCTTTCACTGAGGCGAATGTGCTATCCAACAGGTCCACAGCAAGTGTATCACTGGCTTTGTTCAAAGTGTTCCTGGATGCTGCAAATGAAAGAGGACGATAACTCTCCACCTCTTGCCCATCCTTTGGGAAAGACTTCAGCATGGTAACTTGCTTTCTCTTGACTTTTTGACGTAGTTAACTCAAAAAGTTCAGCACTAAAAGCCATGTGGCTTTTTGTTTGTTCTGATATTGTATTATATTTTTGTAGCTGTTTATTGTTTTATTTTAAAAAATGCTATTTTTTTAAATCAACTTTATGGAGATATATATATATTTTTATTTTTTTATTTTTTTGAGACGGAGTCTGGCTCTGTCTCCCAGGCTGGAGTGCAGTGGCTTGATCTCGGCTCACTGCAACCTCTGCCTCCTGGATTCAAGAGATTCTCCTGCCTCAGCCTCCCAAGTAGTTGGGACTACAGGTGCAGGCCACCATGCCGGGCTAATTTTTTTTTGTATTTTTAGTAGAGATGAGGTTTTACCATATTGGCCAGGCTGGTCTCAAACTCCTGAACTCAGGTGATGTGCCAGCCTTGGTCTCCCAAAGTGCTGGGATTACAAGTGTGAGCCACCACCACGCCTGGCCAAGATATAATTTATATATAGTAAAATTCACCCTTTTTGGTGTATCATTCCATGAGTTTTGACAAAGGTATGCAATAATATAACTACTGCAATCAAGGTTAGAACGGTTTCCTTTCCTGCAAATATTCACTTGTGCCCTTTGTAATCAACCCCTCTCCACAACCTCAGTCCTCAACAGCCACTTCTCTGTCTTTATAGATTATCCTTATGGAATTATACAATATGTAGCAGTTTAAGTCTGATTTTTTTCACTTACCATAATGCATTTGAGTTCACCGACTTTGGTGTGTGTATCCGTAATTTGTTCTATTTCTTGTTAAATAGTCTTCCATCGTAAGGATGTATCACAGTTTAACCATCCACCAGTTGACACTTGAGTAGTTTCCAGTTTTTGGCAAATATGAATAAAGCCACTATTAACATATGTGTACAGGTTTTTGTATGACCATGTTTCTACCCCCGCTTTGGGTAAACATGGATTGCTGTTTAAATATGGATTGCTGTTTAACTTTATAAAGTTAAACACATATGGTGAGTATGTGTTTAATTTTATTACAAAAAAACCTGCCTGTGTTCCAAAATGGCTGTGCCTTTTGTCATTCCTCCCATATATAAGTCCTGGTTGTTCTTTATCCACCCTGGCATTTGGTACTATCAGTTTTTGCTGGCTTTTTTTTGGCAGGGGAGGGGTATGTTTACTTTTTAACCATTTAGTTGAAGATGTCTCATTGTGATTTTATTTGCATTTCCATAAAGACTAATGATGTGCATCTTTTCATGTGCTCATTTGCCATCTTTATATCTTCTTTGGAAAAGTTTCAGTTCAAATCTTTGGCCCATCTTTTACTTGAGAGTTGGTTTTATCATTATCGAATTGTTATTGTTCTTTATATATTCCAGATACAAGTCCAAGACAGTTAAGAGACATTCAATTAAAGAGATTAAATTTTATCTGGTGTTTACTATTGTAAGGGCCAAAAGGTTTAATACTTTTCCTCACCCATCGTAAGGGTCATAGTCGAAACTCCCATACCAAAAAGCAAGTTAACAAGAGAAAAACATAACAGATGTATTTAATCCAAATATTATGTGACATAGGATCTTTTAGATCTTCAGAAATGAAGATAGGGCTTTTGGATCTTCATTTCTGAAGGGAAAGATGTTGATTTTTATGCTTAGATTCAATGAAGAATGAACAGCTGTATAAAGATGTGATTGCACAACAAGGTATGATCTAGTGCTAATAGACTGAGGAGGGAAACCCAGTGAGGCCTGTCTGTTCAGATTCTCCTTGACTTCCTTGCATAGCATTCCTTCCTCTCAGGTGTGGGGCAGGATGCCTCTGGAATAAAGATGTTCAAGGGAGGAGGGAAAAAGCAACCTTTGTAGACTTTATGGTTTGGTTTGAGGGAGAGGAATCCTAATTTCTATGACCTACATGGGGGAAAAGGAATTCTGGTTTCTATGACTCCCTTTTGGGGGAGAAAAAGGGGCAGGAGACAGAAGGGCAACAGAAGGTCAGAGTGACCTGCTCATAAGGCTCTTCTAATGTCCTTAAGTTTAAAGCACTCAGCATATCAAAATGCCATACTTTGGGTTATTGTGTTCTGAGTCCCGTTACAGCCTCTCTTTCAGCAGAACCCTGGCAAAAGCAGGAGGACTTAAACCTTTTGCAATTACAAGGCAAAAAACTGATCAAATGTAGATATGGCCTCTTTTGAATAATGCTGCTTTTCCTTTAATCTTCAGGAGACATCATTTAATGAAAGTAAACTCTTCCAGGGCTCAGCCTTTGGTGCTGTCTTCCTTACCACACATATTTCTTGGTGATCTCATCCAGTCTGTAGCTTTAAATGCCATCTGTATGCAAGCTATTTCCACATTTATATCTCCAGCCTGACCTTGTTTTCAAACTGCAGTTTCACATCTCTGACTGCCTACTTGACATCTCTACCTCGAATTAAATAAACATTTTAAAATATAGTATGTACCAAACGAATGCCTGATTTTCCACCCCGAATCTACTCTACTTCAGTTCCCCTCATCCCTACTGAGGGCAACTGTATTCTTCCAGTGGCGTAGGCTAAAAACTTTGAAGTGACTTTTGACTCATTTCTTTCTCTTGCACCCTATAGTAAGTCCATCTGCAATGCTATTATCTCTACTTTGAACGTATATATCAAGAATATGATTACTTCTCAAAAGTTCTACTGCAACCATACTGATCCTAGTCATCGTCACCTCTCACCTGGATTACTTACTGCACTATCTGCCCGAAAGGTCTTTGTTTCTGCCTTACTTTTCCCTTCCCACCTCCAGTCATATGCTATAGGCTACTATCAACACAGTGACCAGAACAGTACATTAAAAAAGTAATTCAGGTCATTTTACACCTCTACTTACAACCTTGAAGTGGTAAAGGTCAAAGCTAAAATCCTCAGAATGGTCAACAAGGCTCTGTGTGACTTGTTCCCTCCCTCATTACCTCCAAATCCCTTTCTGAAAACACTTTAGGACCCTGTTATCATCACCAAATTGCAACATCAAATTTTCTATGTAACTTAAACAACTGCATTATTAACGCCAAGTGTACGGTGAGTCAATAGTAAGGTTAAAAACAAAATTTAGCAACTTGCCCACTTCTAATACTACATTCTAACTAGTAGATATTCTGCCTTCCCAGAGGTGATCATACTCTTGTTAAAAAATTAAAAATAGCCAAAAATTATTAATTACTTACTGTTTGCTGAGTACTTTTCTTTTTTTTTTTTTTTTTTTTTTTTTTTTTATTATACTTTAGGTTTTAGGGTACATGTACACAATGTGCGGGTTTGTTACATATGTATCCATGTGCCATGTTGATTTCCTGCACCCATTAGCTCGTCATTTAGCATTAGGTATATCTCCTAATGCTGTCCCTGCCCCCCCACCCCCCAACCCACAACAGTCCCCGGAATGTGATGTTCGCCTTCCTGTGTCCATGAGTTCTCATTGTTCAATTCCCACCTATGAGTGAGAACATGCGGTGTTTGGTTTTTTGTCCTTGAGATAGTTTACTGAGAATGATGTTTTCCAGTTTCATCCATGTCCCTACAAAGGACACGAACTCATCATTTTTTATGGCTGCATAGTATTCCATGGTGTATATGTGCCACATTTTCTTAATCCAGTCTATTGTTGTTGGACATTTCGGTTGGTTCCAAGTCTTTGCTATTGTGAATAGTGCCGCAATAAACATACGTGTGCATGTGTCTTTATAGCAGCATGATTTATACTCCTGTGGGTATATACCCAGTAATGGGATGGCTGGGTCAAATAGTATTTCTAGTTCTAGATCCCTGAGGAATCGCCACACTGACTACCATTGCTGAGTACTTTTCTTTAATCTTCACAACAACCCCACATGGCGTATAATTGCACCCAGTTTTGAGGGAATGAGCCTGCACTCAGGACTGGAGAGAACGCCTTCAAGCCAGGCCATGTGGATGACAAGTAAATGGTAAATGAGAGTGCAGGTGGACCAAGCTCCAAACCCACCTCATCGCTGCCTTATCCTCTTTCTTTTGCCAAAAGTAGTTCAAAAATCAAAGAAAAAAATACAAAGATTATTTCTTCTAGGATTCTTATAAAAAATATATCAAAGGTAAACATTTTTATGCTTTGTAAATGTTCTATACATGCCTCCTTCTTCCTTTATTTTTTTTTTCTTCTTCTTCACCCATGCCCAAGTAGGTGGCAAAGACCTTGTAGCCTTGGGAGAAATGCTGTCGGTGAAAATCCTGGAACTGTAAAGAGAATAGTGAATTTATGGGAGAGGAATCAAGTTCTCCTACCCTGGAAACCAGCCAGCCTGATCGATATATAGATCTACTTGGCTTTATGCACTGAATGTTCCTGAAAAGTTGTCTATAAGATAAATATTTGTATACAAAAATCATGTAGGCTCACTCTCTTCCTCTGTGACTTTAGAAATGTGTTCCCAAATACAAAGAAAAATATTTACCTCAATATTACAAAATGCTGCTGGTGAAGCCAAACATGTACTTTCAGGAATATTCTGACTTTGTCAACACCACTCATGTAAGAAGTACATCAAACCGACAACCAATCCATACGATCATTGATACTCCTGTAAAAGCACAACTATGTCAAAACACACAATCAATCCTCTTTCAAATATTTAAACAGCCTTCTTAGACCTTGATGCTGGATGTTTAATAAAACCCAGCAAAAAATATATAAAAATACCTTCAGAGAAGTGTTTAGGTGTCCCCTGCTTTGCAGTTAACAGTTAAGCTGCTACTATCCCTTTAACCAGCCACACACTCCTTCACTAATCAATAAAAGTTTGCTAACCTTAATGAGTATCTAATTGATAAAAAAGAGATTCTATGTCTCTTCCATGATAAGAACAATTGTAGTGTCACCTGAGATAAGAGGAATCTTTTTGCTACTTCTATATAACCCTGAAAACTTTAAAGTGAGATGTCAGATCTCACTCAGTAACCCACTAAATAATACACTGAGGGCAAAATCAGAATGTGCCCTCAGGTGTTAGCTAGATAGGTGCCATTCTGTGCAAACTGGAGGACTCATATTTGGGAGAATCTTGATCGACTTCTCTGTAAAAATATGCATAGTAATATCAACCTTATAAAGTCATTCATAGAATTAAGTATTAATTTACTCACATGTATAATCTAATTTAACCTTCATCAATCATGCAGTAAGGATTATCTATCACAATCTGACAGATGTAGAAACTGAGAGTTGAAGGGTTTAAGTCACTTACTCAATGTTAAGCAGCTAATGGGATTTGAATTAGGTCTTAAGACAAAGACTGTGTTTTCCTTTTTAACAGAGCAATTATCTTATTGTGGCCCTCAAATAAGTTTGTACATTTATGACGAAAGCATTAATCAGCAAATAAGTAGTTGTTGAATAAACAAATGTAGTAAGTGTGTAAATGTGCATGCATGTGAACTACATAATGTGTATGCAAATTTACACCATGGAAATTCTGTTACCTATTACAGCCAGCGGAATAGAATGCATCCTGAATAGAAAGCTACCATCCATAACCAATTATGAAAGAATTATAAGAAACAAAACACATAAACACCACTAGCTCTATGCTAAACATAGCTTCCTTTTTCTTGGAATGAATTCAGAAGTTTTCTAGACAAATTTTATTTATTTAAATAAGAGCTATTGGCTTTGGAAGATTTTCATCAAGCCAGGCTATTCAGTGCAGAAACAAATGCATTTGTGCCTAATAATCATACTATTTCTGAAAAATAAAGCAATCACAATTATAAATATGGGCAAACATTGCCAAATTTTCTGATATAATGTGAGGAAATGCTTATATTGTTACTAAAACATTTGAATTATTAATAGATCTGTTATTAAGAGTGTTGACATTTTGGATGATTTTTCAACAGCCCTTAATAGAGTGGGGTTTTTTGCATTCTGGTGAGGTTACCAGGCCAATTTACAGGTCCCAGTTGTAGAGACACAAAAGCCATTATCAGCCAAGGCTGCAAATTCCCAGTGAGGGACACTTCGTTGCCACCACTGGTGGCAACCACTGTTTCCAGTCTCCCTAGCTCAGGGATTCCCTAACAAGGTGAAGACTGAATGAAATGAAAAGAACACAACTCTTGGGATCAGGTGTCCTTGGCTTCAATCCCAATTTCTTTATTTATTCTTCCATTTAATAAATATTTATTTTCATTAATCAGACACTAACCACTTTCTTAGGAGTTATCAAAACAAAGACCAGTGACTGTAGGTGATGTAAAACTCCAGCAGCCTTCCTCCCTCACTGGACCCTCCTCTGTGGAGGGGGTGTGGGAAGGACTTTCATTTTAAAAATCACACCAGCAAACTGCATGGAGTAGTTTCTGACCAAAGGGAAGGAGGGTTCTCTGCATTTCTGGGTCACTGACCAGTAAAATATAAAAGTGTGTTTCTATTCGTGTCTTTGAATAGGGCATAACAGATGGGGAAGCGAGTGTCCTGCCCATTCCCCTCTGCCGGGGCTCTGACTGTCCTAATATAAGCTATTGGCGCCTAACCTCAAGTACCTAGGGCTCTGCCCCAAGGGTCTGGTTTCTAACAGAGGGCAGGGGCTGCCAGAAATGCTTGGGGAGTTAATCTCTCCTGGAGCAGCACTCAATAATGGAGGGGGAGAAAAATGGCCACCTTTCCCAGTCCTTGTGTGACAACTTTGTGGTAATTTCCTCAGTCTCCCAGGGTTTGGGAGGAGAGGGAGCCCTGCACACTTTGTGGCTTCCTTTCATCCTCTTCCAGACTCACTTCCTCATTCCCCTGTTAGTGTTTCCTGAGACCACCTTCCAAATGAATGAGTTATGCTCAGATCCTTGTCTCAGGGGCTGCTTCTGAGGGACTCAACCTAAGACAAAGGTTTCGTGTCTTCAGTAATTTTTTTCGTAAGACGAAAGAACATGTGTAAAACTTAACATGCACTCTCAAGGCACAGATCCCACCCCACCCTCCTTCGGTAGCACAGCCTCTACTGCTATCTGGTGAAAATTGACCTGTGAGTCCTCCTCCCTCCTCCACCCACAGTCCTGTGTCAGAAAGAAATTTGGGGACTAGAAAAAAGAGATTTGGATTTGGTGCTATTCATGTGAATTAATCTAAGGAAATTTAGAATTTCAGAATATAATCCGGGCAGGGAGGCATCGAGTGTGTCTTTAACAAATAAGGCCAGGAACATTCTCAAAAACAAAACAAAACACCAAGGTCAAAGGTATGTGGAGGCTGGGCTTATACCTGTAATCCCAGCACTTTGGGAAGCCAAGGAAGGAGGGTCACTTGAGGTCAGGAGTTTGAGACCAGCCTGGCCAACATGGTAAAACCCATCTCTACTAAAAAGACAAAAATTAGCCGGGCATGGTGGTGTGTAATCCCAGTTACATTAGGCTGAGGCAGTAGAATCACTTAAACCCTGGAGGCAGAGGCTGTAGTGAGCCGAGATCCCGCCACTGCCCTCTAGTCTGAGTGACAGAGCAAGACTCTGTCTCAAAAAAAAAAAGTATGTTGAGAAGGAGAAATATAATAAATCTGCCACAAAGATTAGGCACAGTGTCTGTTGGTGGGACTGTAAACTAGTTCAACCATTGTGGAAGTCAGTGAGGCGATTCCTCAGGGATCTAGAACTAGAAATACCATTTGACCCAGCCATCCCATTACTGGGTATATACCCAAAGGACTATAAATCATGCTGCTATAAAGACACATGCACACGTATGTTTATTGTGGCACTATTCACAATAGCAAAGACTTGGAACCAACCCAAATGTCCAACAATGATAGACTGGATTAAGGAAATGTGGCACATATACACCATGGAATACTATGAAGCCATAAAAAAATGATGAGTTCATGTCCTTTGTAGGGACATGGATGAAGCTGGAAACCATCATTCTCAGCAAACTATCGCAAGGACAAAAAACCAAATACCGCATGTTCTCACTCATAGGTGGGAATTGAACAATGAGAACACATGGACACAGGAAGGGGAACCTCACACACCAGGGACTGCTGTGGGGTGGGGAGAGGGGGGAGGGATAGCATTAGGAGATATACCTGACGCTAAATGACGAGGTAATGGGTGCAGCACACCAACATGGCAAATGTATACATATGTAACAAACCTGCACATTGTGCACATGTACCCTAAAACTTAAAGTATAATAATAATAAAATTTAAGAAAAAGATTAGGCACAGTGTCTTACAAAGGAAAGCATCTGAGAAGGGTAAGGAAGGCAGGCGTTGAGGGGAGGAGGAAGTGCTTTCAGCAGAACCAGCAGGCTCTATGTGAAAGTTTATTCTGTGTTCTGGGAAAGACTGGAGAGAAGGAAAAAGCCATGATAGGCAGGAAAGGCCTGAGAACCAACATTTTAGAATTTGCTGGACACATCAAGGATACTATGGCTCCATTATTCTGGCCAGGGTGTTGAATTTCAAGGCCTATTGGAGGAAAATGGAAGGGGATAGGAATGATGCTGGGAACACAGATGGGGAAGGGCTTTAAGAGGATGGGCACAGAGAATGGGGTGAATTAGTGAATAATAAGGTGTCCACTTGGAATACCCTGAAGGCCTATGTGCAGTGCAGAAGCGCCACAATTTCACTGCCCTCATCTCCTGACTCTGTGGTTAGAGAGCAATTACATGAACGCTTCAATAAAGAGCTGCTGAAAACGTTCATCAGCGTATTTGTTCCGGAAGTCAGTGAATCAGACATTGCAGTCAGCCACACTGTAGACTGGCCGATGAGGAAGAGGATTTACCCTCTGACAACCTGGGAAACAGCCTGGCCCATTGGATGGAGAGAACTGGACACCTTTACAGGAAGGGCCTAGTCAGCTGTCTCCAATATTTCATTTTCTTCCCAACTCAGCTCATGCACTTCAAGGTAAGAATGTTTCCATCCATCTGGCTCTCTATCCTACCCCAACACACATATATACATTTCCATGAATTAATGTTCAAGGAGGCTTGAATTTTTACTCAAAGAGGCATTTGGGGGACGGCAGCGTGGCTGTGGTTATTATTATATTTGAAGGGTGTTGAGACAGAAAAAGAGAAAGCAGAAGTGGTGGCATGGTAGCCTTTGGGTCACCCACTTATTCTCCTCTCACCACCTGTCTGGTGGACATCAGTCTGGAATACAAAGAGAGGGAGACTTTAGGACAAAAAGAGCTTTATTCATAGATGATGTTATGCAATTCTGGGCCTGTGTTAGTCAGGGTTCTCTAGACGGACACAACTAGTAGGTTAGATGTATATATGAAAGGGAGTTTATTATAGAGAATTGACTCACACTATCACAAGGTAAAGTCCCACGATAGGCCATCTGCAAGCTGCAGAGCAAGGAAGACAGCGGTGGATCAGTCTGAGTCCCAAAACCTCAAAGGTAGGGAAGCCGACAGTGCAGCCTTCTGTGGCCAAAGGCCCGAGAGACCCTGGCAAATCACTGGTGTAAGTCTAAGAGTCCAAAAGCCAAGTAACTCGGAGTCTGATGTTTGAGGGCAGGAAGCATCCAGCACAGGAAAAAGATGAAGGCCAGAAGACTCAGCAAGTCTGCTCTTCCATCTTCTCCTGCCTGCTTTATTCTAGCCTCCCAGCAGCTGATTAGATGGTGCCCACTCAGATTGAAGGTGGGTCTGCTTCTCCCAGTCCACTGACTCAACTGTTAATCTCCTTTGGCAACACCCTTACAGACACACCCAGGAACAACACTTTGCATCCTTCAATCCAATCAAGTTGACACTCAATATTAACCATCACAGGGCCCAAATTAAGTTACTCTGGAACCCAGGTGCCCCTACAACAGAGATTTGGGGAGAAGGCCTTTCCTTTCTCTCTCCACTAGTGGGTCTCCAGCCCCACTCCACCCCCATTATTGTGCAGCTCAAGTCCCCTAAAGGCTACCGAACTACAAGATTACTGCTGAGCTGAGCAGTCTTCCTCTTCAGGACACAGCCAAGGCTAGGGAAACACCTTGCAAAGAATTTGAAAGACTAAATCCTACGTGACTGTATCCCAGGGTGGGCCTGCACACAAGAGAATCAAGTTGGTAGGGGAAGGGGAACTGGGATTGCCAAATGAGCAAGAGGTGCCTCTGAGCTGTTGACGTTCAGGTAGTAGTCTTGTTTATGTGCCATCATGTGGAGGAGGACCTAGGGCTTTCATGTGACATGAGTAGTTAGGCACCAAGAAATGTGGTGCATAAGTAGTTGTCACAGAGCTCACTGCTGGCCCTACATTAGTGAAGATAATTCTTCAGAGCCCATTTGGGGACAATTAAGATATATGGAATTGATGCTATAGCCTTTGAAACATTTCCTAACTCTGAGAGACCGATGAGGAAAAAAACATGTCTGTAAAAGAAGAGGAATGCCAGGATGAAATCAGAAATGGGAGTCAAATCCATCTTGTGCTTCTGAGTGTTGTGAAACTTACCATCAGAGAGGCAGCTTCACCTCTCTCAGTTCATTAGGAAAAATGCATGATTCTAGAAGCAAAGGGAAAGAGAAAAAATTAAAATCACCTTTTGTTGATTTCTCCTGTCATTCTGGCTGTCACTTAAACATCTGCTTAATTTCTGGAGAAGGGCATTTGAACAGTTGTATTTAACTTTGCACTGGAGTTGGTTGCCCATCTTTTGTTAGTAATATGGTTTGGCTGTGTCCCCACCCAAATCTCATCTTGAATTGTAACTCCCACAGTTCCCATGTGTCATGGGATGAATCTGGTGGGAGGTGATTGAATAATGTAGTGGGTCTTTCCTGTGCTGTTCTCATGATAGTGAATGAGTCTCATGAGATCTGATGGTTTTAAAAATGGGAGTTTCCCTTCACAAGCTCTGTCTTTGCCCTGCTGCCATCCATGTAAGATGTGACTTGCTCCTCCTTGGCTTCCACCATGATTGTGAAGCCTCCCCAGCTATGTGGAAATGTAAGTCCATTAAACCTCTTTCTTTCATAAATTGCCCGGTTAGGTATGTCTCTGTCAGCAGCATGAAAATGAACTAATGTAGTTAGGCCTTGTGAAAATGCATCACTTTAACTGATCATTAGAGAAATGCAAATCAAAATGAGATACCATCTCACTTCAGTCAAAATGGCAATTATTAAAAAGTGAAGAAACAATGGGTACTGGTGTGGAGAAATAGGAAAGCTTTTACACTGTTGGTGGGAATTTAAATTAGTTCATCCATTGTGGAAGACAGTATGGTGATTCCTCAAGGATCTAGAACCAGAAATACCATTTGACCCAGCAATCCCATTACCAAGTATATACCCAAAGGAATTTAAATCATTCTACTATAAAGTCACACGCATATGTATGTTTATTGCAGCACAATTTACAATAGCAAAGTCATGGAACCAACCCAAATGCCCATCAATCATAGACTGGATAAAGAAAATGTGGTACATATACGCTATAGACTTCTACACAGCCATAAAAAGGAATGAGATCATATCCTATGGAGGGACATGGATGAAACTGGAAGCCATCATCCTCAGCAAACTAACACAGGACAGAAAACCAAATACTGCATGTTCTCACTCATAAGTGGGAGTTGAGCAATGAGAACACATGGACACAGGGTGGGAAACAAGGCCTTTTGGGGGGTGGGGGGCGAAGGGAGGGAACTTAGAGGACAGGTCAATACGTGCAGCAAACTGCCATGGCACACGTATACCTATGTAACAAACCTGCACGTTCTGCACATGTATCCTGGAACTTAAAGTTAAAAAATTTAGGAAAAAAAAGTGTCACTGAAGGAAAAATGAATGGAGGAAATAAATCACTGTGCAAGGGAAAGAAATGTGTGATGGTTCATCAAGAACTAACCTGCATTTGAATAAGACAAAATTAATGACTAGCCACAATTATGCATCCTGTAAATCCCAAAGAATGAAAACCATCTCAATCTATTAAATTGGACGGCCCACCACCATCACCATCACTGCCCATTCATTCAGCACAGCAGTGGAGACAGATCACCCCCTGATCTGTCTTGTATCTAGAAGGTTATTGAAATGACCGTTGGACTGACTTGAAGATGATTTCATCAAACAATTGGCCAAACAGCCAATTTAGCAGTCCTTTGCTTGTTAGCAACTTGCCCTCCTTTTGCCTGCCAAGGAATTAATTGTTTAATTAACTTCATTGCCTAGATTAACTAGGTCAGTTTTATGAATAGACATTGCCTTCAAACTTGTATTCACAAACAATTTATTAAAGATTGTGCTTTATTCTGAGATACAAAAGGTACAACACTAGAGGTCAGTAGTTCAAGGCTCTTCTCCTTTTTGTTAACTGAAGAACTACGAGACCTTTGTATGATTCAGTGTCTTCATCTGGAAAATGGGCTGAGCAGTGACTTTGGGGCTCCAAGTCGCTGTTGATATTCTCTGATGCTTCAATTCTGGTAGCAAAGCAGAGAAATGCATTTGGAAACTCCCATGATGTGTTTTACACTGTCACAGGCAGTTTTATGAGATGTGAGACCTTCTCATGGCAAAATTCACTTCTCCATTGCAAGGAAATTAGTAATTGGCTTCCTCAGTAAGCTTGATCTAATTCAACCTACACATTCTGGAGGGCAATTGGGCAGAAAAACCTCGGAAGCTATATAGCCGAAGAAAACTTTCTGACTTTAGGAGTTAGGTAATATATTTTCAAAATAAAGAGTATACTTGGGAAAGTTCCTTTGTGAGATTCAACATGGAATAACAAAAAGTTAGGACTTGGGAACTTTGACTAAGAAAGTGTACACAGGAAAGACCAGGCTGGAGAAAACACTGAGTCCAAGGCTAATATGGATCATGAAGATATAAATTGCTTGGTTCAGGCCGGGTCTGTGATGAGAGCCTACTATAATTACAGACATGTTTTACTTGCATTATCTCATTTCTCATTACTAAAATAAATAACCCTCTGAGGTGATTACTGATCTTGTCTCCATTTTCCAGATGGTGAAGTGAGGACTCAGATTAAGCATCAGCCATTGCTTAAACCCAGGTATGTCTGACACCAAAAGCTGTGATAATTCCCTTTACCCAATCCTTTAGGACACATTAAGCTGCCAAGTAGGTTGGTGCTTAGTTTTGGAAATACAGGTCCATTCTGAGTGGTCAGACCATACATTTCCTCATAAAATCTCTTGTGGTCACATTGGATGCCAGTCTGATGGCTTGGGGTTACTAGGTCATGTCGAGGTAGTCTGCAGAAGTTGAATTTAAGGAAAAAGGAAGATTAAAATCAAAGAGCATGTCTTTCAGATTGAGTTGAAATCCTGGGACTCCCCTCCCATCCACTTAGGCCAGATGGGAAACAGTGTGAAATTGAACACAGAAAAATGTTGAAAGGGATATATATCAGACAAAAATAACTCAAACGCGTTCAACCAGAAGCACCTAATCTTGTCTCACTTCACGTATTCTCAGCTCTGGTCTTCACATCTCTTCACTGCAGAGAGAGAAGTAAGATCTGCCCACTCTGCTTTTCCAGCATGCTGTAAAAGTAAATGAGGCCAGGCATGGAGGCTCAGGCCTGTAATCCTAGCACTTTGGGAGGCCGAGGCAGGTGGATCACCTGAAGTCAGGAGTTCAAGACCAGCCTTGCCAACGTGGTGAAACCCCGTCTCTACTAAAAATACAAAATTAGCTGGGTGTTGTGGCACATGCCTATAATCCCAGCTACTCAGGAGGCTGAGGTAGGAGAATCACTTGAACCCGGGAGGCAGAGGTTGCAGTGAGCCGAGGCCACGCCATTGCACTCCAGCCTGGGTGACAAGAGTGAAACTCTGTCTCAAAAAAAAAAAAAAAAAAAAAAGGTAAATGAAAATGTGTGAAAAGTGTTTCAATCTTACTGAAATTGGTTAAATGAATTCAGGGTGCTCTTCGTTATGCATTATTACAAATTATCATTGGTATCATAAGTAGCAGCCATTTAAGAGAGCTCTACCCTATCTCCATGCAGAGACTTATTTCTGCCACCCACTCAGTGGTTTTTGATAAAACAGATCTTTCTGTTGTAAAGAAAACCAGCAGCTGGCTATAAAACTATTTGCTTAGGATTATCTTTTAAATGACACAACTCTAGCAAGTTCCTACTCCATAATACACTTTTGAGTTCTTCTTTTAACCCTCTGCATATTTTCATCTCTTTTCCGTGTGTGTGTGTGCACGTGCGTTTATGTGTGTGTTAAAGCCAGACTTTCAGGACTGAGACAGAACAAATGAATGCATCCTCAGGGGAAATGCTAAATCAGTGGCATGAAGGTGATTTAAAGGTCTTGAGGGGCATCCAATATTATTAAGCTTAAAGCATAGCTCTGACTTCCAAGGAAATCGAGCCAGCTGAAACTAGCATCCTCAAATTTAAAAACTAAAATAAAAAAGAATGTTGTATTACAGCTCCCATGTTAAAATAACTCAAAAAGAGAAAGACATTTCCAGAGAGAAAATAATTTTTTTCTCTAGATTCATTACATAGGCGAGTTCAGCGCTTTTCTGAATAGCTCTGTGCAGGAGGATGCTTTTTAACTGAATTTAGTCCCCACTTTAAATTCTGTTTCTTAGGGCAAGAAAGCTTTTTTTAGAGCAGAGCCAGGTAACAGTAAGCCTCCTGGATAGTCTCAAGCTTATGAAAGTCATACTCATGCCTTTCATCTCTCCATAAAACTGTACACTCTCCTGATTACCCCAAATTACAATGTTTGCTGCTACTCTCTTTAATCAGATTTGAGCAATTCTGTTTAGTTAAAAAAAAAATCAAATGGTATTTCCCTTTCATAAGGCTTTGCACTTCATAAGAGGAGTGAATTCTGTTATTCTTCATAGCTCCCCATGAGAGATTTTTCCATTAATGTTTTGAAGCCATGATTGTTGTATATCAAGATACTCAGTCGTGGCCCCATGGTGGTGGATTGGATTACTTTGCTGATTTCTTACCTGCAGTGTAAGACTCCAATGTAGATTAGGACATGGTTTAAGAGGAATTATCTCCTTTTTTTAATAGATCACATACTGAGTCTCAAGCTCCAAATTCAACAGAAAATCAAGCTAATTGTTCATTTCTTCCAGGATATCCCTGAAGGATAATTGACCTCTGCAGAGCAACTTCTTGGTAGGAAACTAAATAATTAAGTTGAAGGAAATACATTTCTTGTTCATGATTCCAGTTGTAAAGGGTTTTTTTGTATGTGTGATGAGATCATAACCCTGCATGCACTTTATACAAAAGATAAGTGCACCTGTTTCCCCAGTCTGTATTGAACTAGCTATTTTAAGCAAGACACATATCCAAATGACTATTATAGATAAAATCTATACCTTTTAAGGTTATTGAAAGAAAATATTCTCACTCACATCAGGTCTCTCCTCATCTAATCTGCGCCAATTGGGTTAATCTTTACACTAAAATCGCCCTACAAAATGATCTGGAAACATACAATATAGACAGTTTTATTAAATAATAGGTTTCATTGTTTTCCTCAATTGGTACATTTATATTATTTTAATATACTATGCCTAACTGCCTATCCTATACATTTTCAGCAGTGGCAGTGATTCATACTTCCCAAACAATAAGAAAAGAATGCTATCCACAAACTCCTAATTCAGTAAGTGCACAAATCAAGAGCCCTGATGAGGCAGTTGTACCTTCGATGCTGTTTATAAGCTTCTCAATGAAAAACATTGTAATATACAGTCTTCTCAAAATAAGAGCACACTGAAAGAGAACTAGTATTTGCTCCAAACTCATTAAAAATTACTCTTCAATTACAGAGGGCTTGGCATTTCCTGGAATCAATTCCAATTTAAATCAATTCAGTCAACGTAATTTTTAACTTAATAGTTATAACCTCCAAACAAAGTTTTGCCATTAAATATTTCAAGGTGCTAGAGAAAGAGGAAGTGGTGCTCCCCAGCATAGCCTGAGGCACGGGAAGTCTGCCCTCAGAGAGGACAACTTTGCTAGCTCACTGCACATCCTAACCACCCCCAAAGTCTCTAATTTGTAAATTGCTGAATCAGTTTGTGCACATTTGGAAAATTACTGCTTTCCTGCAATTTTCTGTAAGCTATTGCTAAATTGTTCTGTTGAATGTTAGTGAAAAATTATATTTTTAAACCACCTCTGAATCCTAAAAGCCCATGGCACAGTATTCTGTTTGTGTGAGCAATTTAGCTTTATTAAGCAGCATGACATAGACTGAGCGAGCTAAGAAGCTTGGTACAGTATGTGCCCCAGAATGATTAGCCAGAGAAGCTAATCAGTCTCCATCCTGATTTTGCGAGTGGAATGGACACCTAGCAAGGAAGGAGGTTCTCTCTGGGCTGCTTTCCAGATAGACCTGACTCCCTATTTTGCCTTGGATATTATTAGAGAAATTGTTCCAGACAGTGGAAGTTTGGAGAACAGCACTTTCCAGACAGCATTTATTTCTGAACTTCTCTGTATTCAACCTTTTACCAAACCACCAGTTATACAGTTTGCTTTGCTCGTCTTGGGCAATAAGGTAATACGATGCCCAAAAAGAGTTCAAAGTACTCTATTCCAAAGGCAGAATTTGTCCATTCACTGGAAAAATGGATTAAAGTAACCCAGCTATAACTCCAAAGGCGAGAAAGACACATTTAAAGTTGTCTGTTAGCATACAAAGTGATGGTAGCTCTGCAGACCAAGGCAACAGAAATGGTTACTGAAATCTGTTAGTCTGTTTGTGTCCTCCGACTCATCCCCTGACTGGAAGTTTTAGAAAGGACGTATTGAAAGGAAACTTGCAGAAATTCAGTGACTCGTCCTGTGATGTGTTGTCATGTTTCACTGTGAGAAGTAATATTCTTGCTGAGCAGTTTGTTCCACTATAAATCTTTAGATATGCAGCCTTCTCTAAGATTATTGTATGAATTTAGGCACACCATTCTGGAAACTAAATTAGCCTACATTTACTGGGAAGTTGAATGCAGCCAGACTAATGGTAGTGCAAGTGTAATTGGTTCCCACCATGTGTCACTGTGTATACTTCTCAAGCCCCAGAAAAGATGCATTATGGGACTAATTTTTAAATGTTAATGGATATTGGACACTTGCCAGACACCCAGCTGTGCACAAAACACTGAGATGGTAAATAGCTCATGATCTGTTTAGAAACAAATGATGATGGTTTTTAGGATTCCATGGGACTGACAGCATGGCTACTCGCTCAGACTTGGAGGCTGACCCCATTAATGGCATTGAAGGGAAGCGTTCTGATTTTTACCATCAAAATTAAAGAGCAAGGGCATTGTGTTAAAGCCTAAATTATTTTTGATTAATATTAAGGAAAGTCTAGTCTCTCACACCTATTAACCTTACCTGTGTTAGCATAGCTGTTTGGCAAGTGTTTTTGGTTTGTTTGCCTGTTTTCCATGGGATTGGGTCAAAATGAGAATGTCTTTATCAATTAGCTTGGGTGTGAATGCTGCAGTCACCATGACCTGCTCGCTTGTGCTTGTAAAGTCAGCCTCGCTCTCCCACCACACACCCGCCACAGGGCTGACAGAATGGCAACAGGTTTCCTTTCACTCGATCTGTTGCTCTTATCATTTTAATTGAAAGTCAACGAATGGAGCATTTTCTGTAAATTCTTTCTCTAAAAGGTCTTACTAATTGTATACACTCTGTCAGCCAAGCCTACTAGAAATGGCTTCTTTTTTAAAAAAAAAAAAAAAGTATTGATGATGAGCTGTTTTTGATTAAAACACCATTAGGAAGAAGTATCATTCTTAGCATAAACATAGGAGAGAAATGGAGGCAGGGCGTTGCAGCCTACTGTTCCTCTGCAAGGAGGCACAACAGGCTGGTGTATTCTGCATCTAAAATGCCATCTGAGGCTATCAGCATGGCTTAAATATTTCATCAGCCAAGGAGAATATGAACATGAGCCGAGCTGGTCTGACATCATTTCTGGAGATGTGTGAGAAGCACTAGGGGAGCTCTAGTGTGTTGGCAGTTCAACCACTAGCAATTTGTGTAGGGTGAAAGCAAGAGAAAATGACAAGAGAGGGAAGGTGCTGCCATCTGAATTCAGCTAGCATAAAAGAAAGAAAGTTTGGATTGGGAAGACTCTTGGCAATGATGCTACCCTTTTAGAAATTAGTAAGGATAACTCACTTCAGGAGGTGGCTTTATGTTAGAAAACTTTGTGGATGGATCTTCTGAGTAGCCAGCTTTCCTATTTTCATCTAGTATTATTTTATTGTCCTTAGCAACAAGAGGACTTAAGCCATGGTGTTGGTCCATTTTCTTCAAGGGCAGTTTAGACCAAAAGACTCTGATGACTGAAAGATACAGATTCAAGTCCTGGTTCTGCCGCTTATCAAAAACAGTGTAATTTGAGGCAAATTGCAGTCTCTCTAAACTCCACTTCTGTAACCCTAAACAAGATTATGACTAAAGGTATGTAAAAGCATCTAGGGCACAAGAGTACTTAATAAATGCCAGTAAGCAAAACTTTGGCCATGTCATGTAACAAGAGACAATAACATTTTGAAGCTCTTTATATTTCTTCCTTATTTTGAATTGCAAGAATATGGTATTAAAAATAATATACCTCTTTTATAATATTTTTCTTTAAAAAATTTTCCTTTTTGATAGAAGCTTACTGGAGGGTGTATAGTAGCAACTGATTTTTGGGTATCTTCTAGATATTTCACTCTTCTGCATCTTTTGCATCTTTAGGAAGGAGAACCTAGGACAAATGATACAGAAAGCATTAAAAGGATAGGAATTATTTTTCCGCAAACCTAGTTTCCCCAAATCATCAGAGACTGAAGGTCTGAGTTCCTCACTTACTAAAATACAGATTTTAAAGTCTCAAATGGAATCTGAAATGGACTCTCCTTATTTGAACTAAAGCTATAATTTGGGGTGTCCTACAACCTGGTTTGGGGAGTCAAGTATTTTATTAAAGACTATTTTCAAACTGTGGATTCAAATATTAGTTTTTAAAAAGAGCCTTATTGATATATAATTCAAATAACCGTAAATTCATCTATTTAAAGTGTATAATTAATGGCTTTTTGCATATTTGCAGATATGTGCAACAATCAACAGAGACAATTTTAGAACATTCTTGTCACCTTAAAAAGAAACTCAGTATTCTTTTCACAATCACCCCGCTATCCCCTCCCCCAAACCCTAAGCAACCACTGATTTACTTTTTGTCTTATAAATGTCCCTATTCTGTATTTTCATGTGAATAAAATCACACAACATGTAGTTTCTCTCACTTAGCGTGATGTTTTCAAGGTTTACCCATATTGCAGCAGGTACAAATACTTCATTCCTTTTAATGGCCAAATAATATTCCATTGTATGTTGTTTATCTGGTTGCCAGTTCATGGACATTTGGATTGTTTTCCTCTTTTGTCTATTATGAATAATGCTGCTATAGGCATTCATGTACAAGTTTTTGTGGAAACATATATTTTCTTTTGTTTCTTTCTTTCTTTTTTTTTTTTTTTTTTTTTTTTTGAGATGGAGTCTTGCTCTTTTACCCAGGCTGGAGTGCAGTGGTCTATCTCAGCTCACTGCAACCTTTGCCTCCTGGGTTTAAGCGATCCTCCCACCTCACCTTCCTGAGTAGCTGGGATTACAGGTGCACACCACCATGCCTGGCTAATTTTTTTGTGTTTTTAGTAGAGACAGGGTTTCACCATGTTGGCCAGCCTGGTCTCAAACTCCTGATCTCAAATGATCTGCCCATCTCGGCCCCCCAAAGTATATACTTTGGAGCGGAATTGCTGACCATAAGGTAATTGTTTAATCATGTGAGAAATTGCCATGCTATTTTCCAAAAGAGTTGCACCATTCACATTCCTACCAGCAAGAATAAAGGTTCTGATTTCTCCCTGTCTTTGCCAATACTTATTGTTATCTAACTTTTTGTTTCTAGCCATCCTAGTGAGTTTGAAGTGGCATCTCGTGATTTTGATTTGCATTTCTCTGATGACTCATGATGCTGAACATCTTTTCCTGTTCTTGTTGACCATATCTTAATCTTAACCATTATTATAAGGTAACATCTAAGTGAGTAGACTTTAGAATCAAGTAACTAACTGCAATATCTTATTAGCAAATATACATAAAAGGAGAAGTTTATCAATAATGCCCAAAGTTCTGAACACTGAGCTGTGGATGACAGTAAATGAATAGGTGAGTAAACTTGTGTGAAAGCAATAGTATAGGACACTTCCCTACTGAACTCACTATCAGCTTTGCCAGTCAAAAGACTTTTGTGGCAAGGAAAAGGGATGTATACTTCTCTTCCCATCTCAGAATATCAGATCTAGTTGAAGCCATCGATGCAAAATGTTCTCTTAGGCATAAGAAAACTGAAGACTAGGGAATTAAAGTGACCTGCTTCAACCATTTAATGACAGAACCCATGTCCTGGCCCTGACCTGTCAACCCTTTGACACCATTTCCTCTCTCCTGCTCCATTCCCCACGGGCTCTAATTCTACTTCTCATCCGTTATTGTAAGCCCCCTGGAACCCTTTAGACCCCAGATTTTATAATAGTCGCCATGTGATGTCTTTGTGTTAGCCTGCTGTCCAAAATACCTGTGATTACTTTGTGTGCTTAGATGTGTGTATTAGTTTCAAAATATTTTGTTTTTCAAAATGCCATGAGCTCAGCATGATACATTTGAAAGTTAGTTACCTGAGCAGAATCATAAGGATATAGATTTGAATGGTTCCACACAGAACATCTTCAAACTCTTCTCCAAAAGCAGGCAGCCCCCTGTGACTGCCTCTGACAGATGGCCACCCAGCCTTGTCTGGAACACTTTCTCAAGAGCTTGTAACTTTCAGATGTGGTAGAACTTTAATCGTTACTAAGTCCTCTTCTATACTGAGCAAAGTCTGCCTCCCTAACCTTCCCCATTGGTCCCAGTTCTGTCTTACGGAGCAACATCCAATAGAAACGTAAGTTCCTTCCTCTTCTAAAGTTCAGACCTTCTACTATTTGCAATCATCAAATAGCTTCCCTTCCCCAAGGTTTCTCTTCTTCTGATAGGCCTAGTCTTGAAGGTCTTTAGAGATTCTTCATACTTGCCTATATTCCTCTTTCTTAGTTTGCTTGTCAGAATGCAAGCTCTCTCAAAGCAGAGACTTTATTCACCTTACTTAACACAACACTATTGCATCCCCAGCACCTAAAAAATGGGCTAGCACTTAGAGTTCAATAAATGGCTTTTGAATAAATATATGTTGAGTGATTGAATCCCAGTTGCCCTCTGAGAATGTGCAGTAATTTGTGATGTCTTGTATCCAGAATCATATCATATTCTCCAGAGAATGTTTGACTAGTGTTAAGCAGAAGGAGATTTCTCCCCGTTGTAGAAGCTTAGACAACTAATTTCATAACCTCATGCCTCTGTGCATATAACTCTATAAACTAGTAATGAGGAACTTCCTTGCTTTTCAGGGCTATAATGAACCACTGCAAGAGAATTTTATAAATATAAATGCGCACTGATGACAATCGAACTGATAACCCTTTATAGTTCATGCTACCATTTCATGCACACTTTTTCAAGTATACTGTGATGACTTAAACTAAAGTAAATGTCCATCTGGCTTAAAGAATTTTAAGACATTCTAATGATGTCAGGATATCTAGCTGAACAGTATGAAATCTGGGGCAATGGACATCTCCATTCTGTCTTGGAAAATGAACACCACGGTCCCTTGGCATTCATGGAGAATTGGTTCCAGGACCCATGAAGACACTGAAATCTGCAGATGCTCAAGTTCTTTAGTTGGCTCTTATTATTCACCAATTTTGATTTAGAACCTGCAGATACAGGGGGCCAACTGTATCCTGAAGAAGGCTTGTATGGGAAAGACAAAGCCCCTATATTTTATAATTCCATTCAAGTTTCACCCCTACGAAAATAATAATGGACAATGAGTTTAATGTCCTTGAAATACCTGCTAAATTGTAATCTTCTACTGGGGAATTGGTTTCTCTCTTTAAATCTTAATGATGTCCGGTTGTATTAGGCTGTTCTTGCATTATTATAAAGAAATACCTGAGACTGGGTAATTTATAAAGAAAAGAGATTTCATTGGCTCACAGTTCTGCAGGCTTGAAAGGAAACAGTGCTGGCATTAGTTCAGCTTCTGGCAAAGCCTCAGGGAGCTTGCAATCAAAGTGGAAGGTGAAGCCATAGCAGGTATTTTACATGGCAAAAGGAGGAACAAGTGACAGAGTGTGTAGGGGGAGATGTCACACACTTTCAAATGACCAGATTGTCAGAACTCACTATCTTCAAGATCCAGAGTTCTGGATCACAAAGACACCACCAAATGAGGGATCTGCGCCCATGATCCAAACATCTCCCACGAGGCCTCACCTCCAGCACTGAGGATTATAATTCAACATGAGATATAAAGGGGACAAATATCCAAACAATATCGCTGGGAATGAGATCATGATGCTGGGGTCTACAAGGAGAATGCAAGATATAGGAAAAGTCCCTATCAAATAGGACGAATAAGTAAAATAAAAGCCCAATCTTGCCAGCACCGAGGCATAGCAGGAAGAAAAGAAGCAAAGGTAGAGAGTGCAAGTGCATCTAGATATGCAGACAACTCTCCTCCTCTGCCCCCTTCCTGTCATGGAGTCACATCCCAAGAGGGGATGATAGCTTAAAACTTACAGTCATAGGGGACCTCAGGAACACTGGGACAAGTGCCAGCATGCTATTTGAGACTCCAGGTCTCTAGGACATCGTCAGCCTTTGGAACCAAGCCAATTCCCCATGATGCAGGATCAGTAGCACAGAGGCAGCCCTGGGAAGAGGCCAGATGGGTGAACCAGAGGCTGAAGTGAGACTGGTTAAAGCAGAGGTGACTGATATCTTGTTAACTGGCAACTCGAAGTATTCAGGAGAGAAGGGGCTCATAAAGTAGGCTCAGATCAATTACAGAATACAAAGACACACATTGTCCCAGCATGCTAGTATGGTTTGAGTACATTTGTGACCCCACTACTAATCTACAGGGAGTGGCACATGGGGAAACCCATCTCGGAAGAGATGGGAGAAATCAACCTGTCACTGCAACTCCTACCCTGCACCAGGAGATCTGAGTCCTGAGAGTTCTCCCAACCTGTCTGTGTGACTCTCTCACACTGTAATATTCTACTCTGTAACTCCATGCTTAGGTCTTTCTCCCATATCAGCATGAATCCAATAAATTGTAACAATGCCCTGAATAAGAGAGGTTTGGTTTTTTTGTTTGTTTGTTTGTTTTTGTTTTTGTTTTGAGACAGAGCCTCACTCTGTTGCCCAGGCTGGAGTGCAGTGTTGTGATCAGCTTACTGCAACCTCTGCAGGGTTCAAGCAGTTCTCCTGCCTCAGCATCCCAAGTAGCTGAGTTTACAGGCCCCTGCCACCATACCCGGCTCATTTTTTTTATTATTATTTTTTTATTTTTTTGAGACGGAGTTTTGCTTTTGTTGCCCCCACTGGAGTGCAGTGACATGATCTCGGCTCACTGTAACCTCTGCCTCCTGGGTTAAAGCAATTGTCCTGCCTCAGCCTCCTAAGTAGCTGGGATTACAGGCGTCCACTGCCACACCCAGCTAATTTTTGTATTTTTTTTTTTTTTTTTTTAGTAGACATGGGGTTTCACCATGTAAGTCAGGCTGGTCTTGAACTCCTGACCTCAGGTAATCCACCCGTCTCAGCCTCCCAAATTTCTGGGATTATAGGCATGAACCACCACACCCAGCCAATTTTTTTGTATGTTTAATAGAGACAGGGTTTTACCATGTTGGTCAGGCTGGTCTCGAACTCTTGACCTGAGGTGATCTACCTGCCTCGGCCTCCCAAAGTGCTGGGATTACAGGCATGAGCCATAGCTTTGGGCTAACAAGAGAGGTCTTAAATGTCACCTGGGTGGGAGGGAGGGAGGGAAGCATTCTGGGATCAAGGGGATACAGGGTTCTACGAGGGCAGCAGATAGACAGATGCAGGGAAGAGGTTTGCGACAGCACTTGTTCACTCTAATGTCTCATAATTCCCTGCCTCTTAAATGAAAATCCCAGAACTGCTCTCTCAGTTCTCAGTGAAACCACACTACATGGTTTGGTGTTGAGTTTGTGCTTATAATTTTGGACGAGAAAGCACCAAGCTCTCTGACTAAATAGTTTTCATCATTTTCTTCAGTATTTACAAGGTCGTGCATGCAGATACTGAATAAACAGACACAGGAGTGAGTGTCTAAGAGGAAAGTACATACTGCAATCGCTTGTTTTGGAAAAGTAATTTCCTCTATCAGTTCATTTTCATCAATTTTATCAATTCACTGAAGTCGCCTAATCCAAATGATATGCCACATATTGAAGCAGAAATGGGATGGGTCCGGTGTTTCGAATCTCTTTTAGTCCTCCGTGTTCCTGCACTAAAAATCCCAGGCATTGCCAGCTACAGACTTGACTCCATTTTCATAGCTCTCAGTTTGGGATTCACGAGCCTATTGTGTTACTGAGCTGCATGGAGAGGAAAAAGACATGTTCATCCCTTCAAGCTATCTGTAATCATTATGTGATGCGATGTCTCACCCAGGTTCTGTGACAATATGTTGCACAGGAGTTCCTAACAGGAAAACAAGTGAAGCTTTCCTGTATGCTGCTAGAATTGGTGAATATTCCCAATATTTTTTTAAAAAGCAAGGTATAATCAGAAAATATATGATTCCCTTTCTTGACAGATTGATACCCAAAGCAGATTTCACAGATATACTAATTTTAACAAATCCATCTTTGGAAATTTTTTATTTACAGAACTCATCGCAGCCTCCTCTTAATGTAATGAGATTTCATAATGAAGTCCAAATACAATCTGGTAGAGGAAAAGGGCATGTAACACTGATTCTAATAAGCCTGACTAAAATCAATAATGTTGTTAGTTTCCCTGAAACCAGCCTGCATTGGCTCACGGAACTACGTTCTGCCTAGAGCACAGTATTAGTGGTTTATGTTATATGGGGTAGATTTCTTCCATAGGGGGAAAAAAGATAGAAACTTAAAGAAATTAAGAAATGTTTTAAAAGGTGTCTTTAGGCTTCAAATGGCCACAAATTTGTTGGCTTCTCTCTTCTAATCCATTCTTGCTTTCTGTGGAAATCGCTTGATGACATCCTTGGTACCTGCTGGTTTCTCTGTGCCTATTTCTGTATCGTCCTTACTGCTGTCTCCTTTCCCACTTTCGAGGTCTCACGAGTAGGAGGCTGCTTACAAGTGTGTTTTGAGAAGGTTGTACAGAGAGAGCCCTGTATCGAGAAATCACTGTCAGAGACCGAAATAGCCATACAGACATTCTTTCACATGAAGGCATTGTCTGGTTAAAATGCAAACACCCATGGTAGAGTTAGTGGAATTTAAAATGAAACAGTTATATTTTGATTGTGGAAAGTAAAGAAAAAGGCCTGGAGGTCCACCCACCACTCAAGAAATGTTTGGCAGAGGGTTCTAAACATCTGACGAGGATTTACAGGCAGGAGGGCAGTTTCATGGGCACAGGAGAAATGTGCAGAGAGGAGAATGGGAGAGGGGGAGTGAGAATTTGATTCATCTTGATAACAGTATTGAGTGTTGTCTATCTATGAAGCAATCGTCCAGTGCTTTGCATTTATTAACTCACTAAACCTTCAAATAGCTCTATGGGGTAGATACTATCATTGTCCTCACTCTACAAATGAAGCATCAAAGACCAGAGTCACGTCTGTGGTTAAGAGGAACTGTGGTTGGCGATCCTCTAGGTTCTATCTGTAGCCTTCCCTTATGTATGGAATTTCTTGCCTTCATCGCTTATCTACTCTTCCGGTGTTGACAGCCACCTCTGTGTTGTTGACTTCCAAATCGGCACCTCTCTTTCTAATCCAAGCTTCAGAGTCTGTGAAGAAACAGTAACAAAACAGAAAATTCTTGCTGTCAAGTCCAATGACCCCCTACTCCTGATAAGATTTATAGGCAAGTAAAATCAGGTTTATCAATTAAGTCATAAAGAGGGCTGTGTTGCTTGGGGGGCTCTGTGTTGGGCATAATGAGTACACATATTGGTTGATTCTTTGTTTGAAAATATCCCTCAAACTTTATGTCTTAGTTAAATCTACCTAAACAGAAATCCTCCTTTGCCCTTCAAGGCTGACTCTCTGAATCGCTCTCCCACTGCATACAGTTCATAGCCCTAAGCAATTGCCCTAATTTTCCAGGCCCTAGGTTTGCCTCAATTCCAGTCTCACCAGGTGGTGTAGCAGGCAGGTATCTGAGAAACCCCATGTTCATAAAATTTGAATAGAGCTTCTTGTGACTGGTTCGTCTGCCAAGGGCCAGCCCACATCTTATGTCTATTTGTGCACTGGACTTCCCATAGAGCTTATTTATCTGTTGCATATAATGCACCTTAAAAGTGTTAGTTAGCCAGTTGTTCACATGTACTTGACATGTTTCTCCAAATACATTGTAAGTACATGGACAAAAAGCACTACATCTTGTATACTTTGAAGCAGCTAGAATGGAGTAGTACTGTAGAGGTACTCAAAAAGGGTAGACTAATTGGCTGATTACAGAGGGGGTCCAGGATCCTGAAACAACAGAATGAGTCCACTGATTCTGATTTTCTCCATCTGTGTGGATGTTAGCAGAGAGTTAAACAGATCAGAAAAAGCTATCTGGGTTCTGGACATTGTCCTAAACCAGAACAGTGGAGTCTGGTTCAAATGCAATTAAACTTAACACAGGAAAATGCCAGAGAGAGAACAAAGCCGAACAGCCTGAGGTAGCTCCATTTCAATTTCATTTTTAAGCCTAAAATCAAATCAGCTGATGCTGAGTGCCTACTGTGTACAAAGAAGCCTGTGCAAATCGACAGATACCTGAGAGAGCTGCCTTCTCTTAACCCAAACACCTTTCAGGGCAGAGCACCGTACTTGGAGACAGAACGATGGGCACCATATTCCATACATGCCTCAAAATCCAGGAACAGATTATTTAAAGTCTCTGAGCCTCATGGAATTTTTGATTTGTTTGTTTGTTTGTTTTATGATGTGCTTGCGTCTGAGCGGCAGGAAAGACTAGAGCCATCTTGCTTCTATGTGGAGCCGGAGAATTAAACCAACCCTGGAACTCAGAGGTGGTGCAGTTCAATTCAGCACACAAGACTTCTGTAGTCTTTGCTATCTTCAAGAGCCTGTGCTAGACCCTGTGTTGTGTGACAACGTGACTGGGACCCCCGAAGGGCAGCAGCCAACTTATGACTATGAAGACCCAAGCTGAGGATGAATCAGTGCCCTGTGAGGACAGCAGAGCAGAAATATGACAGTTAGTGCTTAGTACTGAGGACATCATTGCGCCCCGGAGCTGCCTATGTTAAGCTTCTTGTTGCGCGAGATAAATATTTTCCTCTGTGTTTAAGGCATTTTGATTTGCCCAACCCCTGCCTTAACACTGTCTGCAAAAGAGTGGAAAAAAAAATTCTCCTATCTAGAGTATTTCTTCTCTTCTGCCTTTACTTAAAATTTTTTTACAAATATGTACATAGAATTTTAAAATATGTACACAGAATACTAAAAATGTGAGGTAATAATAACATGTTTCTCAGAGGGATGGTGTGAAGATCAGTAAGATAAATATGCAAAAAATACTGTAGACGCATTAATAATTTCCTTTATTATCTTCATCGTCACACCACCAGACTCCCTTCCTTTGCTCTCTTCCCAGCAACACTGCCTGCCGTCAGCGGCGCGGAGTCAGGCCGGCAGTGCTACAGAGTCCCTTCAGAGCTAAGACAGCAGGGATGGAGAGAGCTAAGTAAGTGCTGTCAGTTATGTTGGCTAGTGAGGAAGAAGGGGGTTAGCTGCTTCACTCACAATTTTGGAACCCTGTAGCTATTCACCCTGTTTATGTAACAGATGCTAAATAGAAGAGAGATGTCAGCTTGGAAAGCAGAAACCCATACTAACCAACTCTGAAGTGAGAACTCTAATGAAAGCCAAAAATAACAAAGTTCTCTTCTCTGTGACAAGAAAGGGGTATTAAAAATTCAGGCAACCTGAAACAATCCATTCAAAATGGCATAAATCTTCCTGTAACATTTTACCATCTTCCTGTAACATTTTACCATCTTCCTGAATGCAACTTTTTCTACACTCACTCAGGCATGATGGTGATGGAAAGCAAGATGGATGCTATTTATAAACCAATGATTGAAAAAAAAAAAATTCAAAACTCTGACCGATTGACCAATGTATTCTATATTTTTAGTGGAAGCCATAGAAGGCATAGTTCTGTAGTAAAATATGTCATTTCAGTGATACATAGTTTACATTCATGTTTTTAATTTTTTAACTCATTATACATCTCCATAGGGTTTAGGTCCCCACTCCCCCACCAAGAAAAAGAGAGAGAAAAACCACAAACATCCAAAGTTAAAAATGTGTATATAAATTATATAAATTTAAATTTATAAATATGAATTTATATAAATTATATAAATATAATTTAAATGCCCGGTAAGTTTTCCTTTCAATAAAAACATTCTCACAATTTATATTTCTGTAACCATCATTCAATAATGCTAATGTATAAAAATATTGCAAGGAACTCTTTCTTGTCAATGATCTGGAGATATTGCTATTGGCTTTTATTGGTAAGTTTACTCAGCAACAGTTAGGGTATATACAGTCCACTGCATCTTTGTTTTGCACATTCTTGTTCAGGGTAATAAAAAGGGTCAAATTCCTTTAGTTAAACTTTTACAATGACATTGTGGCAATATATTTGAAATATTTGTCACTCTCCAAGGAATTATACTGATCAACATACAGCAGACTTTCAAATAAATCTAATTATTTGAATATGTTTATGATGGTTACTTAAATAATATTTAAATATGTAAAGATATGGCTACTCAAAAACGTTGCAGTGTTCCTGTAAAATCAAGGTTTGTTTAACTTTGATCAGGTCTCCTCCGTAAAAAGTTCGTACGGCAGTAGCAGAGCCAAGGGTCTTAAACATTCTGAAGCACCTCTTCCGTTCACCCGAAGATCTCAGGCACTCCGGATGCTGTCTCTCTGCTGAATCCTGCTGAAATGAGCAGAAGTGTTCATGTGAGGAAAGTCAGGAAAGTTCATTTTATTCAGAAGTGTGGAAAGGGCTGTGCGGATTTGTTTTAATAGACCCATCCTGGACATTGAGAGAGTGCTTTGAATTGGATATTGATATTTTCATTGAAGCTAGAGGAATCTGAAATGCTCACCGGGGTAAAGGAAAGAGATTATGTTGTGATAACAACAAAAATAAGAATTGGTGTTTCTCAGCCGGGCACGGTGGCTCACGCCTATAATCCCAGCACTTTGGGAGGCTGAGGCGGGCGGATCACCTGAGGTCAGGAGTTCGAGACCAGCCTTACCAACATGGTGAAACCCCGTCTCTACTAAAAATACAACTATTAGCTGGGCTTAGTGGCGTGCGCCTGTAATCCCAGCTACTCAGGAGTCTGAGGCAGGAGAATCACTTGAACCCAGGAGGCGGAGGTTGCAGTGAGCCGAGATAGCGCCATTGCACTCCAGAAAGCAAGACTCTGTATCAAAAAAAAAAAAAAAAAAAGGTGTTTCTCACTACTGTGGGTTGTGATGTAGTGAAAACACGGTTATTCGCCACCATGGCACACGTTTACCTGTGTAATAAACCTGCACGTCCTGTACATGTATCCTGGAACTTTAAATTAAGTTAAATTTAAAAAAGAAGATATGGTTATTTATCATACGGGAAAGACCATGATGTGTGGACTGGTGTGCACTAGTTGCTAGTGCCCTCTGCTGGACAGAATGAGCATTTCACCAGGAGGGCTGTGGCTGGGCTGTCTCCCTTGTTATCAGCAGTAAGGATGGATACGTATTTTTCCAATTCAGATGCTTTTGTTGTAGGACACACAACACACAGCATCTCCCTAAGGAAAAAAAAATCTAAACTAAAGACAAGATACAGAGACTCATTCTTACTATGTGATTCTATTAGGAATAATGGTTTTCAATTTGCATAACCTCTGATAGCATTTTCTTTTTACTTACCCTTCCTGCCTTCTTTTAAACAAACTATATAAAACTCCTTACACTGAAATGTATTCCATAGGAACTCTTCCTATTCTTTTTCTTTCACTCTCTATCTTGGACATATTATCTAAAACATTTCTTTTTAAAAGAATATATCTTATACATATTCTCTCTATTTTTTAATATATATTCTACTTGTAAAATGCATCAATATAGTGTCATTTCAAATCTAGGCAGTAACCATGACATTGCTCACCTCAAAATGCTCCAGTTTATCATAAATGATCAGTAGCCGAGAGTGTGAAATCAAAGCCAGAGAAACATGAAAGACCTCCTTCTGGTGTCAAGTCCTTTGAGGCCAGTTCGGACCAGCAGTCCAGCAGTAGGAAACACAGCAGTGGAGGTGTGCAGAGGCTTGTGTGAACAGTTCACCGTTATTCACACCCCTTGAGTTTGGTTGTTGAATGGAAGGTTGAAACATATTTCCTCAACTCAAAGCAAAACTAACCTGAAAACATAAATTGGCCCATTTGGGCTTCAAACTTGACTCAAATGTACAAAAAGGGGTTCACAAACTTCAGGGAACCTGATTCAACCTTTTAGTTTGTTAAGAAACCCAGAAGAGAGGGCCTTTATAGTTATCAAAGGTCTGCACGTTACCTCGCCAATGGAAGTGTGCTGTTAATAAAAGCTGCTCCCCCACGTGTCGGGGGCACCAACCCACTGTGCCTCAGAAGTCCCCAAATGTCTGGCATGGTACCAACCTTTTTTTTAGGCTAAATTTATACTCTATCCAGTTAAACTGTGATGAGCAGAGTGTCAGTTACTTCAGTTAAACAAATAGCTAATTCTGAAAATAATATTAAAATTAACTTTCATAAGGTTGTAGACATAAAAATTGAACATATTAAGGTTTTATATCATTGTCCACTTTATAATAATAATTTCAAAAACTTACAGCAAGGACAGTAATATTTTCATGCTTGCTTTGTACTTTTCTTCGATATATTTGAAAATGTTTGAAAAATGGCTTATACTCCTGTAGCATCTGCTAAATGGTCTCATAAGTGTCAGCACCTTCAATGTCACTTGCTTTCTATAAATAGCTAACATGCCTGAAGCTTCTCAAACATCACTTACTTTGTACCTGGAGGTTTGTTTCCCCTCTATGTTGGAACACATTTTTTTAAAATGTATAGGCAACCCTAATACCATTGTGCTATTTTTCATACTTGGAGCTCTTCTTGCCTTTTGTCATATCTGATATTGTTTTAATATGTGGAAATAAGACAAAAATGTCAAAAGAAGAAGAAAGCACCAGCAGAGATGTACTATAAATTGAAATATTTTATATCTACAGTAAAAAAAAAACCTTTAATTTTAAAAATGCCAGAAATGATTCCATCAGTATGAAAATAAAGATGTCATGACTAAATAGGAATTTTCAGTCTCTTAGCTGTCAATAATTAATAGATTATTTACACTGGCACACTCACATTTCCCAGCTTTCTGGATTCCATTTACACTTTGATCCTTTGCTCAGCAGCAAATTTAGCATCATTGTGACCTTCCTCTGCCCAACACCATCCGCCCATCAGACAGGGAGAGAGCATCATCTGATATGTGCATTTATTAAGGCAGCAAGCTCCAAATATTGGAAAAATGACAAATGCCAGTGTTTCCTATAATAAACTGGAAAAGAAACAGATTGTTCTTAAGGAAAAATCAATTAGCAAACCCTCTCTACAATGCTTTTCTTAGGAGACAAGATGTTTGCATCCTATGGTGAAGTATAGCTCTTAAAAGATTGTTTCTGATTAAAATCCTGCAGAATTGATAGCACTTTTACAAGTGGTTATATAATTTCTTCATATAGAGGAAATCTTAATGTTAAAGATTCACAATGTCTGCTTAATTGCATTGCAAACAATGGTTTAAAATAATTGAAGTATCATTAACACCCTGATCTTAGAAAAGCCTAGATTATGATGAAAAAAATGTACATTTAATGAAGTCTATATTTTAAAAAAGAAAATGAAAACTTATTTAAAATTATGCCCAAGAAACATACTGTGGAAGTCCACACATCATATTAATGGTCAGAAAAAGCGTCATGAAACCATGGAATCTTAAAAATGTATAGTAATCAATGTGATAATATTTGGCATAGATGCACAGGACTGTTAGTGTGGAAAATCATTTTGAAGCTGATTTGTCCTTTGATGTTGATTCAGGTTTGCATATTAAAAGACTTTGAACTAGGCCAAAATGATGTGGAGCTCCAATATGCAGTAAAGATATAAAGAAGAGTGAAAAATACACACTGTAGCTGCTATGTAAACAAGATGTCAAATATTATTTGTGGATTTCCTTACTAGAAAATCATTGTGCAGATAATGTGTCAACATTTGCATTAATGATAGCACTATTAATAATGAAACTGTGCAGGATGAAGCTTTTGGTACCATGTTTCAGCTTGGAATGTATTAGGGGAGGGAGAGGTGTATTTTACCTTTCTAAAAACAAAGGCTTCAATATTAAGAATATATTACAAGTACAGTCTTCATGGTGAGTACGCAAATATCATCCTTCTTTCCCATGGCCTCTTTTTAGGCCATATTCATTCAGAATCAAAAAGAGAACACGGGTTTTTTTTAAGGTTATATGAGATTGAAGTGACACCCATACTGCTTTTGTGTCGATTTGGAAATTCTAAGCTGTTTTCAACTGCTCCCCGTTAAGACCAGTCAGCAGGCCAGAGCTGCTTTCACCTCCCTTGAAAGGCTCCATAGACAGACAACCTTTTTTCAGCCAGTGTAGATCTGATTTTATTGTTACTATCTCACTGTATGGCATCTAACCAACAGTTAAGATAACTAGGCCGGGCGCGGTGGCTCACGCTTGTAATCCCAGCACTTTGGGAGGCCGAGGCGGGCGGATCACGAGGTCAGGAGATCGAGACCACGGTGAAACCCCGTCTCTACTAAAAATACAAAAAAATTAGCCGGGCGTGGTGGCGGGCGCCTGTAGTCCCAGCTACTCGGAGAGGCTGAGGCAGGAGAATGGCGTGAACCTGGGAGGCGGAGCTTGCAGTGAGCCGAGATCGCGCCACTGCACTCCAGCCTGGGTGATAGAGCGAGACTCCGTCTCAAAAAAAAAAAAAAAAAAAAAAAAAAAAAAGATAACTAAAATCTCTAGAATTTATGGAGGGCTTTTATTTCAATGAAAGTACTTTTATATCTATTTTTATTAAAACATGAAAACTTAGGGCTCAAAAGAAATTTCAAGTTCTCTGGCCCATTTTTCACCTAGAAGTTCACTCTCATTTGATACGATTCTAAAATGCTGAAAATACACTTTGCCTAAGAAATGAAGGGTTAGAAATGAACCATTTCCAAGACCCCTTATCACTATGATGTTTTCTTTCTATGATTCTTCTTATGTAAGCTTCCAAATGAGATCCTCCAAAAAGAACTTTGAGAAATCTCTGGGGTTTTCTTAGCAGACTACACTAATGGAAAGTTTTTCCATTAATCTATCTTCTATTCCTTGCCCGGAATTTTATAAATGTGTTCAATCACCATATTAATTACAAAGCCACATGTGGGTGTCTAGAACATTCCAGACTCGAAAAGAATTTTCTTCCAACTGAGTATAATCATGACATGAGCACCTGATCTCGTTTACTTTTCTCTCCAGAGCTGTGTACTTGTCCTCTTTCCAGCCTGACTGTGACTAACAGAGGGAAGAAGAACAAGGCAGGTTTTTCTAGTCCAGGCTTTTTTTTCTGCTGTGAGTACGTATTTTTATTCGTTGTGGTAGGTATTCAGTACCCCAGCAAATTACATCCTTCATGCAATACCACAGCATAGCAATTTCCTTTGCAAAATTCCTTGGCAGGAAATACTACCAAATGCTAACTTTGTCCCAGAAATAACTGCATATTGGACCGTATGAAAGATTCTACACAATATACTTTAACTGTGCTTAAAGAAATGGTGATGCCAGGAAAATCACAAAGTATGAATGAAATCTGAAGCTTAGGATAACTTTCTACCACAAGTTTCCATCCATATGGCAATAATCTGGGGGGGAGATTACCACTGCATTTAAAAAAGACATCAACGGCTATCTCTCTGGAAGATATGCTTTGCTGGAGACAGAAAGATGAATGGCGAGTAATATTCTTTCTTGTTAACCTGTTTCACAACATGAAATTATCTTTTTATCAGTGATCTGTATATAATACAGGATTCTACCCAAACGCAAGAAACCCTAGTGTTTCAAGATGATTACAGATAAACAGTAGAAAAATATTGCATAAAGTTGATTTATTACCAGGCAACCCTACAATATTTAGACAACTAAAAGAAACCTAAGCAGCATTCCATTTGTGACACTGGCCAACAAAAAGGTACGGAGTTTTCACTAGAAGTGAATTTTCAGCTTGAGCTATGACCTCTGAAGAAATGAGATTCGTAATGTAAATGCTAATAGAGCCTCTTCCATGGCAGCCTGAACCCACTGCTATGAAAACACAGAATTACAAGCATCTTTCAGCTTCTTCAGTTTAGTTTTAATTACTGCGGAACAGCCTTCTGCTTCTCTGTCAGTCCTGCCTCTGTCAACACTCCACTCTGAACCTGGATTCTCTGAAGCTTCTGTGTTCATAATATACGCTCGCTCTTTAAGAAGGCTTTGTTTTGCGAGATTCTTTTTAAATCTCTATTTTCAGCTGGATGACTGTAATTCCCTCCTACCATTTCCTATTCACTCTTTCTTTAAATTCTGCCCAGAGAAATAGATATCACTGTGTTCAAAATACTAAGTTCAAAAATTGCAGTTAGAAAAATGACTCCTGAAGGAAACGCACATCCTTATCCTAGAGAAATCCAACGTTAAAATTGGTGTATTGGGCATCCAAGATGTCTGCAGCCTTTCCCTGCACTGAAACTACTTAAGGCACATACTACGGCTTTGATTAGCCAGCTTCTCTCTCTGCAGTCTGTTTCCCAAACCTTTCAACCTTCCCTCACAGGTTCTTCTCTTTGTATCATCTACACCGGTGGTTCTCAAAGTGTGAAATGCAGAATCTTAAGGGTTCCTAAGAACCCATAATGGTTTCAGGGGATCTGCAGGGTCAAAAATTTTTTCATAATAATACTAAGACATTTACCTTTTTCATTTTGACTGTTGCATGGATTGTGCAAAAGCAATGGTGGGTAAGACTTCTGGTGCCTTAGCAAAATCAAGGCAATGGCATCCACTGTATTAGATAGTTATTGGGCTTTTCAGTTGCCTCACACAGTTTTTGCAAAATCCCATTTCACTTAGAAATATCTTAATAAAAGAGTAAAAATTATTAATTTTATTAAAACTGAATCCTTGAGTACAATGTGTAATAATATTATTATTTATTTTTTATTAGAGACAGGATCTCGCTCTGTCACGTATGCTGGACTGCAATGATGTGATCATAGCTTACTGCAGCCTGGAACTCTTGGACTTAAGGGATCCTCTTGCTTTAGACTCCTGAGTAGCTAGAACTACAGGCATGTGACACCATGCCAGGCTAAATTTTTTTTTCTGTTTTTGAGAGATGGGGTCTCACTATGTTGCCCAGGCTGGTACTGAACTCTCAGTGTTTAATAATTTAGATGACAAAATAGGAAGAAGACATGCAGCACTTTTGCTGCATATAGAGATACAAGCTTTGTGTCAAGGAAAAGCATTTGTGTGATTGTTTGAGTTGCAAGTTCAACAAGACACTTTGTGGAACATTATTTTTACTTGAAAGAATAACTGACAAGCTATGATTACTCAATCTCGTGTATTTGGTGGACATTTTCCCAAAACGAAATAAAATAAGCCTAGCACATCAAGAAAAGCACCTGATAATGTTTGCTGCCACTGATAAGACTAAAAGTTTTGAAAGAAAATTGAAATTTTAGAAACTTGTATCTAAATGATAAGCTTGCTGCTTCCCAATACTTGAAAATTGTTTGAGATTGGTGGTGATATCAATGAGTGCATTTTTTATATTATATAATGAAATATGTCAATATTTGGAAGATCCACGTAACTCCCTGAATTTATATTGTCAAATGACCATTGAAAATGTTCCAAAAGTCATGCAAGGGCAAAATAGCTATTCAAAATTAAAAGCAGACCAAGGGATTTTAATTAACAAAGTATGAAAAGTTTGTTTAATGTGATTTCAGCTTTGGCATTGTAAGTAACCTTTAATAAACAACCACTTGCTAAGTTTTCGTGTAGTATCGAAGAGGAATATTCACAGATGATGATCTTAACAGACTGTTAAAGTACTCCCCTTTTTCCACTACATGGCTGAGAACAGACTTTCTTCATTTGCTTCAACAGGGGTAACATATCCAAACAGATTAAAAGCTTAGAAGTAGACCTGACAATCCAGTTTTCTTCTATGGAGCCAGACATAAAAGAGATTTACAAACAAACAATGTAATATAATAACACTAGTCATTAACTTTTCTTATCTTTGAAAATGTGGTGTTTTTTGTTTGTTTTGTTTTGTTTTGTTTTTCTGAGACAAAGTCTCACTCTGTCGCCCAGGCTGGAGTGCAGTGGCGCAACCTCAGCTTGCTGCAACCTCCACCTCCCGGGTTCAAGAAATTCTCCTGCCTCAGCCTCCTGAGCAGCTGGGATTACAGGCACCTGCCATCATGCCTGGCTAATTTTTGTATTTTTAGTAGAGGTGGGGTTTCACCATGTTGGCCAGGCTGGTCTCGAACTCCTGACCTCAGGTGATCCACCCACCTCGGCCTCCCAAAGTGCTGGGATTACAGGTGTGAGCCACCGTGCCTGGCCTGGTTATGTTTTATAACAACATTTATGTTAGCATGTAATGGGGTTCGTTATTGTCATTTTTGAATTAATAAATATGTTTAGATTTATCAGTTCTAATTTCTAATATGATAAGTATAGATTGATATAATCCACATAAACAAAAAATCAGGAGAGTTCTCAATAATTTTAAAAAGTATACATACAGAAGTCCTGAGATTAAAAAGTTTGAGAACTGCTGCTGTACACCCATGCGTTGTCCTTGTATTCTAGTAGGCTCATTATTCAGCTACCTTGTTTTCTTTTAGACACGGAGTCCTTAACGTGGGGTCCTAAGTGGATTTTAGAGAGTTCACAAAACCATAATACTTCACAGAATTTCACTTAGGTATATTTTTTTCTAGGGCAAGAGTCATGAATTTTATAAGGTTCTCTAAGTCATGAGGAATCACTGCTAAAGTCAGGGAGTGTACCTTCTCCAGACTCTGCCTAGACTCCATGGCACCTGGGGACAAACAGTATGGAAGTCCAGGAGCCAGAGCTTAAGGAAGGGACGAGGTAGATAGGATGAAGCTCCAATTATAGTAACTCTTCCTTTAGCTTTCCTCACTTTCCTATGGCCTTTCTTCCAGATGGATCGGATACCTTTCCTTTTGCTTCTCTAATGCCCTCTCTGCACATCCTATGATGCAGCGTAAGTTCATGATTATCTTCCCTGTTGGACTGTGAGCCCCTGGAGAACAGGAGCTATGCCTATTCATCTTTGCATCCACTGTGACTGCCACAGTGCCTGGGATATAAGAAATGCTCAACTATTATCTTTTTTAATGCTGTTAGTTTACAGTCAGAAAGAAAAAGCAGAACACAAATAACTATCATAGTAATGTAAACAATGTGTCATAGTGGCTTAGATTTGGATCGCCTGGATTCAAAGCCAAAGTTCTGCCACTTAATACTTTAGTGACCTTGGACAAACTATTCTTCCTCTCTGTGGACCAGTTTCCTCATCTGTAAAGTAGGAAAAATAATAGGGTCTACCTCATGGCATTGTTAGGAGGTAGTTTTTATGAGAATAAAAGAGGTAATTCCTATAAAATTCTTAGAACAGTACCTACACATAGGTAGGCCTCTCTTGGTAAAGAAGATGAAGTCATTCATATCTGACTAAATAGGCAACATTTGAGTAAAGTGCATTTTATTCCAATACCATTTTAATTATCATTCACACTTTAACACGTGTTTGAGGATAAATTTATAGAAGTCAATATCAGGTAGTAATCAGAGGTTCATCAGCTTTTCATTTGATATCTGGCTAATCTCTGATAACTTTTCTCCTCAAGTGACATGGTGTAGCATCATAAGGCGTTATGCAGTATCAAATGTTATGCACAAATAGGTACCTAATGGTGGGTTTAAGGATGTTGCTGCAGTCCAAGTTCTTTCATTTTCCTGATTATAGCTGCATTTGCATAATGTATGATTCAAACATTATTGCTGTTAAATAATGCATAAATATTCTCTCATGCTGAAATACATCTATTTCCTCTCCATGAATTCTACTGAGTATATCCTTCAGTTGTTGTTCTAGTTACAACGTAGTTGGAGATCCAGATACATCAGAACCATGACTGGGGGAAATGTCATAGCCAGAAAAATGCATATTCTCAGAACTGTAAATGAAGTATACATTATTAAGTGTGCCAGGTTTTTCCCTCTTCGAGATGCATTATATTTGGAATCTAACGTTTTCTACTTTAGAAATGGCAAATACTTCCTTGATCACCTGATAATTAGAAGAAATTTGCATGTCTAATAAAAATGTCCTGGAAGGTCTCAAAAAAAAAAAGACAATTTTTTGTTTGTTTTCTTCTGTTTTTCCAAAGTATAATATAAATATGAACACGATCATATACTTTAGAGATTTTCTTGCATACTAGGAAATACTATCTAAATTATTAGAGGCAATGATAATTGACATGAACTCCCACTTCACCTTTACAGCTTTAAATTTTCCATTTAATGTACGCTCTATGATTCTCTTATGGAAACCACAGCTGCTTCTTTGTTTTATAAAATATATGTTTAAAACAAAATACGAGTGTTTATTTCTAAATATATTGCCAATTTTTCTTTCCCAAAAAGATGACTTGCCTTTCCAATTCCCTTTCACTTGTAAAAGAGATATCACCTAGGACTTAATTTAGAATCGACTGTAGTAGATTCTCTTGTCTTAGTCTATTTTCTATTTGCTGCTAGTATGAAATAATCAAGTGATCAAAACAGACCACATTTTAAAAATTGTATCTTATTTTATGATTCAACATTATGATGCCAAAAGATGTCTAGCCCCATATTACGATTGCTGTAATGTTACTCACACACATGCAATCACATACACATATGAAGAGAGCCTATTTTCTCTGTCAGATGGATTTTCTGTCACTTCCCTATTCTATCCTCTACTTACTACTGCTGATAAAACGGTGTGATGCATTCAAATGTCTAATAAAAAAAAGGATGTGCCTTTAAAAGAATGCATTTTAATTCTAAGTATTTCATTATAGAAAAAATGATAGCTCTGAAATGCATCATAAGAACTTCAAACTTTTAAATGAGAAATTCAAATATATTTTATTTGAAAATTGAATATACCTGTATAATAAAAAAAGTAAAATGGACTGTGACATTGCTTGTCAGTTTCACACATGGAACTCCCAAACAAATATTTGCTAAAGAAATCAATTTCATATACAACAAGGCTGTTCATTAAATATTTTCCACTTTGCCGTAGATTGTATGCAATGGAGCTATCAAAGCCTGAGATAAGAGGTGCAGAGCCCTAGCTCTGGGCACTTCAGATTTAGAGAGTGCAAATTTTCAGCACAAAAACTTGAATCAAATTTGTTTCTTTCTCAACCTCCTTAATGAGCAATTCTAAAGCCCGTGGAGCAATTGATTTAAAAACAACAACAACAATAGGAAGCAGACCACTGGGCATGGAGGTCCAAGGACACCTTCCATTGGAGAGATTGTGGCTACAATTTGGAAGCTTTAAACTCCTGCTCATTTCTCTGCATAGTTTATGCCCATAGGATATGGTACCTACCTAAATCTTAGTAAACAGAGGGACCTCCTTAAAGCTGCATGCTCAAACATTAGATTATCTTCAATGGAAAAGAGGTTCTATAAAAACTTCAACCCAAATTCCACTTGTAAACCCAGGAAAAGAGACGACCCAACATCCACCACATCCTCAGATCGACCGGACAAACCCCCAGCCTTAAGTGGCCAAAAGAATTGGAACTTCAGCATTTTACTCTTTACTCTTTTTCTTTTTTTTTTTTTTTTTTTTTTTTGAGGCTGGATGTCGCTCCCAGGATCTCGACAGCCTAGATCTCGACACCCAGGCTGAAGTGCAGTAGCACAATCATGGCTCACTGCACCCACAAATGCCCATGCCCAAGCCATCCTCTCGCCTCAGCCTCCTGAGTAGCTGGGACCACAAGTGTGCATTTTACTTTCGTCGACTATAAAAACTTGATTCAACCAACCAAATGGCATAAGATTTGGGGGAGCATTGTTGTTTTTATTGAAGCATATTAAATAGTACAAATAACTTTGAAACTCAAATTGCATCTGTGAGAATGCTATGGCAACATGAGGAAGTTCTGCAAGTTTTGTAAATCTTACATCTTGGGTGTTCCCAGAACTTTACACTGTTTTGTAAGTCTCTCCACATTCATTCAATCTGATGACATTTTCTCTACCTTGCAAAGTCCCTCAACCAAAAGAGCTTATTAGTAGAATAAACCTTTTGAAAGACACTAAATTTCTTCAAGGTGCTAGAAAACCACACATAACGTGAGTCTATTGATTGCAAAATTACTCTGTGAGGTCTGAATATTGTGCTGGGCCCTAATGTCCCAATTGCCTTCACTGACAAGTATTCCTGACTCAAAGTCTTGGGAAGATCAAAGCCCTGGTGACACTTGCACTCCCCATGCTGTCTCCCTTCTCGCCCTGACTATAGGTCCAATCTCCAGCTTACTCATTTAGGCAGTTTCTCTAAGGCTGAGATAAAGGAGTGTTTAATCAGAAAATGTATTAACTAATTGGTGAAGCCTATTATAAAAATTCCCCTAATTACTCTGTGGTGTCAAGAAAAAGGGCCTGTCAAGAGAGTATCAGTGCTACAACTGTGACAGCAAAAAGCAACATTTGGAAGTGCTCCTCCCTTGGGCCTTTTCTTTGATTTTTGCCTTTAATACTGATAAGAAGTGACAGTAGTTGGATAAAACAATCAAAACTTGAGTTGAAGAGCTTATAAACCTTCTGACACTTCAATAAACCAAAAGCCGATATGAAACTAGCAAAATGGTTTTATTTTAACTCTGGCTAGCCACACACCACAGACGTGACATCCATTTGCAGAGCTCTGAGCTCTCTCCTTGATATAATATTTTACTAACTCTCATTTCACATCTTTTAAATAAGAAATAAATGCTAAATTCTACCAAGAGAAATAAAATCTTTTATAATCTTTTAGACAGTTGTTGTCATCCCTCAGGAGAGCTTTATGCCTGCTGCTAAATGCCTACAAATCAATATTTAATATTTTGAAACATGAAGTCTTAATTATCTATCTCCCTTTTAAGCGTGAAACCCATACTGAGTGAAAATAAAACCATTTGTTGGCTGATGGATTGATTGCCACTTATTAGCACTTTTTTGATCTGCAGGTCAGATTACAGGGCTTCATTCCAGACACATACTATACCTTATCATTTATGCCTTGATGTATGAATGAGTAGAACAGAATATAGTAACTCAGGGCTATGTGAAGATCTTTTTCACTTTGGTTTATTGGAATAACACTGACAAATTAAGAAAGAAATAATCTTCAAGTCATAACCATTATTTATGTTCCAGACAGACTTTTTATTCTTAGGTACAATAACAATACAAATTCTAATGCCCTATGTACAAACTAGAACACAAAAGAGAATTGTGTATATCTCTCCCTACCAAGGAGGAAGGGGGAAATTGTATGATCTTGATCAATTGTGTAATGTTACAAAAGCCCCAATTAAGAAAGGGGGAAAACCCATGGGCTTCTGTGCACCTTTCACCTGCCTATACTTGACCAGAAGCCTTAACTACAACAGAGCTGAACCCTGAGCAGGTCTTCTGCCTCTAGGAGTAAAGAGGCCACAACTAGATTGGTAATAAGCTGAATTGTCTTGGTTGTATTTGTCCAAAACATAAGCAGGAGCTTCCTGAAATGAAACACATGGTTAAGTGGGGAAAGGCTTTGTCCACGTTCTAGAACCTGTGAATGTGACCTTATTTGGAAAAAAAAAAGGTCTTTGCAGATATAATTAAGTTAAAGACCATGAGATGAGAGCATCCTGGACTATCCAAGTGGGCCCTAAATCCCATGATAAACGCCCGCATAGGAGTCACACAGGGTAGAGGCACCCAGGGAGACAGAGGAGAAGGTCATGTGAAGACAAAGGCAGAGGCTGGAGTTACGCAGTCACAAACCAAGCCATGCCTGGAGCCACTTGTGGAGGAGGCAAAGAAAGATTTCCCCCAGAGACTTCAGAGGGAATGCAGCCCATTTGACACCTTGATTTTGGACTTCTGGCCTCCAGAACTGTGAGAGAATAAATTTCTATTGGTGTAAGCTATAAAGTTTGTGGTTATTTGCTGTGGCAACCCTAGGAAACGGATACACACGGCATGAACACAAGAAGACTTAATGGGGAGCTGATGAGGTAGACAGGCACAGTGACAAATGAGCTGTACTGACTGGTCCTAAATTCAGCTGGGATGAGAGTTCCACAAGTGTTTAGAGGCTTTCCTCAAATTACATCTTTCTTGTTTACCTCGCTTTCTCTATCATTAACACTTTTTGGTCCTTTTTCCTTGTAAATGCACTACATGCCTATACTACAGAATAATGGGATTGTATAGCTTGGGTTTGCACATCAGCTCGGCCACTTAACCTTAATCATCACTTAATCACCTGTATTCTATTATTTATAAGAAGAAGTTAATAATATCTCCTTACGGGTTTGTTGTAAGATTATAGATATATTTGTAAAGTATTTAATACGGTGCCTGGAATACCATCAACGTGCAATAAATTATAGAAAAAGAAGCTGCTTTTTCCTCTACACAAGAACAGTAGTGTGTATTAAATTTGGACAGTATTAAATGTGGACATCTTTCTCGTTATAAACTCCAGAAGAATGGGAAGCCTATCTTTTGGATGTACCTAGCACAAACTTGTGTTAACAAATGTTTTTTAAATGAATGGTGTCACCAAGCTTGCGGCAATTTCTATGTCAAATTACATCCCTTCCCACCCTTAAAACTTTACTTGTCTCTATTATGGCATTTTACACAATTGTTTGGTTCCCATCATTCCAAATTAATTCCTTTAAGCAAGTCCCTATCCTTACAATACGGTGATGAAGGTGGATCTTATCTTCAATTCCAAATTCATCCAACCTCTAAATCTTACGCCATCTCCAATTTAAGACCCTATAATGGAAACCACATTAATTCCAACTCTGTCTGGCTCTCTCAGCCCAGGTGCTTAGTTTATTTTGTCTCTTACAATTTCAAATCAAGAAATATTAGCTTCTATTAAGCAAGTCCTTTTACTGCCTCCCTGACTCTAGCCTCTACCTTGGCTTAAGCTCTTTGTCACAGTCGATTGATTGCCTTGTTCCTCCCATCTACCCATCAATCTCCACGCACCTGAATGCCCCAATCAAGTCATCCTTGATGCCTCCATTCATATTAATCTCCTTTTAAAATTTTATTTTACAATATCTGCATGGCATATTGCACAGATTATAGTTCTTTTCATGATAGTACTTCACAATTTAACATTTAGTTTTATCTGCATGTGATACACATATAATTCCAATATAAAATCTGCTGCTAATACAATTTTATAGATATATAGATAGATAGATATACACATATTTTTAAATGTATACACACACAACATATATACACATACACACATGTGAGTGTAGCTTGTCCAGGTAATCATACATACTCTCTTCAGAAGCAGTCCACATCTTTAACACTCATTAATTTTGTATTACATAGTTCATAACATAGATACTAGGCCCTCAACAAATACTTTTTGATTGATTCTAGATCAGACACAACTTTATTGTCTAAAAAAACCCAATAGAAACAAAAAATTGAATTGTATTTGCTTAATTTTTTAAATCAATTTTCCATCTTTAGTATTTTATGACTTATTTTTATTTAAGCAAGTAGGAGAATTTTCCAATGCCAACCCATCGGTTCCTCCTCTTGACTTTGAAGTGGTCGTCAGGCTAAATTGGTAACATCTTTCATCCTGTGGCAACGCCCCCATGTTGTCACAGGCATGCAATTCTGATTTCATTGCCCTATTGAGCCAAAGAGAGGCAACAAGAGATAAATCCCTTCAAAAACTCAATAAGTTTTAATAATAGCTAACAGACACAGAATACTACCCACCATAGAAATGTTTAATTGCTCTTTGTCATTAAGTTGGCTCCAATGATAAAGGCTCTTTATGAAGGTCCCTTCCCCTTTGGGATTAAACTCCGAAGAATTGGACTGGAAGGGCTTTTGAATACCCACCCACCCCCAACACACACACACAGAAACACACACACACATACACACACACACACACACCCTCTTTCAGCTATCACTGCACTGAAATAATATAAACAAGGAGGAAGCCAGTCTACTTACAAAGTTCTCAAGGGAAGGAATCTCAGTCATTCTAGATAATACACCACAGTGTTTCAAAATCTTCATCTGAGCCAGTTCTACCCTATGTCTTCCAAATCACTCCTGTTTCACTTTAAATGCAATTTATCTTAGGCTGCCCTCTATGGAGACCAAAAACAAATTAACAATATAAGAGTGGGCCTGAAAGTAATAGAATAGGAGACCATTGCTTCTCTTGGGGATGTTAAATTTATTCCTACATTTCATTTACAATATTCAAGGAAAAAATACAAGTGAATTTACAGAGAGGATTCACTTGTGCTGTGGTCATTACAGTAGGTTTTTTAAAAGCTCTTTTTCTCCCAGAAGAAATCCACTAACTGAACATAAGGACAGCAAATGATTTTTATCAAGTTGAAATGTGGAGAAGAATTAGAGAATGTTAAAAAAGCATATATTGGAACATAAAATGATAGAACCACATTCATATTTAGCCACTAATGCATGTCCACTAACTTTCTCTTGCTTCTTTATTTTCCTCTGGAAATTTAAAGGGGGGTCACACATTTGACAGCAATTTTCCTATGAATTGTGAGAAAACTGAGGCAAATATGTGGGACAGAGGCCAGATCTAGGAGAAGCTACAACACTATAAAAACATTGTTTCTGGTGCTTCTCTTTCCTCCCTCTCTACCACCTGTTAAAAGATAAACTAAGACACATTAAAATTTTAGAGAGTTTATTTGAGCAGACAGCGATTCATGAATCAGGCAGCTCCAGACTGTGGGCCATTTTGAGCTCCACTGAAGAAGGAGCATGAGGGGAAGGCTCTTATAAACTAGAGCAAGGCAAAGAAAATATTTGATTGGTTAAAGTGGAGCAGTTGCCTTATTGGGATCATTCCAGTGGAAAGTCCCTAGTCAGAGGTTAGTTGGCACCTTCTGATTGGTTAAGCCTAAATAGTGGAAAGTCACTAGTTAGGGGTAATTGGTGATTTCTAATTGACCTAGAATATGAAAGTTTACATTGATTTGGGTTTCACGTTGCTTACTTAACACAGGGCACTGGATCTGCCCCAGTCTAATGGTCTTTCAACTAATTATTTTAGCATACCTCAGTCTCTCTACTCAACATTCTCATCACTTTTTTGGAGAAATAAGTAAGATTAAGTAAGAGTTCAAAGCTCATACAAAGTGCCTGGCTTTAGTTCCACTCAATAAATACCATTTTTCAGATTATTTTCTTAAATCCTTAATCCTACTCTATGAGATAGCTGCTATTATTAGGCAAGTTTTACCAATGAGGAAAATGTGGCTCAGAGAGGGTAAGCAATTTATCTAACTCACTAAGCTAGTGAAGTGAATGCTTTACCTACCACACTACATTGACTCTATGGCAAAAAGGTGCCAGAATACTCCAGCCTTGTTTCCTTCTCTTTTACCTAAGGGGAATGCAGTCCTATGAATAGCTGTAGTCTTGCTTCAGAAACTCTACATTCATAACTGGTTTGCAAAGACTGAGGTAGAGATGGAAATCAGCTCCAATGACAAAGAAATACAGAGAAAGTCCTTCCTTTCCCTGCCTCACCTACATTGCTGCTTAGCACCATGGCTGCCAGAACCAACCAACAGAATCTGGTAAGCCAACCTCTTGGTCAGATTCATGAAACCACTGAAACTGTGGGCCTTCAGGCAATCCCATCAGCTTGTAGAGTTAAAGAATATTAGAACTAGGAGACACCTCAGGGGACAAATAATTGGACGTCCTCATCTTATATTTGAGAAAACAGGCCCAGAGCTTAAACAAACCTCCCACAATCCCAGAACAAATATGTGGGAGAACCTGGTCTTGAACTGAAGTCTTTGGACAAGACTGAAAAGATGCACTCTTGCTTTATCATATCTGTAGTAGCTGTGGCCTTGATTTGTCATCCCCTTGCCATCCCTTGGTAGCAAAACGATCATAGCTTCTACTTACAAAATTCCTTCCACTTCAAGCCAAACATTATGACATCATGATACTTTTCTAGAGTTGTAATTCATTGTAGATGCATTTGTGTTTCTGCTATATATGTTCATTACTTTTCAACATTTAAAAACCAACTAGGATATAAGTCCTTAAAGATAGACTCTGTGTCTATTTTTCTCTTTGTGTGTTTTACTCTTTTCCTCACCCTATAATATACTGCAGTTCTCAAATCCACCCAGCAGGCTATTCAAAGACACCTTGCATGGCAAGATTCTCATTTTATAAATATGAGATCTGAGAATTGTGTAAAAAGTTACAGTTTTTCATGACTAGAGGAAATTTTTGCTTCCGTGGACTTTTTTTTTACTAGTGAAATAACTTTTCAAATTCTATGAGCAAATTTAAAACCAATGAAACAAAAACACACCAGTATTCCAAGCTGCTATAGATTGAATACTTATGCCCCCTGAAATTCCAATGTTGAAGCCTAACCTGAATGTGATGGTATTTGGAGGTGGCGATTGTAGACACGGATTAGGTTATGAGGGCAGAGCCTTTATGAATGGGATGAGTGCCCTTATAAAAGTTGCCCCAGAGTGCTCTCTCCTTCCTTCTGCCACCTGAGGTGACAGCAAGAAGACAGCTGTCTATGAATCAGGAAGTGGGTCCTCACCAGACAATAAATCTGCCACTGCCTTGATCTTGAACTTCCCAGCCTCTGGAACTGTGAGAAATAAATTTCTGTTGTTTATTACCACCCAGTCTGTGGTAATTTATTATAGCAGCCCAAACAAAGACATGATCCAAATGTCCAAGGCAGCTACTTTTCCCAAAGGCCAATTATATTAGTGAATCATAATGGTCGGAATCACTATCCATTAACAGTTTGGCCATTCACTGGGTGTCAGGCTCTGCATATTGCTTGCAGCCACCACCACTATTAGCTCTACAGTATCCCAAGCCCCATAATCAGTCTCAGGACCTCTTAAATAGAACATGATTCTACTTTAATCATAATCAGCAGAGAAAGTTTGGGCTCCACAATTACTTTAAATGCCATTTTCTTGACAAATGTGCATTAAAGATTTGTTTAAATTTTGCTGTGCAAACAGCTCACAAATGAACATGAACTTGCTTAAATATCAAGAGTTGGGGTTGAATTTCAAAAATGGGCAATGAATAGGGGAAAAAACAGTGATTCTGTACAGTGATTCTGAGAGCAGGAAAGGCATGCCATAGCTAATTCTTTTGCCACAGGGCAAATAAATCATTAACTATTATCAATACATGATCATTAAATATAAAATACCTCTCTCCATTAGGTCTGAGTTTTCAGAATATAATTTGATCCTTTTAAAAAATCACATGAAGCCCTTGGCTAACACAGACATGTTTAATGCCTGTTTTGTTTCAGTTCTCATTACAAAGGCTACTATTGTCAGAGACATAATATAATTCCTACCAGAGGACTTAAGAAATAAGATTTAAAACAGGCCAGGGACTTAGTCATCCAGATCAGATTTTCCAAAATGTCCAAAAAATTAATCAGTTCATCCTACACTACAAGAAGAGCATCAGTACTAGCTCATGAATTATGGAGCAGTTAGTCCAACTCTCAAACCTGAAAGTTTCTGGGGCAATTCATTAAGAAAAAGATCAATTTGTAAAATCCTGGAGGTTATTAAGTTGTTTAGAAGCAGCCCACAAAATTCGTCATGTCAAACCAATTCCATTTTCTTCTTCAGCCGGGAGTTGGTGAGAGGTGGCATGAAAGATGCAAAGGAGATGGCTTACTCTGTTCTTAATAAGGCTTTGGATAAATCAACATATTGACCATCAACTAATATGTTGTTTGGTTAAATTTAGGGACAACCAAACCACAGAAAGTGATACAGTAACAAATAAGAGAATCAATCCTTCACCCAATATTTATTGAGTTTCTGGAATGTACAAGGCACCCTGCTAGGTAATGTGTGGGAGACAAAGAAAGTCAGACAGCTGCTCTACACTCAAGACGATTAGTGTGTAGCAGGAAAGGCAGTGTTCATCAACACTACTAGGCATAAAGCCCTGGAGAGAGTTAGGCATTATAGAATAAGGTTAAAAACCTGGACCCTTGAACCAGACCATCTAGGTGTGAACCCTGGATCTGTTATTTACTAATAGCATGAACATTGGGAAAGTTATATGACTGTTGATATTTAATTTCCTCATCTGTCAAATAGTGGTGATGACAAGGTTATGTACATGACAGGGTATGGTTAGTATTAAATGAGTTATCACATGTAAAGCACTTAGAATAGTGTGGGAAATTCAAGGAGAGACATTACTTGCCATGGTAGGTAGCTTTGAAAGGGAGGAGGAGGAGAAGGATGAAGTGAGCAAGAGGAATAAGAAAGGCATATTGAAGATGAAGCACTTAAGCTGACTCAAATAGGTAGGACTTGGACATGCAGAAATTGAGATAGACAAAGGCTGTGGTTTATATAAATGCTATATTTGTTTAGTAATAACAAATACATTAACATGTGTAAAATAGATTTCTGTCATATCATTGAATAGTCCAATTTTACCACATCATAATGTCCATAAAAGATAGAAATGACACACCAGGGCCTGTTGGGGGATGAGGGGCTGGGGGAGGGATAGCATTAGGAGAAATACCTAATGTAAATGATGAGTTGATGGGTGCAGCAAACAAACATGGCGCATGTATACCTATGTATCAAACGTGCACTTTGTGCACATGTACCCTAGAACTTAAAGTATATTTAAAAAATATAGAAATGAAAGATAAAAAATAAGGACTCATTTACATGGACATCATTATGAGGACCAGGAAATCAAGAATAATTAAAAAGAGAAAAGGGGTAAAGAAAAGAGAAGGGGTACCCTGAGCAGCTCAAAAAAAGAAACACACACACACACACACACACACACACACACACACACGCATGTATAGCAGGAAGGTGGAAATTAGAGTAGAAAGGATTATTTTTATTTCAATTTTATACTTATTCATTTTTCCTTTGTTTAATAATAAACATATCTGGCTTCCATCAAAAGATAACAGATATCCAGGCTGGGCGCAGTGGCTCATGCCTGTAATCCCAGCACTTTGGGAGGCCGAGGCGGACGTTCAGGTCAGGAGCTTGAGACCAGCCTGGCCAACATGGTGAAACAATGTCTCTACTAAAAATACAAAAATTAGCCGGGCATGGTGGCACAGCCCTGTAATCCCAGCTGCTTGGGAGGCTGAGGCACGAGAATTGCTTGAACCCAGGAGACAGAGATCATGTCATTACATTCCAGCTTGGGCAACAGAGCAAGACTCCATCTCAAAAATAAATAAATAAATATAAATAAAGATAACATTCAAACTAGTATAAGCCAAAACGGAAAGATGATTCTTAGAAAAGAATTGTAATCCAATGACTCCAATGGCAAGCAGTGCTGCCAGGCTGCAGAAGGTGACGTGCTATCAGGGGCTAAGAGTGCTCACTTACTCTGTCAGTGATACTTCCCTTTCTTCCCTCTGTCTCTCAGAGCTAGGTGGCAATCTCCAGAGAAGGTATATGTGGACTGGTCAGTCACCCCCTCGGATTCTGTAAGGTCTACCCATCTGTTCTTACTCACCCACATGGACCAGAGCCTTGTACAAAGCTGGACACCCAGTAGGAGAACAGGAGTTGTTGCTGGAGAAGATTGCTGCAGGATTTGACCCCTGCTTGTTTGGAACCCTTCCCTGCTTCCACCATGTATCTAGAAATAAACTTGGCATAAATTGCCTGCTCAATAAATGTTGAGAGACAATTTATATGGAAGCCTTGGTGTGCTCCAATTCTTGACATGTCGTCTTTAAACGAGATGCTTTTCTTTCTTCAATGTGAGAAATGTGTATGTTTGAAGAGGTAGTTTTCTTGAGTTTAAGGGAAACCAACACCTGTGTTATAAGTCGGAGACAGCTAGCTTCTTCAGGAAGTGTGCCACTATGTCAGAGGCACACTGTAGGCTCTCTTTCCTGATTCCACTCCTCAGATATACAATGTTTCAACCACTTACTCCTTTTACATAGTGCATATTAGAGGCTGTGAGATCTTTTCTTTATCCCCATCACAGATTCTATGCTCAGATATTAAAGAAAAGAAACCCTCTTCCCACTAGCAAGTCACCTCTACCACCACAGTAACACATTTCCCTCACACTACCTGAGGACGTGACTGAAGCAATATCGAGGTGGCCACCATGACAGTCAGATGTCAGCAGTCACTGTCGGCACATTCAGCCAAGTTACTACCAGAAGGTCCAGCTGAATGGGCTGATTCACCCGGGCTGTGCAACCACAAACAGTTAATATTTAAATGTACCTGATTTCCCTGCAGGTGGAGAGAGAAGCTAAATTATGAAGCCTCAAAAGCAACACAAATGGCAAACTCTTACAAAATGCAGGAGGTTTCACCATGCTAGTTGCGATGGTGAAATACTGAGTGTCAACTTGATTGGATTGAGGGATACAAAGTATTAATCCTGGGTATGTTTGTGTGGCTGTTGCCAAAAGAGATAAGCATTTGAGTCAGTAGGGTATGGAAGGCAGACCCACCTTTAATCTGGTGGTCACAATCTAATCAGTTTCCAGTGAATATAAAGCAGGCAGAAAAATATGAAAAGGAGAGACGAGGCTAGCCTCCCAGCCTACATCTTTCTTCCATGCTGGGTGCTTCCTGCCCTCAAATATCAGACTCCAAGTTCTTCAGTTTTGGGACTTGGACTGGCTCTCCTTGCTCCCCAGCTTGTAGACAGCCTATTGTAGGATCTTGTGATCATTACGTCAATACTTAATAAACTCCCCTTTATATGTATATACTATCCTGTTAGTTCTGTCCCTCTAAGAGAACCTCGACTAATATGTTAGTTCTTTACACAACATTTAAGGTGTATTGTGCACCTGAGCCTGAACACTCTTCATTCCTGTGTATTTTGCCCTCTCAAGGTATCCCACATACATATACTACCTTAAAATCCAAGCTAAGATTTCTGAAATCACACAGAAAGTTGTATCTTTGTTTGACTCCTTTTGCTCCAACTTTACATCCCATGGGAGAAATATGCTGATGTGAGGCACTACTTCAGCACATTGAAAACTGATCTGGAATTTTTCTGAGCTTTGTCCTGCCCTTTGCAATAATCAGGCTTTCTGTTGACAGCTCCTTCTTCACCAATACTCCGCAGCTATTGAGACTCCTTATTCTATGTACTTTGCTGTCTAGAGCCCTATTAACCTCTGATTTATTAGCTTTTTTTTTGTCAACCACTTACACTGCCAGCCTCCCAAGAGGAGAACACATCACAAAGCAAAGAAACTCTAAGAGACACATACATAGAAAAATATCTCAAATAGCAAACATTTACTGAAAGCAGGAAAGTCAGATGATAGCACTTGAATAACCCTTCTCCCCCACAAGAACATTCTATAGATACACTCATGGAAGTTGTGCAAATAAATCTCATTATGCTGCTGAAGTACAGAATTATTGTCTCTCTGAGAGTACTGAGATGAAGCTGAGAATCTTCACAAATTTACTGGTCTGGCTCCAGACACATGCTAGATTATATTTATCAAAATGAATGGATTTTAAAGTGAGTCCAAAATAGATTCTTTCAAAAATCTAAGACTTTGCCTCAGAGGGGCTTCTTTTTTAAATTCTGTCCTGTCTCTGGCTTCAAGAGAGGAGGCTATGAGGGAATAGTTATTAAAACAAAGAGAAAAAGGTAATTTGATACTAGCAGCTAGGGACCACGAATAGAAATTAGAGCAAATGTATCCATAGAAAATGTCTGAAAAGTCCATTCAGCTCCAAATACAGAGTGATTTTGAGATCCCTATATGGAACCTCTCCTGGCTGACCAGACTAGGCAGCTGCTTCTTTGGTCGGTTCCACAGACACATTCTTCATAAGTGTCATGTTCCTAATTACTCCACTTTAATGTATCAATATGATACATGCAGCTCAGTTTAACCATAAGACCAACTAAAAGGGACATAAATGAACACATCTTTCCACTGGATTCATTTTTCACCCAGGTCATACACAAGGTGTTTACACACACATACACACACACACACACACACACACACACACACACTGTGAATACTCATTATAGCTAATATTTCTTGACTGCTTACTATGTGCCAGTGCAGACTGGCACTGTTTGATCTCTTTTAACTTCTCTAAGTTTTATCTTATTTAACTCTCAGAAGTTCTATGTGATAGGTAATATTATTGTCCCTATTTTAGAGATGAAGTAACATTTTTGAAATGAATGCAAAGAGGGAATGAGTAACTGGCCCAAGCTCAAATAGCAAGTAATGGAAGAAACATAGAAAAACAATTAGTCTAGCCTTAGAACTTGGACTCTTAATTACTGTAATTGTCTTCCTAAAATAGTACTTAATAATGAAAAGTGTCCGTGATATCACAATATGTGCCTTAAGAAAGTAAAATTTTATAGTTTTTTATCAGCTTCTGTGCATTTGTAGAAAGATCAAATACAGAGTCATTTAACTACAAGTTCTTTGTTTCTATATTTTTTATCCTCTAGATCTATACTGTACAATATGAAAGCCATCAGCTACACGTGGCTATTGAGTACCTGAAATGTGGCTAATCCAAATTTAGATATGTTGTAAGTATAAACTACACGCTGAATTTCAAAGGCTGAGTACCAAAACTGAGACCATAAAATACCTTTTTAATAATTTTCATCTGGTTATATGTTGAAATGATAATTGTGGATATGTTGAGTTAAATAAAATACAATACCAATGTAAATTATATCCACTTCTGTTTACTTTTTAAAATGTGGCTACTAGAAAATTTTTAATTACATATATGGTTCATAATGTATTTTTTCTTCTTTTTTTAGAGACAGGGCCTCACTGTCACTCAGGCTGGAGTGCATTGCCATGATCATAGCTCATGGTAACCTTGAACTCCTGGGCTCAAACTATCCTCCTGCCTCAGTCTCCAAGTTGCAAGGACTACAGGTGTATGTTGCCATGGCTAGCTAATTTTTTAATTTTTTGTACAGATGGGGTCTCACTATGTTGCCCAGGCTGATCTCAAACTCCTGGCCTCAAGCAATCCTCCCACCTTGGCCTCCCAAACTGCTGGAAGTACAGATGTGAGCCCACCACGCCTGGCCACACATTGTATTTTTAATGGCTAGCACTCAATTTATGTAGGTAAATAAGGATATAAATAAACTCTGTCTCAGATTCATCACATAACCTTGAAATGGTGAAGGCTTAGTGGCTCATTTTTATACTTACATCATTAATTTTTTGTACCTCAATAACATTATATTTCCTACTAAGATTTTGAAAATTTAGTTATAACTGTCTTTATTTGCAGACAATATCATCTTTACATAGAAAATCCTAAGGGATTTATAAAACAAAGCTAATAAGTACATTTAGCAAGTTCAAAGGATACAAGGTTAATATGCAAAGTTAATTAAATTTTCATGTATCAACAGCAAATACTTGACAAGTGAAATTTAAACTGATTCATTCTATTTAAAATAGCACCAAGAAATAGAAAATAGGAATAAATTTACCAAAAGATATATAAAAGTATACATCATTTCTGACAGAAATAAAAGAAGATCTACATAAACCAAGAGATATACCATGTTTATGGGTTGGAAGACTAAATATCATTACAATGTCAATTCTCCTTAAATTGATCAACACGATTTCTTTTTTTTTTTTTGAGAAGGAGTCTTGCTCTTTCACCCAGGCTGGAGTGCAGTGGCGCGATCTCGGCTCACTGCAGGCTCCGTCCCCCGGGGTTCACGCCATTCTCCTGCCTCAGCCTCCCGCGTAGCTGGGACTACAGGCACCCGCCACCTCGCCCGGCTAATTTTTTTGTATTTTTTAGTAGAGACGGGGTTTCACCGTGTTAGCCAGGATGGTCTCGATCTCCTGACCTCGTGATCCACCCGCCTTGGCCTCCCAAAGTGCTGGGATTACAGGCGTGAGCCACCGTGCCCAGCCAATCAACACGATTTCAATAAAACTTCCAGTGAGCTTTTTAAAGTAGATACCACAAAGTTGATTCTTAAATCTATGTGAAAAGAGCTTATAATAGCCAAAACAATATTTAAAAAAAAGAAAAAATTTTAGCTTACACTGTCTGATTTCAGTGTTTACTATGAAAAGTATGGTATTGCATAAAATTTTTTAAAGGATCAGCGAAAAGAGTAGTCTAGAAACATATGATCAACTATGTGGATTTTTGACAAGTGCCCCACAGCAATTCAATGAGAAAAGAATAATCTCTTCCAGAAATGATGCAGTAATTAGATGAGGAAGAAATCAACTTTGACTTCCACCTCACAGAAATATTAACTTGAACTGGTTTATAGACCTAAAAGCAAAAGCTGAAACTCTAAATCTAGAGGAAAACAGAATGCCTTTGTGGTTCAAGGAGGCAAAGCTTTCAGAAAGATGAGACAAAAAGCACTGATCATAAAAGAAAAAATTGACAAATTGACTTCATCAAAATGAAAAACTTCTGCTCATCAAAAGACATGGTTAAGAAATGAAAATGCAAGCTACAGTCTGGGAGAAAAGATTCACAGTGCATATATCTGACAACAGACTTGTATGGAAAAAAAATTATACCAGATTGTTTATAGCAGCTTTATTCATAAGAACCAAAAACTGGAAACAACCCGAATGTCCATCAACATTTGAATGGATAAACAAATTGTGGTATATTCATACAATGAAATAACGCTAAGCAATAAAAAGGAACGAACTACTGATATAACATGAATGAATCTCAAAAACCTCATGCTGAGTGAAAGAAGCAAGACATGAAAGAGTGCGTACTCTATAATTTCATTTATATGAAGTGTAAGAACAAGCCAAAGCAATCTGTGGTGATAGAAAGCAGAACGGTGATCTCTCCTGTGGGGTATAAACTCAGTGGTAAAGTGCACGAGGGAAAATTCTGGAAATGTGCTGTAGTTTGACAACAGTTGTGCTTAACACAGGTGTATATATTTATCAAAACGCATTGAATTGTTCACTTCCTGTCTGTACATTACATTATATATAAATTTCCCTTCAATAAAAAGTCCAGTTACATTGCTCAAACTTATATACACCTTTCACTAAATATTTAGTTTATAATACAATTAAAGTCATCATGAAATGTGCACTACACAAAGGCAGGAATTTTTTTTTTAACTAGTAAATTCTCAATGCCTGGACCTCAATATTTGTTAATAACAAACAAATATTTGTTAATGGATGAGTTATGGAACACATTACTAGTTTCAGCTAAGGATCTGAACCTCAAGTTATATATATTCTTGTGTTTCCAGTTATGTATTTATAGTTAGTTAGTTAGTTAGTTAGTTAGATAGATAGATAGATAGATAGATAGATAGTTAGATAGATAGATAGATAGATTTTTTTTTTTGAGACGGAGTTCGCTCTGTCGCCCAGGCTGGAGTGCAGTGGCGCCATCTCGTCTCCCTGCAAGCTCCGCCTCCCGGGTTCCCACCATTCTCCTGTCTCAGCCTCCAGAGTAGCTGGGACTACAGGCACCTGCTACGGCGCCCGGCTAATGTTTTTTGTATTTTTTAGTAGAGACGGGGTTTCACCGTGTTAGCCAGGATGGTCTCGATCTCCTGACCTTGTGATCTGCCCTCCTCGGCCTCCCAAAGTGCTGGGATTACAGGTGTGAGCCACCGTGCCCGGCCTATTATAACATATTTTTTAAGATACGTGTCCCTGTGATCTCAAAGAAGAAAAAAACTCCACTTTTATACAGTGACATCAAATTTTTTTCTACTACATTAAAATCTGAGAGAAAAATTAGAAGAATCTTAAAGCAGATGCACAAACATTTATCATCATTGAAGAACATTATTTTCTTGTGGTTTACTATTTAACTCCATGAGTTAAACAAGTAAACTTAGACTTGACACCTCACAATGGCTGTACCTCATGAAATCATTCACTTCAGGGAAAACCAGTTACATTTTGTTTTACATCAAGTTGAGATTTTCTGATTAATTTTGAGCATCATTATCTCAAGAAACTATCACAGAAAGAAGTATTCTAAAAGAAATACCACATGAGACGAGGTTGTGTTGGCCATAGAGTTCTGTATATTTAAGTTCTGAGATGTTATACCTGGTTAGTCCTGAGAGAAGAGAGAGAGAAAAAAGAGAGTGTGTGTGCAACAGAAGAGAAGATGTAGAAAAGACAAGATAAAAAAAGGTCTGTCCCTGAAGAAAACATAAAAATTATTTAACCTATGCAAGTAATTTATACTTTTTCCATTTCCCAAGCATCTAATAGATCTTTTAATGCTTTTTCTTATTTTTATAAAACAATCTAGTTTTGAACAGGTTTGAAAAGTAATGGACCTGCATATAATGGAATATCCATGGCCATTTTTGAACATGCACACACACACACACACACACACGCACGCACACACACACACATCGTACATATAATTTGACCTCCATAGTTCTATGAGAAAGATTATTTCTGATTGGCTGACTCTGCCTCAGTGGTTGCTAGGTAATGAGCTTTAGGAATAAATGCATTTCCTACCTCCAAATCAATAATCGTACAATGTTAATTTAGAACATGATCTCCATGGTCACCAACAATTACTATGAGAATTTGCTTTTCACGAAACAGCATTTGCACAAAACTTGTCCCTGCCAATGTATTCTTGAGTACTTACTATATTTGACATTGGCAGCTGTAAGTACCATGGCTTGCTCTTTGCTGTTGGATCTATTGATTGAAATGCCATTCATTTTGTGCAGATAAAAGAAATATGGCTTAGCTGGCTTCTGTTTATTAAGACGTGGCCAAGTAGAAATTTCATTTAATTTTAAGAAGCCATGATATCATTTTCCTTCCATCTTTGCTTCTCACAAAAAGTATTTGAAATTCAGGAAAGAATTTGAAACCATTCACATGCTGTTCGGTTAAAAAAAAAAAAAGCCTTTAGCTTCTAGTAAGTCTTCTACTAACAGCCTTTATTTCCACCACAGAAATACTTTCACTATGAAAGCAAACTGTCAAATAGATGTACTTAAAAAAAAAAAAAGCATCCACTCTGAATGAAGGCAAAAGTACTGATGAAGATGAGTGGAAAAAAGAAGACGGGTCTCCATAGAGCATCTCAAATCAACTTGTAACAAAGCACTTGTTTGCAAGTTTTTCTATTTAAATGGAATGATTTCACAAAAGAAAAGGGAAGGAAGAAGATATTTGGAGATCAGTGTAAATGTATCAAAATATAAGTATCTATATTAGTTTGCTAAGGCTGCCATAGCAAATGACCACAAACTACGTAGTTTAAAACAACAGAAATTACTGTCTTGCGGTTCTGGAGGCTGGAAATCTGAAATCAAGGTGTGGGAAGTTCCACTCTCTCTCTGAAGGCTCTAGGGGATCATGCTTCTTTGCCTCTGCCTAGCTAGTGGTGGTTGTCAGCAATCTTTGGCAAGAGGTCTGTGGAGCAGAACTCCAATCTCTGCTTGGACGTCACATAACCACCTTCCTTCTGTGTGTATCTGTGTCCAAATTTTCCTCTTCTTTTGAGGACAACAGCCATTGGATTAGGACCCACCCAAATGCAGTTTGACCTTACATTAACTTGATTATATCTGCAAAACTTTATTTCCAAATAAGGTCACACTTTGAGGTTCCAGGTTGTTGTGAACTTTGGCAGAGACATGATTCATCCCACTACTGTTGGCTACTTTGGAAGATTAGATTGTGTGCTACATGAGGGTAAGGAATATCGCTGACTAATCTCTGTATCCTCAGCATCTAGCATGAAGTCTAAGTACCATGTAGATACTTAATAAATGCTTGTTTAATAGGGTAGATGGATAAATAAATAAGAAACGAGATAATGACTCAGTGATAAAAAAACCAGTAAATTATAAATGTTAAAAACAATGAATGTTGTCTTTCTATTGCATTATATTTTATGCTATTTACCTTTGGGTTTCTGTTTGGGAACAGTCCAGTCAGGATCCAAGACTCCCACTGTAGCCTGGATCAGAAAACACTATCATGCCCCTCAACCTCTCTGGACTTCTATGTCCACATCATGAGCTCTAACATAGAATAACTGTGTTAAAGCACCAGTGAAGCTCTTTCTAGTTTAATCAAACTATGCTGCTCTTCCTTGCAGTACATGAAAATAAAATAGAGCTTCTTATAAAACAGCATATCCAATTAAGGAAAAAGACAGAACAGTAAGCTGTCTTCATTTTATGTCAGCCTCTCTTGGTTCTTTATATACTATTTTTCCAGAAGTCTTGAAAAATGTGTCAGAAGATTTTTTCAGAATTTTCTTGCTTTAGCAAAGCTATGACAGATTATAAGGTTAGCTCTGCCATTTAAGAGAGAGAAAGACATCTCCTTGTCTTTATTAAATGGAAGCAGTGACCAGAATTAGTGTCTTGTGCTATGAGGATACCACTATATTCTCATTTTCCAAAGGTGTTAGAAGTTTGGCATCCTAATAATGGGCCAAAGGACTACAAAGAGAAAATACCGGGAATCATTGAGATGTTTATCATCTTCTTTGGTGAGAAACCCTGGGAAAGAATCACAGCTTTAAAAGAAAACCAGAAGACAGTAACAAAGAAGATTTACAATCATCCTACCCCCTTAAACATTTCCTTATTCCTATTATTTTGTTTCTAGAGCAGTTGAGTGGCATGCTCATGCTGCCATTAACTAATAGCCTCTATCAAGAATATCAGAAATTACAACTGTTTTTCTGTAAAGCTCCAAATTTGTGCATCATTTGATAACAATATACTGGTATTTGAGGAACAGGAATTGGACCCACTCCCCAAAAATATTTCCCCAACAACCTTATTTCCAAAGTCTGAAATTCCACTATTAAGTCACCAGGTATTGGGTAAGGCTTTCTCCCACTGTTGAAAGTGCAAATACCCCTAGAAAGTGGACCACATTAAAGACTTCCCTCATAATATTTTATTATGATCCAGAGAGAGGGATTTTTGAAAATTTGAAAATGTTATAGCACCAATTATGATGATTGATTTTTAACCTCCTTTACCAGGGAAAGCTAAAGAAAAACAGACCCAAGCTGAAATATAACCAGCAATCCTAGTGGAAATCACATTTTCCTCGTGTACTGACTTTCCTACTCTCTTACATGATAGCTGTTCTTTACTTTAAACACCCCACATCCCATCTCCTCTTTTCATTGTCAGCTGATGACCTTAAATCTTATTTCACTGAGTTATTAGAAGTTCTCAGAAGTACCACATGCCCCTACCATATCCACCAATCTATCTGCCTCTGCTGGCATCCTATGCCTTCCCTCTGGTCACTTTCCATGGTCCTAGGGAAGGCCAATGCTTCCCTGGGCTACATCTCCATGCACTCTCACCTGCTCAACTGTCCTCCACCTGCATCATCAATTTCTCCTCTCTATTCATTCTTTCCTATCAGCCTCCCATTTTTAGAAAAAATTTCCCTTGAGATATGATGCTGTCCATTACTGTACCATTTTATTGCCTCCCTTTATAGAAATCATTCCTAAAAGATGTCTATACTTGCTGTCTTTACTTCCTCCCCCGTATCACTCTTGAGCTTACTCCAATCAGTTTCATCTTCACCATGCCACAGGCTGCAAAAACTCTTGTCAAAGTTATCAAAACCTCTGTATTAAAAATCCAATGGTTCGTTTTCAGCCCTATGTTTTTCCCTCTACCAGTTGCATTTTCATTCTCTTCTTCTGGAAGTACTTTCTGCACTTGTCTTCCTGTCTCCACTGGCCCCTTCTCAGTCTCTTTTGCTGATCTTTCCCTCTGTTCTCCAATGTCTAAATACCAATGCACACCAAGAACCAATCTTTTGATGACTCCCAACTTGTATTTCCAGCTTTGAAGTCCAAACTTGCATATCCAACTTTCTTTTTTATATTGATACTCAAGTGCCCAATAGGCCACTCAATCCTAACATGTCCAAAGACATAATCCTCATTCGCTTCTTTGAACTTACTCCGTCCCCAATCTTATTAATCTATGTACATATCAACTCGTCTTTCAGCTGCTCATGTTAAAAATCTTGATGTTATATTTGGGTCTTCCTTTTCTCTCATACCCCATTTCTCCTTCATCAGTCATCTTCACAGGTAGACCTTCAAAATATACTCACAATCTGACCCCTTCTCCACCTCTGCTGCTACCATCAGGTAGGATATTTTAATAGTCTCTTAACTGGTCTCTCTTCCCCATCCCTTGTTTTCTTCCCCAGCCTCAACAGGCAGAGTGATCCTTTCAAAACTGAAGTCAGATCACATCACTTCTCTGCTCCCAAATCCTCCAGTGGATCCTTATCACACTCAGATTAAAAACCAAATTCCTCAAATGTTTGCTTATGGTTTGGTCCACATCACATCTCTGAACTCATCTCCTATTTCTCTCCAGTTTGCTTCCTCTGCTCCATTATATTTGTTCTTCTTCAAATATTGTAAACACATTCTCACCTAAGGGTCTTTGGGCTGGCTCTTCCCCGTGTCTGAAACACTCTTCCCCACATAAACACATGGTTGTATCTTTTATTTTCTTCAGGTCTCTGTTCACATGGTACTTTGCCAGGGGGGCCTTTTCTGGCCATTCTCTATTAAATAACAATTCTGCCACCAGAATTCCCAGCATCTATCATTGCTAAATACTATGTGTGTGTATATATGTATATATACATATATATATGCTTGTTAATTTGTCCATTATCAATCTCTTCTTCTAGAAATTGATGTCTATGCTCCCTAGACAGGGACTCTTGACTGTTTTATTCATTACTATATCCCTAGATCCCAGAAAACTACCTGGCCTATAGCAAGTGCTCAACATGGTTTTCTCAAATGAACAAGTGCGCACTTTTTTAGCAACTTCATTCTTACTTCTCCCAACAATACCTTCTTCTCATTTTCCTCTCATTGACGTGATTAAACCAGCTCAAGAAACTGCCATCTGCAAATGATACTTAGAATTCCTCCCACAGACAGAGTTCCTTGAAAACTAAACCAAAAAGTAATAGAAAGCTGTGGAAAATTTTAATATATTTATTTTAGGTTAAAATTATAATTTTTACTAGGCCTGCACAGTATGATTTATTTTAGGAAAAACATTTGTGAACCAAAGGAGGAAAAAAAAGAAAAAGAAAAAGAAAGCAAGAAAAGGAGGGCGGGAGGGGGTTAGTTAACTGTCAGATCTTTCCTAGTTACTGCAAAGGTTATCTACGAGGATCAGACGTGTGTGAAAACACTTTGTAAACTGCACAGTAGTGCAAACCCAGGTTGTTTAATTAAAATCATATTTTCTTGTTTCATTGTGAACCAAGTCATTTTTGTTTACAGATCTATTTTTTAAAGCCTTTCTAAAATATTCGGGTAACACTTTCTCCCTAAGTAGATACAGTACTGCATTCTAAATCTTGCCTTCTATAAAAAGAGAAAGAACAGTGTGGTAGGCGGAGCGATGCCCCCACCCTTCCTAACCACCAAAGATGTCCATGTCCTAATCTCTGTAACCTGTGAATATGTCAGGTTACCTGGCCAAGGGAAATTAAAGTTGCAGATGGAATTAACATTGCTAATTAGCAGACCTTAAAACAGGGAGATCAGCCTGGATCATCCAAGTGTGCTTGATATAACTACAAAGGTCATTATAAGGGGACATCAGAGAGACCCAACAGAGACAGCGGCATGAAACCTGGTAAACATTGCAGGCTTTGAAGACGGAAGGGGGCCAGGAGCCAAGGAATGTGACTGGCCTTAAAAAAAAAACAGAAAAGGCAAAGAAGTGGATTCTTCCCTAGAGCCTGCAGAAGGAATGCAGCCCTGCCTACACCTTGATTTCAGCCCAATGATACTCGTGTTGGACTTTTGACCTCCAGAACTAAAATACATTTGCATTATTTTAAGCACTGAGTTTGTGGTAACTTTTTACAGGAGCAATAGATAATAGAGACAAAAAATAATGTGGCAAAGCATAGGCTCCTGTGCCAAACAGACTTGAGTCTTAGTTCCAGACCCACCAACCGCTGCCAGCCTTTGCTCCTCATCAGTAAAATGAGAATCATGATAATGCCTTCTCCCTAGGAATAGCGTTAGGATTGACTGCGATGGTGTAAAGAAGTTAAAACAGGGCCTGGAACAGGGCAAGTTCTCAATAATCATTAGCTGTTAGCTTTTAACTGATCATTTTCTTTGAATTTTAAGTATGAATTTATCATAGAAGTCAAGGGCATAGTAAAGTAAACTGCATATGTATTGGAATAAGAATAAAATTTGGAGTTGGAAGAAAGCTATCATACCAACATGATCTTGGACAAATCATTTAACCTTCTTCATCTGCAAAATGAGATAATCATAACTGCCCAGTCTATACCAAATTAGGTGCTCAAAATGAAAGCACTTCGGAACTCAAACTCACGCTGCTGGAATTTTTGCACATCTTGTAAATCCTTCCCGTCAGCTTCTTTTGTTGATATTTGGTTTTGTGAGTGTGGCATAATGAAGATTCTCTAGCTACTGCAAGGTTATAGTTAGTTGGGTTTTGGTTATGATCATTTTTTCACTAGATAACAAGGTAGTTGAGAGATAATATTAGCCAAACAAGATTTTTCTTTAAATATAATGTGGGTCATAACTATGTCCCAGAGAAGAATCAGAGAAATTTTTCTAAAATCACCATAAAGAACGTGACATTTCTTTCTCTGTATTGACTCTTCTTGAAAAATGCTTATCTTAAGCTCAGCTCACCTTCATCACAATTCTTCTGAACAGGCTGAGTGTCTGAAGACTAGATCACATCTGTTTGTGCATAGAGTAGGAATCCTGTCATCACAAATACAGTGACGCAGGCAGCCTGGTCCCTCATTTTCTCTTCCCTTCTCCCTAAATCAGATGTTACGTGTGAAAAGTCCTTGATGAGCTGTAATATACTTCGGTTGGGTTTCCACTTTAATACCATTGTTGTTCTAGATCTATCTCGGTCTTTTATGATTATTATTATTATTATTTATTCACCTTCCTCTTTTTCCCACTTGTTTTCCTAAATTCAGCCTCTTTCCTCTCTTTCTTAGGTATTCTGTGACACAAATGAATAGAGGCCCACAATAATAAAACTAAAGTAATAGGATGGAAAATGTGGTGGAATGAGTTAACAGTGTATCCCCAACATGTCTAATACAGACCTTTAACTCCACAGCTGCTAGTGTTATATAACTCTAGGGTTCCTGCTTTCAGGGAGAATGCTAGGTTACTGTGCACCACATTTCTTTATTTCAGGCTTCTCTGGGCCTTTAATATGCTAGTAGACATTGGGCTGTAGGACCTAGTGTTTCAGACGTGCCTGACCATGAGTTTTTTTTTTTTTTTTTAATGTGGAACATTTGGGAGAACTAGAATTCTCTGGATCACTCATAGGTAAAATCCAGGTTAAATATCTGTTGGAGGCTGGAAGGAAGGGGTAGGAAGCACATTTACCAATGGCATGAGGTGCATGTCAAGACAGAAAGTTTCAAAATATTGTTTAGGTGTCTTTTAGGCTAACACAACATTGTGCTGCATTAAAGAAAAAAAAAAGCCCTGCTCTAATCCCTTTCCCTAGAGGAAAAAGCCCACTTAATTAATTTCTTCTTTTCCTCTCTCACTTATTTTTCTTTTCCCTTCCTTCCTAAAGGAGGAGACGTATTTCCCTAATTTTTCTCCTTTATCTATTTTCTTCTTTCTATTACCCTTCCACCCAAGTCAAGATGGGAAGACATAGTGATAACTTTACAAAGCATCCAGATGTAGTTTTTTTTTTTCCTCAGTGGAGAGATAAATAAGCTATAGCAGATAAGTTTTTATTGGTCTCTTATAACTAAAATATTTAAATAATCAGGAATCAATTACCATTCAAATTTCTCTGGCTTTGAGTTTTTGCCCCTTTTCTAAACCCTAAAGCTTACCATTATCACACCTTAATTATTCTCAACAGCAAATAATCATGTACTTGAATTTTCCTATGATCCTATGTCCCCAGAGCTCAGATTGGAATGTCAGAAGAGATCTTCTTTACATTTAAGAAGTACATACTCTGCCTCCTTGATTCTTATGTACTGCTCAATAACTAGGCAGTTGTTATTTATTCAATAAAGATGCATCTAGTCCCTGTTAGGCTCTGTGCAAGTACCAAGGATTCCAGTGTGTGGTTTATATTTATAGTTATTGGTGGTGGTGATGATGGTGTAGAAGATAATGTGGTCTCCGCTATACGGTGTCTGCCATTATATGAAAGGTCCAGTAAAGTGAAAGCTCCCAGCACTCCAAAAAATTAGCATGGGATCAGCTTACAAACAGAGTAATTATTATCGTTGGTGAGTGGCTTATTGGACCAATTTGTTGTTCTGGATCAGAGGTTCTGAACTTCAGCTGCAAAATAGAATTCTTCAAAAATATTCGTGCCTGGGTCCCACCACAAATCAACTGAATTAGAATCTCTGAAGGTGGAGACTTTGGACACTGTCATTTTATAGAAAGTCTGTTGGTGAGTATAACATCTAGCTAGTGTTGAGAGCCATTGTTGGAGATGAGAGCAAGAAAGATTGTGTGAGGCAAAAATATCTACATTAATAGTAACTAAATTGAGAAGAAGATCAAAATAATTATTAATTCTACACAAATTAACTAAGGATCTCAAAAGTTGGGCATGACACAGAATTATGACCAAGGGTCATAGCACCTCAGAAAACACATAAGCCAGATCCTTTGTTTCCAAAGCAACTCCATTTCCTTAGAATATGCAGAGAAAGACTGTGCTATGGAAGAGATTCCAAATTTCCAGGGAACTCAGCTTGTAGACTGCTTACATTCATCAAAGTTAAAGTTATAAATATTGCACATGGTCTCAATACTCAGAGATAAACATTTACATAGCAGATTTTATTAGCAGACAATTGTGAAACCAAATAATGATTTATCTGCAAGGTTACACACATAAGAACAAATACAATTTAAAAATAAGAGACTCAATTCTTCCTGTGGAAAATGGGGAAACAGATTTCTCTCTCTCCTCCTTTTCCTTGGAACATTTAAAATGCTTCTCTTTGAAATGTAAACCTCAAGGGAAATAGCATCTATCTTTTAGTTTTTTGTGGAAATGTAAGTGCCTAACTTCAGTGGGCGCCTTGCTCCAAGTTACACATCTACCTCCTGTCATAAAAACAGAAGAAATGTGTTTTTCCTCTGGATAAAGCAAATTAACTAACACATATGGTCACCCCAGTTATCAGGTAAAATTAGGATAAACTATGTGTGACAATTGGTGTTGTTGAGTCCTCTTACTTGAGGATAGCTACTGTTTATCTTGAAAACATGTATGTAATGAGTTGTATATACTTGGCTTAAGGGGATGAGATTTCTGTCTTTGCAGCCTCTTAGTGGATTGTGATGTGCATCACATTTTGGTTTTATGCTTATTTAATAATAAAACTGTTTTATTTTTAAACTGCCTTTGTGGAGAGGTTTCCTGGGCTGGGAGAAAATTTTGGCTTTAATTATATTTTCCCAGCTGATATGGTTTGGATCTGTGTTCCCACCCAAATCCCATGTTGAATTGTAAACCCCAGTGTTGGAGGTGGGGCCTGGTGGAAGGTTATTTGGTCATGGGGATGGATTTCCCTTTCAGTGCTGCTCTCATGATAGTGAGTAAGTGCTTGCAAGATCTAGTTGTTTAACAAGATCTGGTTGTTTAAAAGGGTGTAGCACCTTCCCCTGCCCTCATCCTGCTGTAGCTACATAGGGCATGTCTGCTTCCCCTTCACCTTCCACCACGATTGAAAATTTCCCGAGGCCTCCCCAGTCATGCTTCCTATACAGCCTATGGAACTGTGAGTCAATTAAATCTTTACTTTATAAATTACCCAGTCTCAGGTATTTTTTTATAGCAGTTCAAGAACAGACTAATACACCAACACACAGGAGTTACTTACTTAGGAGTGGCTTAATACAGAGTAAAAAAATATTCTATTTTTTCCTCTTTTCCTTCTTATCTCAGACTCATATCAGATACAAATGATATATTATAGTTAGATTTTGAATTCCGTTTAATGATCACAGGTCAAAGTAAGCACTTGAAAATTCCTTGTTATAATCTTTTTTAAAATCTAACCAAAAACCATAAAAGTTTCTGAGAATCCTCAAAAAATATTTGCTGCTAAAAAGCAAAAAAAGTGCAGCCGATCTGACTGGAGGTGGAGCTCAGCTTCACTCACTTGCCTGCTGCTCCCCTCCTGCTGTGCAGCCCAGTTCCTAACATGCTGGGGGTTGAGGACCCCTGTCCTAACACCAGTGTAGATTTGAAACTTTCACTGAGTGCTTAAACTCGCTTCCCCTGTGTTTTTACTGTAAGTGAACAAATAATTATCCCTTTAGAAGCAGTTATTCTTTGAAAATTTGATCTAGTGATTATTTAAACAAACACACATACCTTATCATTCACCTAAAATCCACCGAAGTGCCCACATTGTCCAATTTCAGCTCCAATTTGCTGCCTCCTCTCAGCAGAATTCAAACTCAGTCAAAAAGTTCTTTTCTTTTATAAACTAATAGTTCCCTCATTCCAAGTCTTAAGTAAACAGTATAATAAATTAAATGCTTAATGAAGAAGATATGTGAGTGAGAAGTGCTACTTGATCTGTATTTAAAGTGAAAGCATAAAAACTACACTTTTGATGCAGACATTGATCATTAGAAACAGGTTCTTAAATTAAGAATACAGATCATGTCACCTTTTCCTAGATCTTATTCTGGCTAAGAGTCTGAAGAAATTCTCCTACCCTCAAATTAAAAAGATGATAGAACCATACACAGGAAAAACTGACAGCAGCACCAATTGGTTCCTCCAGTAAAATCATATCCTCCTTGATTAATATGAAATATTCAATTGATAACAGCTGAACATAAATGTATGGGAGTCATGATATCTCGTGAGATTAAGTCAGTCATATCCTCTCAGAATAAATTTATGCTTCTTCTGATATTTGTATTTTTACATAGTAATAAAGTCTAAGCGTAAAAATAAACTGAAAAAAAGATTAACTTTGAAAAACAGCAACTCCGAGGCACCAGGCGTTCTGTTGGTTGCAGCCAGGGCCATTGCTTCATTGTTTCTCAGAAGAACCCCATTGACCACGTCAATGAGAAAGTTGTTGCCTGGCTCATAATGGCCTCCAAACCCTTCTCATAGAACCTGGGTGGCTTCAAGCTGGGTGGAAACAGAGTGAGATCTTAGCAAACAGAATAGCATCCAAAGACCTCGCTGTCACCACAAAAGCCAGCATCCCCGCACGGCCTCATGGTAGTTCTGAGGAAGCACACTCAAGGAGCATTTGTTGATTGGTTAAATTTACAGGGACAACTGAGCTTAGTGTGCACTTACTAAATTCACAAGTTGGAAAATTAGGAAATGGACTATTAACTTGTTCCAGGATGAGAAACCTATGTATTTCATGGATGACAGTAGATTTTTTTTTTTTTATATTTCTGACTCACTAGTAGTATGGATACACCAAGGCTCCAGGAATGTTTTTATATTTAAAATCCACTTAACACCTACACCTCAAAAGCATTATGTACAATTCATGTGCTAAAAATAAATGTCTCAAAAACCTAGTCTTCACTGTTGTAGATGAGAGGATGGAAACACTGGGTGGAGGGGGGTTCTTCATGGGATCAGATGTAAGGTGGAGTAAGCATGACAAAAGCAAAGACGAGGTATCATAATTCCTGCTTAATTATTTTTATGGTAAAAATTTCTTTCATATTAAAATATTACTCAAAAACACATTAATAAAACTACCACAGTCAACCAACTAACCCAACTAGATAATTATATTATTGCAGTGTTTCTTAATTTTTTTAGCCATAAGCAATTATAGCATACATTCTACATGTAGATATTCTAACAGGTACCTTGTCATTTCAGCACCTTTCTGATGCGCTGATATAACACCAAGCCCCAATCCCCCAGTACCCCTCATCCTTCAGTGTCCTATTACCTTAGGCAACCCGACAGAGGTGATATTATTTCAAGACATATCTGAAAATAACTTTCTTTTTTTATAACCAACCACCTGCATGGCAGGAAAATCACAGGAAGCAAATAACCATCCCTGCATGAGTCACTGTTGCCAGCAATCTCACAAGGTAATGAAACCAATTCCACACTTTGCTGGTAGTCTGCAACTGATGGATAAAAACCAAAGAGTTTTGATCTTCCTGAAAGTGAAGCCCAGAAGAATTCCTGAATTCAAATAAAGAAGAAAGGCAGAGATCCCTGAGTTCATTGTTCTCAGCTATTTAATTGTCCTTCTGATTCAATGTTCATCCAGGTGCATGAAGCCCTACTGGACATCTGGAGACCAAACTGAGCTCGAATGAAGAAAATCATGACTAAGCAGAGAAAAGCTATGATTAGATCTGCAGGAAGCTGCAACACAGAAATTTGAATTTTGAGTTCTGACAAACAAGTTCCTTCAAATTCACTAAAGAAATCTCCTGAAATTTTTTCATCCATGAGCAAGTCAAAAGGAGTTCTACTCAACTGCTGGGATCCTGGAAAATTCAAACCCCTGTCTACATAGATGGTAATCAGTGTGCCACACCTTGAAATACTAAGCAGAATACGTAACTTGTGAGGTTCTGAATAGGATAAGAAACCTCTCCCCCTGGTGGGTTGGGCAGACTGGGATGCATCCAGAGATAAACCAGCAGCCTAGTATGCTTACACATTCTATTTTCCCAAAGCCAAATCTAATGAGAGAATTGGGAGAATGAATTTTCTTTCTTGAAGTCTCCCTTCAAGTTTCAGCATTTCAGACAAGATTCAATAAAAAATTTTAATCTAATTTTTGTGCCCGTAAAGCCTGTACAAATCAGCACAAGCCCTGAAAAATGAAGAGGCACTGTTTTTTATTGAATCCATAAATCTAAGAACTTAGAGCTTAAAGAACTGTTTTAAATGTTTCCTTGTTTCTTTCTTGTTTTTTTTTTTTAATAATTAGTGTTAGAACAGGCAGGGAAATAGAGCCCAAGAGTGTAAGAACCTTATTCAAATCTCAGAAGGAAGAAGTATTTGTGAAACAAACATTGTCTAAATAAAATTGACAAAAAATATCTGAATCCAAACTCAACAATTCAATGCCTTTTGTTTCAGGGAATTTTGGTTTGGACTTTGGTCACCTTCTATCTGTATTAAAGACCCAGTAATAGTCATGGCAAGAAGGAGGTGCTTTGAAATTCACTTAGTTTTCAATGGAAACACTTAGAGATCTATTTTTAAATTTGCCATAGAAGTTAGCAAAAAAGTACAAAGAGGGAACTCTGAAGTGACATCATTCAGATTTCTCTCCTCTAACAAGTCTTTTGATCAATTCAATTTTGATTTGTATAGATCGGGTTGCCACCTGATTCCCAATAACAAACCAAGAATAGTATATATCTATACAAATTATATTCTTCCTGTACTATAAATCACTGCATTGTGTGCTTTTTTTAATGTCAGAAATAACCTCTTGTTTGCTTCCCTGAAAAATTTCCTAAAGTGTGACATAGTGTAAAGCATATGTGTATCTAGTAGGTTCAGATTCTAATGTTTGTTCTGCCATCTGTATCTGTCCTTACAACTCTAAGTGTGGCCCAGACAGCAGCAGCATCAATATTACCTGGGAGCTGGTGAGAAATGCATAAACTCAGGCTCCATCCAGACATAGTAAATCAGAATCTGCATTTTAAGAAGATACTGAGAAATTCATGTGTACACTATTAAAGTTTGAGAGGGATTGTTCTACATAACTTCAGCACGTTCATCTTTTGTGTTCCATTTTTCTTACTGGTAAAATGAAGGAGATGCACTAAGTGTTCACCAAGATCATGTCCACAATTTATGACTTACAGCAAATGCAAGCTGGAAAACCCCACTTCTTAGATATTGTTTCATCTTGAATTTCCTGAAGAGCTTCCAAGCACAACACCATCTATATTTGGAGACTGAGATTAAATGAGCCTTTGCTGCCTCTAAGTTTTCTTTATAGAAACAAATCAAGCCAAATGTTTTATTTCATCTGATTCAAAATTAAAGCACATTAAAGAGTACAAGGGAAAGAGAAAAAAGGGTACTAACATATACTGAACTGTAATAAACACTTTAAATCGTCATTCACTTTAATTTTAACCACAAACCTGTGAGGTGGATTCAATAAAACATATTACAGATGAGAACACAGTCACAAAAATCTTGGATAATTATTCTGGGTCACAAAGCCAAGTGGTACAAAAAGAATTTAAGTTTAAGCATCTCTCATTCCAAAACCCCTGAAAAGCAGAGTTGCTTTAATAATGTGCTGACAAATTCAGTGGTATTAACTTCTTTCATTATTTCTGGTTTTCTGTGTAAACTAAACCACTTTGAAGTCATCTAAATTCCAACTAACACAAATGGCACCAAAATGCCTTACTTTTGCCTCTCTTTCTTTCAAACCACCCTTTCTAATGATACATCTATAATTCTAGGTTTTGCTTTTATTTTTCATATGCAATTGGATCATCTCTTTTTAATTGGTATATTTAATCCATTTATATTTATTGTGATTACTGATTTCTTTAGACTTATTTATGCTACTTTCTTTTATGTTTTCTGTATGCCATATTTTTTCCACTGTTTCCTTTTACACATTTTCAGCCTGTTGTTTGATTGATAAATTTATTTGCTCTTTCTTTTTATGTTAATTTAGAAATTACCATTTGTATTTCTATTCTTTTAGTGGCAACATTAAAAATTTTTGCAATCCTACTTAATTTCATATTTTTCTAACAAAACCTAAAGTTTTGCTATTTCTCTCTTACTCCTAAAATGTTTTAGCTTGTTTTATCCTCCAAACACTGCCCTTCCTTTTTTCTAGGATATTGTTATTCCCAATAATCTTAAGATAATTAGTGACTATTAATATTCCGCTTAGAGTTAGTAATTAGGCTGCATTCATATTCCAATGATATCTTCCTAGAGATTCACAAATTCACTAGTTCATTATTTCTTCATTCAGTAATTACATATGGGCAATAAATTCATTTAATCCTAGTATCTGAAAATGGTATTTTGCCTTTACTATTGAATGATAGTTTAGCTAGTTATAGTTACATGTTGAGAGTTATTTTCCCTCTCTGACAATTTATAACATCTATTGTTGCTTCTTAGAAGGCTATTGTCAATTTAATTTTACTCTTTTTTAGGTAGCATGTCATTTATCCTATGTCGGCATTTAATTTTCTATTTCCTTTTCATTGTTTACAGGGTTTTTTGGTTCTGAGTCTAATTGGATTTACTTTTATTTTTCCCTTTCAGCTTGTGGTATTTTGTGACAATAAATTTCTTGTCTTCAATTCAGAAAAACACTAAGCTATTATCTCTTGAAATGCTACTTCTCTGCTATTCCTTCTTTTTCCTGCTTCTGGAACTGTTATATGTAGTTTGGGGCTCCTCAGTCTATCCTCTGTTCTTCTTAATTTTACTTAGATATTTTCCAACTCTTTGTCTATCTCTCCTGAATAACAGGTCAAGCTTTCAGATATTTCCTCCAGTTAACTCTTTCTTTTTTGGCTATGTTCAATCTACTGAGTTTATTACAGTGATTACATTTTTTTATTTCTCAAATCTATACATTCAAAAATATCACCTCCTGTAATTGACTCATAATCATCTATATTTATTCATATCTTGCTCTTGCTGTGTATTTTTCCTATATGATTTTGAGGATTTTAACCATGTACATTTTAATATCCTGTTCAGAAGACTGTAATATTCTGGGTAATGAATTTTATCATTTCTGAAATTTGTTGGCTATTATGAGTTTAGTTTTCATTCATAGAATTTTAGTTGCAAGACCAAGTTAACAATTTCCTTGTGTTTTACTTTAACTTTTTTTTTTTCTATTTCTCTCTCGGCACTCACTTCTATATGTCTGGTCTTTTTATAGTTGCCTCTATTTGGGTTACCCAAGTCTCCAGTCAGAAACAAGTCTTGTATTGGCAGCTCAGAATTACCATTCTGGGATCTGTAACAAATTGAGGGTCCAAGTCAACATATGGCTTGAGCCATATTCAGCTGTCTCTGCTTCCTCCTGCCATGCCATCCAGCACTACAATATAGGCTATAGTCTCTGAGAATGATTTTGGCTTTTTTCCTACTCCAGCTTCTGACTGGAGTGTGGAAGACTTAGGTTCTACTTCCCCACAGAAGTTGAAATCTTAACTGCCTCTTTGTACGGTAGATCTCTAGCTTCAGCCTCCCTGTAGTGCAGTAGATCTCCAGCTTTAGCCTAACTTACTGCAGTTTGATTTTGCTTTTCTGTTTTTATATAAGAAACATTTATATATTTTTTCCACAGCAACAATGATTCCATAAATATTATTTATAGCTATCATTGCTATACGTTTATAGCAGGGAGGTAGTTTTATACATAAACTTTCAACCCCACCTCAATCAGATCACTGCCTCTCTAGTCTGAGTTTTAAATCCAAAGAACGGAGTAGCACTACAGTTAGAATCCTTTGAAATATAATTATCTTTTCCTGTGGTCAGATGAATTGTTTAAACAATTCCCATCCCCCTATACACCCCTCAAGAAATCCTGGAAAACAAAGTCATAGAGTCTTAAGAGCACGGCTGACCAAAAAAAAATGCCTCCTACTCAGCATCTGTTTCTCTATGACTGACTAGTTTAAAGCAAACTGGACCAAATTTCAATCAAATAATGAGGACAGCAAAGCTGATTTTCTTCCCCTCCAATTAATCTTTTCTGCCACTTTTATTCACCTACCACTTCCATGTCTACCACTTTCCTAACCTCAGATACATCAAGCTATCATTTCTGCTTTGTCTCTTTTCTTTTGGAATACTAGAAAAGATTTAGTATCAGTCATTGGAATTTTTTGGTTTATTAATAGAGCGTATTTTAGTGAGTAAATTTCAGACATTGTGTTATCTGAATAGTGAATAGTTTATAGCTAATTGGAAATTAAATATTTTGTTTTCTGTTAAGGAATTTAGTTAGTAAGCAAGCAAAATGTGATTTGTTCATTCTGTGAAGAAAGCTCTTAATTTCACATTAGACCAATTTGTTGGACAAATCATGAAAACACAACAGAGCAGAGGGAGAACCAGAAGGCACAGACTATGATCTCGCTATGCTAGATCGGGAGTCGACAGATGATGCCTGTGGGCCAAATCCAGACCAATGCCTGAGTTTGTATATAAAGTTTAATCAAACCCCTTACACATGGCCTCAGTCTATGGCTGTTTTCACAGCAGCAGAGCTGAGAATTTTCTGCAGAGACAATATGGCCTGCAAAACTGAAAATAATTGCTATAAAGCACTTTATAGAAAAAGTTTGCAGTCCCCTGCCCTAGATGGTCTTCCTGCTTTGTTGAGAAGGAAAATTAGCAACTGGCATGGCAACCAAAGGGAAGTCTGAGAGTCTTTGATGAAAAAAAGAACCTGTGTCCATGTTATAGCAGCTTCTCAAAGATATGGGTCTCTCATGCCCTGGTTCTGTTTTCTCAATCTTCCCTCTATACACATTCAAACTCTTTCCTTCCTCCAACCTAGTCCTTCTTTTTCTCTATACTAAAACCCTAGTGCCTAGGAACATAGATTATATAGCATGCTTTCATTTTATTCACAGTTAACTATATTGTGCCATAATTTCTTTCATCGGACGTATCACTTTGCATTATGTGTAACCAGCCTGTTACACATAAACACAGGGAAACAAAGGAGTTCATGGCCCAGAAAGAGAGGCAAACAGATCAACAAGCACATGCAATAAACTGTTACAACTGAGTTTAATTCGAGACCAAAATACAGGGATGAGATCAATTCTACCTTGGAGGAAACGAGAAAATTTGTGAAGAGGCCTCTTGTGCTAATAAAAGTATTATTAGTGTGCATGTCCTAAAAGTCCTGAAGAAAGTAAGATTTTTATGAATTTGGTAAAGTAAAATCCATCAAAATATAAGAAAAATTATTCTAAGATAAGAATGTATCACAAATATGCTTTTCTCAAATGCTTTAAAGTTGTTATAAAAAACAAGTGAGGCAACACGAATTTAATTAAATATAAATAGCACATGATTGATCTCCGGCCCTTAGGAATTCATTAACTCTAGCTGATTGGATTTGAATAAATCAGAATATATACAGTTACCTTTAGTGGAGGTTGTGCTAGAGTACAAGCTTCAGATAGAAAAATACCTAAGAGAAACAGTGGATAAAATAGGCAAATAGTTGGATGGAAACTTTATGTTGGTTTCTGATAATAACAAAGAGAAAATGGAGGAGGAGGTGAAGAAAAGGAGAAGGAGAGAAAGAAATACCTTCCCAATCAATTTGGAAATGCAGGTGGAAGATCAGAAATTTTAAATATCTGTTCTCTACATGAAAAAGGAGACACTGGCAGTCAAACTGTCTTGATTTGCAAATTGATCAAGGCAACTAGAATTGACCCTTCTAAACCCATTTTTCCACTTGATTGGGAGCCAAGGCAGTCTAGCAACTCTGTTTTCTCCGGAGACAAGCTTGCTCTTCCTCTGCAGGCAACTCTAGAAGAGCACAGGGATAAAACCTAGTTACCACGGGCACGTAAAGAAAAGGATTAAGGCTGAAATTTGAAGAATGGGCTGTTATAAAAGAACTAAATTCCCGGCCTGGCGCATTGGCTCACGCCTGTAATCCCAGCACTTTGGGAGGCCGAGGCGGGTGGATCACGAGGTCAGAAGATCGAGACCATCCTGGCTAACACTGTGAAACCACATCTCTAATAAAAAAAAAAAAATACAAAAAAAATTAGCTGGGCATGGTCCTGGCGCCTGTAGTCCCAGCTACTCGGGAGGCTGAGGCAGGAGAATGGCATGAACCCGGGAGGTGGAGCTTGCAGTGAGCCGAGATCCCGCCACTGCACTCCAGCCTGGGCGACAGAGAAAGACTCTGTCTCGAAAAAAAAAAAAAAAAAAAAAAAAAGAACTAAATTCCCAGTCCCAGGAAGGTTTCAAGTGGAACTAGAACTGTTTGGAATGATGTAGCTTTTTTTTTTTTCCTGCATCTGGAGGGAAGTCTAACCACTTATATACCCTTTTAGGTTCATTTTACCTCAGTGGTTTTATCCAATGGATGCATTTGATAAGCCTATACATTTTATAAGCCAGAATCCAGGGCAGAAAATGTATTCAACATGGATCTGTACAAGAATAAGAGAAATAACATGGATGGATGGACAGAAGGAAGGGAGGAATAAGGAGGGGAAGGAACGAGCCAGTTTGTCATTTCAACCAAGTGAGATCAATGCAGTCTAAATCAAAGAGATCTACTTTGAAAGCACTTGCCATTTACTAGCATGTAACTTTAAGGAAAATTACTTGGTCTTTCTCTAAGGCTTAATGTTTCATTTGTAAAATGCCGATAATAGTACCTACCTCATTGGGTTGTTTTGAGGAACAAGTGAATTGCATGTAAACATGTATCATACTTCATAGCAGATAGTAAACACTCAGTCTGGACTTTTTTGATATTGTTATCATTGCTGTCATCCATATCAAAATGTGGCATATTAAAATTGTGAACTGCATTCTATCAACCAACATCAGAGTTTGAGGAAACCTCTAAGCAAGTCAAGGTAGAGGTGTGTACATTTAATAATTTTTTCTGTAGTCAACTTTTATAATAAGAGCCCAGATGGTATCCCTATCATATTTTCTTATTTTAGCCATTCAGAGTTACAGAATTTTGAGGTGACGGAGAGGCAGGGAAGCCTGTGTTTTCTTTCATTATTGTTGGCATCTCTTCAGTCTGCTGGCAACTAAGGAAAGCAGTAAGTCACCACTCAGTTATGTGTGGGAAGATTTAAACCACATCAATTTCAAAGTGTGTCTAGCACAAGAAAATATTGCTTCTTTTAAAAAGACTAATGCAAATCAGATTAAGAGAGTTAAATAGAAATAAACCTGTAAATGTTACTAAGGTGCTGATAAGCTTTTATAGTTGTAAGACAAAGAAGGGTTATCTTTTATGTTTAAAAGAAGACTTACAGAGTCAGCATCTATTAAGATAAAAGAACAGTAACCCAATAAAAATCCAAACACCCTGGAAGATGTCTGATTATTTCAGAGCTCCAAAAGCATATAAATTCCATAACAAGGAGTGTGTTTTTCCTTTAATTGACAAGTAAAAACTATATACATTTATTGTGTATAACATGATATTTTGATATACGTATACATCATGGAATGGCTCAATCAAGCAAGTTAACATATGCATTACTTCACACACTTTCTTGTGGTGAGAACACTTATCATCAATTTTCAAATATACAAAATATTATTAAGTGTAGTCACCATTATTTATGATAGAGCTCTTGTACTTATTCCTCCTGTCTAATTGAGATGTGTTTTTTGGCCAACATTGCCCCAATTCCCCTTCTCCCACTGCCTTTCGTAACCACCATTTATTTTACTCTCTGCTTCTAGAAGTCTGACATTTTTATACTACACATATAAGTGAGATTATGCAGTATTTGTATTCTTATGCCTGAATTATTTCACTCAACATAATGTCCTCCAGATTCATCCATATTGTGTCAAATGACAGGATTTCCTTCTTTTTTAAGGCTGAATGGTATTCTATTGTATATGTATACCACAGTTTCTGTATCCATTGGTAAGAAGTTTCTTAATCTCCAATTCTGGAGAATGTTTCCTCCATTCCTGAAACACTTTCAATATTTCTTTCCCTTTGCCAGCAATCAATAGGAAAACTTATTTTTCTCAAAGAATTTTTTTCTATCACTTCACATACAAGTTATTTTTTTGTGATGAGAACATTTAAAATCTAATCTCTTAGCAATTTTCAAGTATAAAATACATTATTATTAAGTAAAGTCACCATGCTATACAATAGATCTCCAAAAGATTTTTATTCTGTCTAATTGAAACTTTGTGGCCTTTGACCAACATAGCTCCATTTCACTGGCCTCCTTACCACCCATCTGCTACCACCACCATTTTACTTTCTGCTTCTAGTTCAACTTTTTTAGATTTCACATACAAGTACTGTAATGCAGTGCTTGTCTTTCTGTGCCTGGCTTATTTCACTTAACATGATGTCCTCCAGTTTCATCATGTTGTTGTAAATGACAGAATTTCCTTTTTTTAAAAGGCTGAACAGTATTCCATTGCGTATATATGATAAATTTTCTTTATTCATTTATCAATGAACATGATATTTATTCCATATTTCGGCTATTGAAGGTTCTCTTTTTTTCATGATTGTCTAATTGTTTCAACATTATTAAGACTATCCTTTTTTCCTGTTGAATTGTCTTTGCACTTTTCCTGAATATCCATTGAGCATATATGTGTGGGTCTATTTTGTGAACACTTCATTCTGTTCCATTGATTCATATGTCTTTCCTTTCCTAATACCATACAGTCTTGATGACTATTGCTTTATAGTAATTTTTTTATTATACTTTAAGTTCTAGGGTACATGTGCACAACGTGCAGGTTTGATACATAGGTATACATGTGCTATGTTGGTTTGCTGCACCCATCAACTCTTCATTACATTAGGTATTTCTCCTAATGCTGTCCCTTCCCCAGCCCCGCACCCCCTGGCAGGCCTTGGTGTGTGATGTTCCCTGCCCTGTGTCCAAGTTTTCTCATTGTTCAATTCCCACCTATGAGTGAGAACATGTGGTATTTTGTTTTCTGTCCTTGTGATAGTTTGCTGAAAATGATGGTTTCCAGCTTCACCTGTGTCCCTGCAAAGGACATGAACTCATCCTTTTTTATGGCTGCATAGTATTCCATGGTGTATATGTGCCACATTTTCTTAATCCAGTTATAATAATTCTTTTTTTAAATTTTACTTTAAGTTCTGGGATACATGTGCTGAATGTGCCGTTTTGTTACACAGGTATACATGTGCCATGGTGGTTTTCTGCACCTATTAACCTGTCCTCCAAGTTCCCTCCCTTGCCCCCCACCCCTCAACAGGCCCTGGTGGGTGTTGTTCCCCACCCTATGTCCGTATGTTCTCACTGTTCAACTCCCACTTATGAGTGAGAACATGCAGTGTTTGGTTTTCTGTGTTAATTTGCTGAGAATGATGGTTTCCAGCTTCAGCCATGTCCCTGCAAAGGACATGATCTCATTCCTTTATATGGCTGCATAGTATACCATGGAGTATATGTGCCACGTTTTCTTTATCCAGTCTATGATTGATGGGCATTTGGGTTAGTTCCATGACTTTGCTATTGTAAATTGTGCTGCAATAAACATACATATGCGTGTGTCTTTACAGTAGAATGATTTAAATTCCTTTGGGGATATACCCAGTAATGGGATTGCTGGGTCAAATGGTATTTCTGGTTCTAGATCCTTGAGGAATCATCATACTGTCTTCCACAATGGTTGAACTATTTTACATTCCCACCAACAGTGTAAAAGCATTCCTTTTTCTTTATAGCCTTGCCAGCATCTATTGCTTCTTGACTTTTTAATAATTGCCATTCTGACTGCATGAGGTGGTATTTCACTGTGGTTTTGATTTGCACTTCTAATGATCAGTGAAGTTGGGTTTTTTTTCATATGTTTGTTGGCCATTTAAACGTCTTCTTTTGAAAAGTGTCAGTTCATATCATTTGCCTACTTTTTTGATGGGGTTCTTTGTTTTTTTCTTGTAAATTTGTTTAAGTTCCTTTTAAATTCTGGATATTAGCCCTTTGTCAGATGGATAGATTGCAAAAATTTTCTTCGAAGAGTTTTTAAATATTTGAATTGAAATACATATGAGCATTTATCCACTGATTTCCGCCCCCCACCACCCCCATGAGGGGTTGAGGGTTGCCCCAAAGCTATTAACTTCTCCCTGACTTCAGAACCTACAGGTTTTGCAGGAAAGCTGCCAACACAATGAGAGTTTTAGTTCCCATGGAACTGTGCATCACGGCTGTAGCTGAAATCAGAGATGGTAAGAGGGGATATGACACTGGGTACCAAAGGAGTCTACTGTGGTGCCCAATGTTATTTTTAAAAGTCTAATATGACTATATATATATATATACACACACACACACACACACACACATATATGTGAACATGTATTATACATTATACATGTATCATACTATATTATACATATATATGATACACAAATGGAAAAGATAGTGAGTTCTTAACAGACTCACCCCCGGAGCATGGCCCACCATATCTTATTTTGCTTGGTGGTAGTGATGTGGACCAAGGAAGATATGTGCTCACACAGCTACTGAAATGACAGAACCAAAGCGGCAATATGGAGATTTTGCCTCTGAGCATTTACTTTTTGTATTCTTTCCTCCCTAAGCTTTACTAACAAAATGTTCTCTGCTCCTCAAATCCCTCTCTCTAGATGGCTTCTATTCAGTAAGATTTGTTTCTGTCCTTTGACAACATTTCTTATTCCAAGAGAATCTCTGGAATCTTCTTAGCAAGACTGCACCCTCATCCTCTTCCACAGTTTGAGTCTAAGATGATCCCTCTTCCTGGGATCCTTTCTGGTAATATCCATGCTCAAAGCCTTCTGTTAGTCTAGGTCTACACATCTCTCTTCCAAAACCATTCCTTGATTTCTCCAGTTAGATGCATCTTGTATTTTATGGTCCTTTGCACTTTCTATTATCATTATTTATGTGCCTATTTTATCTTAGATAATAAAAATCCAGGAGGATCCAAATCTCATTGAGCTCTGTAAGCCTCACATCATGTAGCACATGGTATGGCTTGTAGGAGGTATTTGATGGATATTTATTGACTAAATAAGCATAGAGATTGAATTGTCTGCTCTTTGTAGGTAGGAGTTATGATAACTTCTATGTGTGTTCTCAACATTGTCTTGTGCAGCACTGGACATGTGGCAGAAATTTTTATGCACTCACCAAACCCAGTTTCCTTTCCCTCCTGGCACATATCTGGATTCCTTGTCATGTCTTTCTTGCAGTTAGGTTGGGCCATGTAACTGAGTTTGGCTAGTGGAATGTGATAGCAAGTGATGTGTACCGCTTGTAGGACTGGTTGGTAAGTGTGCTGCGAAGTTGTCTGTGCTCTCACTTTTCCCTTCATTCAGAAAATCCAGCAGAGGACATCCCACCCCAGAGGATGGGGGAGCCCCCAGATGGAACAAGCATAGCTCCCTGAAAGGCTGCATGGCAACAGGCTCCCCTCATCCCTTCTCTGACCCACGTTAGACTGGAACATGAGTGACACCTAAACCTCTGGTAAGCAGCCACTGAGACATTCTGGTTATTTATTGTGGTACTTAGAATACTCTGACTAATACAGACACTTAGATATTTTTAACTGATTTTATTAACTCTGGTAAGAAACAGAAGTACTATGTTTCTTTGAATTTAAGACACCATCAAATGTAAGACACATCATTATTTTATGTTTCATAAAATAAAAAGAAAGAATGAGTGCTGCTAATCAAGCTGTGAGAACCGATTCTAATTTCTGAGAAGGTAAAATGTGCAAAAAAGTGGATCTCAGAACTAACAAAATACAACAACAATTTACATGTAAAATAATTCTACAAAATATGAAATTCTTTAGTGAAATATTCAATGTATTTATGCAACATACATTCATTAGTCACCTCTTTTATGCTTAATATTATGTTTGGTCCTGAAAGTAAAATGAGAATAGAACATAGTCCCTGCCCTCAAGAAATTCACAGACTAGTAGAAGAGATTAATATGTTAAAATAATTAAAATTCAGTTTAGCAGCAATAAGAATATAGCTAATATGTACCGTATGTACTATGTGCTAGATACTGTCAATTACACATATTTTCAAGCATATGTCAATCCCATGGGAAGAGTATTATTTTACTTACTTTATGACCACGCTGTTCAGTAAGTATACTGATGGAGGTTAGTCTACCCAGTCCAGCAATGGCATTATAAAGGGAGTCACTAAGTGCATGATTGAGGTGGGCTGGGGTAGGAGGTACAACACGCACAGGGTCAAGGACCATTTTATAGAGAAGATGAGGCTTTAACTGTGTCTTGAAACTAAAAAATGGTGTCCAGAGGGGCAAGACGAACATTTCAGAATAAAGGAACAGCGTGTGCAGAACCAAAAGATAATGAATGATTGCAAAATGCTGATGTATACTGTGAGGTTATGGGAGGTAAAGAAAGTTGAGTGCAGGGAGAATAATGGATAGTTTGCAATGAGCTTCATGTATGATGTTCAAGTGTTTGAACTGATTTATAGGATGATGAGAATTTTAGAGAGGTTTTAGGGAGGAGTGGAAGTAAGAGTGGACATTATCAAAATAAGGTCAAAAATGACCATTTAAAAAATACTTCTTAATACTGTCTACATTTGTAGAAATTGAGATCAAATTAGCAAAGAAATAGGATTATTTATGTCTCATTATCAGTCAATCAACAAGAATAAAAGATAAATAGTGAGATCTATTAAGATGGCAAAAACATCAAGAACATGTATTACTGAAATTCACTTGAATTGATTTCATATTGCACATGCATAAAAAGATAATTTTCTATTCCTTTTGCAGTTTCGTGAGTTATTACCTTAAAAAGAAGACTTTATAGCAATCATTCACAAATCCATTCAGTTCACTTATTACCTCTGGAATATTTTCTTTTAAAAAATATTTCTAGGAGCAATTTCAACCAGCTCAAGTTTCAAACTTTAAAGGGCCGCTATTTTGCATACACAGTAAGTACTTTTTCTGAAAATTTTGTGTTATAGATTCATAATTCTCAGTGGGCTACCCCTGTTAATATGCACTCACAGCTGCATGTAGCCCTAGGAACCATTATTATATTAAGAATAATGTAAAGACACTTAAACTTATTCAGAATCATCATGCATATTACCAAGTGTGTGCCATTATGAATAGCAGTCATAGCACACTGCATAATGGTATGTTAAAGACAACGTTGTGGTGTAAACTAAATGCATGTTAAGAATACACAAAACTCTGCTGAATTTTAATCATCCTTATTCATAGGACACAGCGCTCTAATGATCCTCAAAATGCATGTGATTTAAATAAGCCATCTTTATTCCATTCCATTTAAACCCTTGGTGAGAGTTAATCGGCTTTGGTGGGCTCATTCCTACTGATGAACATGAAAAAAACTTAGCTCACACATAGAGATATTTACGGCAAGTGGTGAACAAATAAAGTGAATCATCTCTAATGTACCTCACCAAAAGCACCCTACTCACCTCCAAGCCTAATCCTAAAGTTATATGAATTTAGAAGGGACTCCCTAATCGATCTCCCTTTCTGAAAGCTGATTTCCAGAAGATTTGCTTATAAAGGAATTACAGCTAAATAAGAATGTTGCCAAAGTTACTCTAGGAGTGCTAAGAAGAGATGTTATTGTTGCTCTGATACTTTATTTAAGAAATGGTATTAGCAATAGTTACAACTAACAAAATCCAGTCAGTGGAACTCATCTTAGTCACTTGGGTAGCTTTATTTCCTCTGACCTGGTGAGTGTATAGCTTTACAGAGGAAAATACCAGGCCTATTACCAGAAATTTCATGATTCCTCCCAAATTTCTCCCAAATTTAGTTGCAAGAAGTAGATATGAGGTCTTGTGTTCTGATCAAGTGGAAATCATATGTGATCGTTCTCTTTTTCATTTTAAAAAACATTTGTGCCAGACATTTGTGATTGGTGATCGGCTTTCAGAGGAGTGAGAAAACTCATGAATAAAGTTAATAGGGGCACAATATTAAAAATCCCTGAGGCAACTCAACATCCATAGCGGACTGTGGCAGCTATGGTTTTGTCTGCTCATCTCTCTTCTTCTGATACATACCAATTTTCTTTCAGGAAACTTTACTCCCTGACGCTGTGTGGGGTCATTAATCCCAGTGACCTGATCTCACCTGGTCAAACTGCATCCAAATATTTCCAAAGTCCCCATGTGTCTTGGGGCCCAGGAATTAATGTGGGAATAGGAAGCTGACCCAAAGAGGGCCAAAAAGTATTCTCCAAGGATTCTGGAGCTAACAGTAAAGACAGTTTTTGTCCACTGAGATTACTCAAGTAGTTGAACTTTTCTAGCTTTATAGCAAGCACAAGGTTTCCAGTTGCCATTTGCCCAGTTTGTGGAGAAACCTGATTACTAAAATAACACAAAGAGAAGTGACAGAGTGCAAGTGAAGCAGAGTCATGCCAACATTTGAGCCCCCTGCAGCCTTATATGAAGTTAGCTGCATCTCTGGACTTCCCATGTATGTGAATTAATTAACATTGTTTTATCTTTAAGTTATTTTGAGCTGGGCTCCTATAAGTTGCAAGAGGAAAAAAAACCTAAATATAAATGACTTTTATAGCCATTCAGCATCTATTCATCATGTTTCCAGTAACAGTTGTTCAAATTCCCTCTCGAGGAAGCACCCTGTTCTCATTCTTAGTCATGGCACATGGGTGGTCTCAACCTTCAACTGTAAGCCTGGCCAACTAGAGCACCAAATTCCCTGGCCTCATGGTGATTGGCTCAAAAATGGAAATATGCCCCAATTAGAGCCAATGAAGTGGAATGAAAATTTTGGAAGAAAGACATATTCCTTTCCCACTAGATTTAAATACTGGGAAAACTGAGCCTTGCATCTACAGGGGCTACCATGCTGGGCCTACCTAATCAGTAAGTCAGTATAAGTCAAAAAGCAGAGCACAGAAATAAAGAGTAAGTAATGTATCATTTGAGGCCTTCAGACCCTAGAGCAGCCTGTATCTGAGGCTATATTTTGCCTCTAGGTTTTTAGTCAATTATTTCCATTTTTTATTTAAATCAGCTAGAGATTTTGGTTTTGGATTCTGTGGGGGGTGCTTTTTTGTCAAGTGAATGATCATTGATCATCCAAATGCACTAACAATTATCTTCTAGACTAAAGTAGGTTAAACAGTTGGTACAATACATATTTTTTATATTTCACTTGATTTCTGTTTCTTCATTACTGGAATGAAAGGCTTGAGAGCTGATTCTATGGCCTTTCCTCTATTCTCAGAGACACCTGGAATTTGATCCTGCAAATCCTCCTTTACATTAATGGAAGGAATTTTAGGAGTATACGTATACCAGGCCCAAGATAAATAATAATCCAGCCAAGGACTATGTACTGGACCAAGAGCCTATACCTTATTAGCAAGATTATTCATCAAATAATGAATAACTTTCAGTGGTAAGAATCAGCTGCAGGAGAGAATGAGAGTTAGAATTATAATCCTGAGGAGTCTAAGAGACTAGCTAGTCTATAAAAGCTAAAAGGACCCAGAATTTATGGCTTTCCTAAACTGAGGTTGTCTACATTTACTCACTTCTATTGCATTCCAATTGTAGAATGATGGGGACCTCAGAAGCTGTGCCTACAAGGACTTCCATTCTACTGTTCCATTCATGCCCTGATTGCATCCTGTAGCCTTTCTGAAAACCAAATAAATAATGCTGGATGAAGCCTACAGTGTCTTCTGAGTTTGTCTAAACTCAAGATCAATGCTGCTATCAAGCAGAGATGGCATGGCAATCACAGAACAGATTTGGCTCCTATGCTAGGAGGCTAGTAAACATAATTATGAAGAGTACTCTTTCTTTGAAAATATGTCGGCCGGGCGCGGTGGCTCACGCTTGTAATCCCAGCACTTTGGGAGGCCGAGGCGGGCGGATCACGAGGTCAGGAGATCGAGACCACGGTGAAACCCCGTCTCTACTAAAAAATACAAAAGATTAGCCGGGCATGGTGGCGGGCGCCTGTAGTCCCAGCTACTCGGAGAGGCTGAGGCAGGAGAATGGCGTGAACCCGGGAGGCGGAGCTTGCAGTGAGCCGAGATTGCGCCACTGCACTCCAGCCTGGGCGACAGAGTGAGACTCCGTCTCAAAAAAAAAAAAAAAAAAAAAAAAAAAAAAAAAAAAAAAAGAAAATATGTCATAGATTCCAAGGGAAAACTTCCAAGCAAAATCTCATCAGACTTCAGTTAATTTGGAAGACGGAATTGAGGCTGCTTAGGTCTCCCATATTTCCATATCTAACTGTTTACCAAGAAGGCCTATTCTATTAAACTCTTGTTTGAACCTATTCTGTCCACTCTGCCCTCACTTCCATTGTATTAGTTCATAAGCTAATCACTTCATTTCTAGATTAGTTCAATAAAGGGAGAATTGAACTTACTGTCTTCCTTCTATCTCACCGCCCACCAAAGCATCCGTCACACACAACAAGAGTGATCTAAAATAGGATACAGGCTATATACCAAGGAGCTAAGTCTCTTTCAATTGTCCTTTCTAATCACATATTCTATTGCTTCAAACACACACACACGCACACACACACACACAATTTACATACTTACACCCATGTCAGGAGGGTTGCCCCAGTTCATCACTAGAGGCATCGCCTCACCCAGGAAGTGCAAGGGGTCAGGGAATTCCCTTTCCTAGTCAAAGAAAGGGGTGACAGACGGCACCTAGAAAATCGGGTCACTCCCACCCTAATACTGCACTTTTCCAATGGGCTTATCAAACGGCACAACAGGAGATTGTATCCTGCACCTGGCTCCGAGGCTCCTACGCCCACGGGGCCTTGCTCATTGCTAGCACAGCAGTCTGAGATCAAACTGCAAGGTGGCAGCGAGGCTGGGGGAGGGGCGCCAGCCATTGCTCAGGCTTGAGTAGGTAAACAAAGCGGCCGGGAAGCTCAAACTGGGTGGAGCCCACCACAGCTCAAGGAGGCCTGCCTGCCTCTGTAGGCTTCACCTCTAGGGGCAGGGCACAGACAAACAAAAGATAGCAATAACCTCTGCAGACTTAAATGTCCCTGTCTGACAGCTTTGAAGAGAGTAGTGGTTCTCCCAGCACACAGTTTGAGATCTGAGAATGGGCAGACTGCCTCCTCAAGTGGGTCCCTGACCCCCGAGTAGCCTAACTGGGAGGCACCCCCTAGTAGGGGCAGACTGACACCTCACACGGCCGGGTACTCCTCTGAGACAAAACTTCCAGAGGAACGATCAGGCAGCAGCATTTGCAGTTCACCAATACCTGCTGTTCTGCAGTCACAGCTGCTGATACCCAGGCAAACAGGGTCTGGAGTGGACCTCCAGTAAACTCCAACAGACATGCAGCTGAGGGTCCTGACTGTTAGAAGGAAAACTAACAAACAGAAAGGACATCCACACCAAAAACCCATCTGTACATCACCATCATCAAAGACCAAAGGTAGATAAAACCACAAAGATGGGGAAAAAAACAGAGCAGAAAAACCGGAACTCTAAAAATCAGAGCACCTCTCCTCCTCCAAAGGAATGGAGCTCCTCACCAGCAACGGAACAAAGCTGGACGGAGAATGACTTTGACGAGTAGAGAGAGGAAGGCTTCAGAAGATCAAACTACTCTGAGCTAAAGAAGGAAGTTTGAACCAATGGCAAAGAAGTTAAAAACTTTGAAAAAAAATTAGATGAATGGATACCTAGAATAACCAAGGCAGAGAAGTCCTTAAAGGACCTGATGGAGCTGAAAACCACAACACAAGAACTACTTGATGAATGCACAAGCCTCAGTAACCGATGTGATCAACTGGAAGAAAGGGTATCAGTGATGGAAGATGAAATGAATGAAATGAAGTGTGAAGAGAAGTTTAGAGAAACAAGAATAAAAAGAAACGAACAAAGCCTTCCAGAAATATGGGACTATGTGAAAAGACCAAATCTACGTCTGATTGGTGTACCTGAAAGTGATGAGGAGAATGGAACCAAGTTAGAAAACAGTCTGCAGGATATTATCCAGGAGACTTCCCCAATCTAGCAAGGCAGGCCAACATTCAGATTCAGGAAATATGGAGAATGCCACAAAGATACTCCTTGAGAAGAGCAACTCCAAGACACATAATTGTCAGATTCACCAAAGTTGAAATGAAAGAAAAAATGTTAAGGGTGGCCAGAGAGAAAGGTCGGGTTACCCACAAAGGGAAGCCCATCAGACTAACGGCAGATCTCTTGGCAGAAACTCTACAAGCCAGAAGAGAGTGGGGGCCAATATTCAACATTCTTAAAGAAAGGAATTTTCAACCCAGAATTTCATATCCAGCCAAAATAAGCTTCATAAGTGAAGGAGAAATAAAATACTTCACAGACAAGCAAATGCTGAGAGATTTTGTCACCACCAGGCCTGCCCTAAAAGAGCTCCTGAAGGAAGCACTAAACATGGAAAGGAACAACCGGTACCAGCCATGGCAAAAACATGCCAAATTGTAAAGACCATCAAGGCTAGGAAGAAACTGCATCAACTAATGAGAAAATAAACAGCTAACATCATAATGACAGGATCAAATTCACACATAATAATACTAACCTTAAACGTAAATGGGCTAAATGCTCCAATTAAAAGGCACAGACTGCCAAATTGGATAAAGAGTCAAGACCCATCAGTGTGCTGTATTCAGGAAACCCATCTCACATGCAGAGACACACATAGGCTCAAAACAAAAGGATGGAGGAAGATCTGCCAAGCAAACGGAAAACAAAATAAAAGCAGGGGTTGCAATCCTAGTCTCTGATAAAACAGACTTTAAACCAACAAAGATCAAAAGAGACAAAGAAGGTCATTACATAATGGTAAAGGGATCAATTCAAGAAGAACTAACTATCCTAAATATATATGCACCCAATACAGGGGCACCCAGATTCATAAAGCAAGTCCTTAGTGACCCACAAAGTGACTTAGACTCCCACACAATAATAATGGGAGACTTTAACACCCCACTGTCAACATTAGACAGATCAACGAGACAGAAAGTTAACAAGCATATCCGGGAATTGAACTCAGCTCTGCACCAAGCGGACCTAATAGACATCTACAGAACTCTCCACCCCAAATCAACAGAATATACATTCTTTTCAGCGCCACACCACACCTATTCCAAAATTGACCACATAGTTGGAAGTAAAGCTCTCCTCAGCAAACATAAAAGAACAGAAATTATAACAAACTGTCTCTCAGACCACGGTGCAATCAAACTAGAACTCAAGATTAAGAAACTCACTCAAAACCACTCAACTACATGGAAACTGAACAATCTGCTCCTGAATGACTACCGGGTACATAATGAAATGAAGGCAGAAATAAAGATCTTCTTTGAAACCAACGAGAACAAAGACACAACATACCAGAATCTCTGGGACACATTAAAAGCAGTGTGTAGAGGGAAATTTATAGCACTACATGCCCACAAGAGAAAGCAGGAAAGATCCAAAATTGACACCCTAACAGCACAATTAAAAGAACTAGAAAAGCAAGAGCAGACACATTCAAAAGCTAGCAGAAGGCAAGAAATAACTAAGATCAGAGCAAAACTGAAGGAAATAGAGACACAAAAAAACCTTCAAAAAATTAATGAATCCAGGAGCTGGTTTTTTGAAAAGATCAACAAAATTGATAGACTGCTAGCAAGACTAATAAAGAAGAAAAGAGAGAAGAATCAAATACACGCAATAAAAAATGATAAAGGGGATATCACCACCGATCCCACAGAAATACAAACTACCATCAGAGAATATTATAAACACCTCTACGCAAATAAACTAGAAAATCTAGAAGAAATGGATAAACTCCTTGACACATACACTCTCCCAAGACTAAACCAGGAAGAAGTTGAATCTCTGAATAGACCAATAACAGGCTCTGAAATTGCGGCAATAATTAATAGCTTACCAACCAAAAAAAGTCCAGGACCAGATGGATTCACAGCCGAATTCTACCAGAGGTACAAGGAGGAGCTGCTACCATTCCTTCTGAAACTATTCCAATCAACAGAAAAAGAGGGAATCCTCCCTGACTCATTTTATGAGGCCAGCATCATCCTGATACCAAAGCCTGGCAGAGACACAACAAAAAAAGAGAATTTTAGACCAATATCCTTGATGAACATTGATGCAAAAATCCTCAATAAAATACCGGCAAACCAAATCCAGCAACACATCAAAAAGCTTATCCACCATGATCAAGTGGGCTTCATCTCTGGGATGCAAGGCTGGTTCAACATACGAAAATCAATAAACGTAATCCAGCATATAAACAGAACCAAAGACAAAAACCACATGATTATCTCAATAGATGCAGAAAAGGCCTTTGACAAAATTCAACAACCCTTCATGCTAAAAACTCTCAATAAATTAGGTACTGATGGGACGTATCTCAAAATAATGAGCTATCTATGACAAACCCTCAGCCAATATCATACTGAATGGACAAAACCTGGAAGCATTCCCTTTGAAAACTGGCACAAGACAGGGATGCCCTCTCTCACCACTCCTATTCAACATAGTGTTGGATGTTCTGGCCAGGGCAATCAGGCAGGAGAAGGAAATAAAGGGTATTCAATTAGGAAAAGAGGAAGTCAAATTGTCCCTGTTTGCAGATGACATGATTGTATATCTAGAAAACCCCATCAACTCAGCCCAAAATCTCCTTAAGCTGATAAGCAACTTCAGCAAAGCCTCAGGATACAAAATCAATGTGCAAAAATCACAAGCATTCTTATACACCAATAACAGACAAACAGAGAGCCAAATCATGAGTGAACTCCCATTCACAATTGCTTCAAAGAGAATAAAATACCTAGGAATCCAACTTACAAGGGATGTGAAGGACCTCTTCAAGGAGAACTACAAACCACTGCTCAATGAAATAAAAGAGGATACAAACAAATGGAAGAACATTCCATGCTCATGGGTTGGAAGAATCAATATCGTGAAAATGGCCATACTGCCCAAGGTAATTTATGGATTCAATGCCATCTCCATCAAGCTACCAATGACTTTCTTCAGAGAATTGGAAAAAACTACTTTAAAATTCATATGGAACCAAAAAAGAGCCCGTATTGCCAAGTCAATCCTAAGCCAAAAGAACAAAGCTGGAAGCATCACGCTACCTGACTTCAAACTATACTACAAGGCTACAGTAACCAAAACAGCATGGTACTGGTACCAAAACAGAGATATAGACCAATGGAACAGAACAGAGCCCTCAGAAATAATGCTGCATATCTACAACTATCTGATCCTTGACAAACCTGACAAAAACAAGCAATGGGGAAAGGATTCCCTATTTAATAAATGGTGCTGGGAAAACTGGCTAGCCATATGTAGAAAGCTGAAACTGGATGCCTTCCTTGCACCTTATACAAAAATTAATTCAAAATGGATTAAAGACTTACATGTTAGACCTAAAACCATAAAAACCCTAGAAGAAAACCTAGGCAATACCCTTCAGGACATAGGCATGGGCAAGGACTTCATGTCTAAAACACCAAAAGCAATGGCAACAAAAGTCAAAATTGACAAATGGGATCTAATTAAACTAAAGAGCTTCTGCACAGCAAAAGAAACTACCATCAGAGTGAACAAGCAACCTACAGAATGGGAGAAAATTTTTGCAACCTACTCATCTGACAAAGGGCTAATATCCAGAATCTACAATGAACTCCAACTAATTTATAAGAAAAAAACAAACAACCCCATCAAAAAGTGGGCAAAGGATATGAACAGATACTTCTCAAAAGAAGACATTTATGCAGCCAAAAAAAAACCCATGAAAAAATGCTCATCATCCCTGGCCATTAGAGAAATGAAATCAAAACCACAACGAGATACCATCTCACACCAGTTAGAATGGCGATCATTAAAAAGTCAGGATACAACAGGTGCTGGAGAGGATGTGGAGAAATAGGAACACTTTTACACTGTTGGTGGGACTGCAAACTAGTTCAACCATTGTGGAAGTTGGTGTGGCGATTCCTCAGGGATCTAGAACTAGAAATACCATTTGACCCAGCCATCCCATGACTGGGTACATACCCAAAGGATTATGAATCATGCTGCTATAAAGACACATGAACATGTATGTTTATTGCGGCACTATTCACAATAGCAAAGACTTGGAACCAACCCAAATGTCCAACAATGATAGACTGGATTAAGAAAATGTGGCACATATACACCATGAAATGCTATGCAGCCATAAAAAATGATGAGTCCATGTCCTTTGTAGGGACCTGGATGAAGCTGGAAACCATCATTCTCAGCAAACTATTGCAAGGACAAAAAACCAAACACCATATGTTCTCACTCATAGGTGGGAATTGAACAATGAGAACACATGGACACAGGAAGGGGAACATCACACACTGGGGACTGTTGTGGGGTTGGGGGAGGGGGGAAGGATAGCATTAAGAGATATACCTAGTGCTAAATGAAGAGTTAATGGGTGCAGCACACCAACATGGTGCATGTATACATATGTAACAAACCTGCACATTGTGCACATGTACCCTAAAACTTAAAGTATAATAATAATTTAAAAAAAAAGAAAAAAGACTCAAATAAGTAAAATCAGAGATGAAAAAGGAGACGTTACATCTGGTAACACAGAAATACAAAGTAGCATAAGAGACAATTACATACCAACAAATTGGTTAATCTAGAAGGAATGGGTGAATTCATGGGCTCATACAACCTACAAAATTGAATCATGAAAAAAGAGAAATTCTGAACAGACTAATAACAAGCAACAGGATGGAATCAGTAATAAAAAGTCTCCAATCAAATAAAAGCCCAGGGCCTGATGGCTTCACTGCTGAATTCTACCAAACATTAAGAGAAGAAAGAATATTAGGTTGGTACAAAAGTAATAGGGGTTTTTTGCATTACTTTTAATGGCAAAAACAGCAATTACTTTTGCACCAACCCAATGATCAGTTCTACTCAAACTACTCCAGAAAATTAGAGAGGAGGAATTATTTCCAAATTTATTCAACAAATCCAGCATTACCCTGATACCAAAATCAGACAAGGACACAATAACAAAAGAAAACTACAAGCCAACATTTCTGCTGAACATAGATGCAAACATCCCCAAGAAAGTATAAGCAAACCAAATTTAATAACACATTAAAAAGATCATTCACCAGGATCAAGCGGGATTCATCTCAGGGATGAATGGTTCAACATATGCAAATCAATAAACATAATATATCACATTAACAGAACAAAAACAAAAACCATATAATCATTTCAATAGATGCACAACAAGAATTTGATAAAATTCAACATGACTTCATGATAAAAATTCCCAATAAATTATAGAAGAAATGTACCTCAACACAATAAAGACAATCCATGACAAACTCAAACCTAGTATCATATTGAATGGGGACATGCTGAAACCTCTAATAACCTCCTCATTATTAAATTGTGAATAAGAGAAGGATGTCCACTTTCACCACTTCTATTCAGGATAGTACTGAAAGTCCTACTCAGAGCAATTAGGCAAAAGAAAGAAATAAAAGACATCCAAATTGGAAAGGGAGAAGTTAAATTGTTTGCAAATGACATGATCTTATATATAGAAACCCTAGAGACTCCACTAAAAACTTAGAACTAATACATTTAAAACATTGCAGAAAATAAAGTCAACATACAAAAATGAGTAGTGTTTCTACACACTAATAGTTAACTGTTTGAAAATGAAATTAAGAAAATAACCCCATTTACAATAGCTACAAAAATAAAATACTTAGGCATAAATTTAACCAATAAGTGGCATAAATTTAATCAATAAGGCACAAATTTAACCAATAAATTTAACCAATAAATAAATTTAACCATAAATTTAACCAATAAGTTATTTAACCAATAAACCATAAGTTTAACCAAATAAGCTCAAGAAGATAAAAATAAATGGAAAAATATTCCATGCTCATATACTGGAAGAATTAATATGGTTACAATGACCCTTCTACCCAAAGCACTGTGAAGATTCAAAGCAATTCTTATCACAATACCAATGACATTCTTCACAGAAATAGAAAAAACAATCCTAAAATGTGTATGGAATGACAAAAGACCTCAAAAAGCCAAAGCAATCTTGAGAAAAATGAACAAAGATGAAAGCATTACACTGATTTCAAAATATACTACAAAGCTATAGTAACCAAAACAGCATGGTACCAGCATAAAAATGGATACATAGAAAAATAACACAGAATAGAGAACACAAAAATAAATTCATTCATTTACAGCCTACTGATTTTTGACAAAGTTGCCAAGAATACACAGTGGAGAAAGAACAGTCTCTTCAATAATTAGTGCTGGGAAAACTGGATATCCACATGCAAAAGAATGAAGCTAGATCCTTATCTCTCACCAAATACAAAAATCAACTTGAAAAGCCTGAAATGTGAGACCCAAAACAATGAAACTACTAGAAGAAAACATAGGAGAAATGCTTCAAGACATTGATCTGGGCAAAAATGTTTTGGATAAGACCCCAAAAGCACAGGCAACAGAAAAAAACAGAAAACTGTGATTGCATCAAACTAAAAATCTTATGCACAGCAAAGGAAATAATCAAAGAGTGAAAAGACAGCACACAGAATGGAAGAAAATATTTGCAAACTATGCACCTGACAAGGGGTTAATATTCACAATATATAAGAAACTCAAATAACAACAAAAACACTAAATTTTCCAATTTTAAAATGAGCAAAAAACCTCAATATACATTTCTCCAAAGAAAATATATCTGCTGATAAGATGATCAACAGATATATTGTAAAAATCCTCAGCATCATTAATCATCACGAAAATGCAAATTGAAACCTCAATGAGATATCACTTCATTCCAAATAGAAGGGCTATTATAAAGAAAAATAACAAATGCTAGTGTGGATGTGGAGAAAGGGAACTCATACACTTTGGCTGGGAATGTCAATTACTATAGCCATTATGGAAAACAGTATGCAGATTCCTCAAAAAAATGAAAAGTAGAGCTATCTTGTGATCCAATAATCCCATTACTAGGCATATAATCAAAGGAATTTAAATAAGTATGTTGAAGAAATATCTGCACTGCCATGTTTATTACACTGCTTGCTATTCATAATAACCAAGATATAGAATCGACCTAAGTGTCCATCAACAGATGGATGGACAAAAAATGTGACATATAAACATAATGTAATACTATTCAGCCATAAAAAAGTAAGAAACCCTGTCATTTGTGGCAATATGAACGAACCTGGAGAAAATCATGTTAAATGAAAGATGTCAGGCACAGAAAGACAAATATGGCGTGACCTCATGAAAATGTGAAATCTAAAGAAATTGATCTCACTGAAGTAGAGAGTAGAATAGCAGTTAACAGAGGCTGGGAGAGAAGAAGGAAAAAGAGGATAGGGAAAAATTGGTCAACAGATACAAAGGTTATAGTTAGATAGGAGAAATAAGTTCTGGTGTTCTATTGCACAGTAGGGTGACCGTAGTTAACAATGTTGTATTGCATATTTCGAAATAGCTAGAAGAGGGAATTTGAATGTTCTCAGCACAAAGAAAGGATAAATGTATGAGGTGATGGATATGCTAAATATCTTTGATTTTTGCACAACATATACATTTATAGAAACATCATACCTATGTGCAATTACGTATAAATATGTACTATTATGTGTTAACAAAATAGATACTTTTTTTAAATTCACATTTATAGCTTTGTACATAGATATTTTTAAAGTTACCCTATACACACTCATATTCAGGATTATTTATCAGGTCCATGAATATGACAGCCATTTGATCAAGAAGCATTATGTTTTCCAATGCTATCTTTGAAAAATATAGGTCATAGTTCTATAAAATGAAAAATTACAGACATATATCCTCATGAAACTGCACAACAAAATATTTTTGAAACAGACTATGGCATTCTGTTAGCTATATTACTCCAGAATTATCTTACATCCAGGTGAACTTGAATTTATCTTTTCAAACTAAATAATCTAGAAAAAGGAAGTGGTAGACACATAAAACACACAATCAAATGCTTTATAATAATTTGGCTTAAAACAAGTTTCAATATGATGCTTCAACCATGCAACAACCCAAAGCTAATGTAAAAAAGAGTAGACATACATTATGTGACAAAAAAGAAAACTCCAGCCAGCTTTTAAACTAGGAAGTTAAGAAGAAAACGGCATACAATCTGGTATTTTCAATTAACACTCTATATGTTTCTTCAATCCATGACCTGTCTGAAATTATTGAAACCTTTTCTACATGCTGCCTCAATTTGTGTGAATCAATCCCGAGTGTGAGAAAGAATGGAGCGAAAAAAATTCTCTCTGGTCATTGCCACTGACGTAAATATCACAAAGTTGTGAAGTAACAAACACGAGAGAATAACATAAACCACATGAAAATATCCCTTTGGGGCTTGCACAAAAGAAGACTGGATTCAGGTGGATTAAATAAGAAGTTTATTTAAAAGTTTTTCTTTCCCTCAGATCAAATCATCATAATGGCTATAATTATTTTTTTCCTAAATAATCTCCTTGCACTGCTGTCCCAAAATGTAATTCCTGTTGCAGACTTTTTATAGCCCCAAGGAGAAAAAAAAATCTATTGACTGTTGTTTTTGTTTCGTTCTAATTATAATGGAAAAGGTACTTGCACCAACTTTAAATCCCCTATGTCCACACTGTATGCAAAAATCAGAAAGGGTTATGAAAATACACTCTCCTCTGATAATTTCTGTAGATGTTTCAATTGCATATCCATGTTTTTAAACCGAAATCTCAGCCTTTGCACATATTTTGACACTAGGAAGTGAGTGAGGGAGGACAATAACAGAATTTGAAGTTGATTTTGTGAAGTCTATTGAACCTGAGCCAAACAAAAACCACATGCAAACAAACAAAAAAAAACTTCACATGATAATGCAATTCAGAAAAATAATCTTGTTTTTAAAACGCTTACATTAAAAAGAATAAATTATGTTTTTTCTTGTATCCAGTCATAATTCTGAAGTAATTCATCATGAAGACTTTCTGGATAGTTATGAAAAGAATTGTTGCTATATTTATGTATTTGAGTATTGAGTAAGAGTAGTCATTCAATTCCTGCAAACACTTGCATTACTGGGCATGAGGTTCACAGTTGCTTCACCCTTCTTATGTGTCTATGACACAATTCTATGTGGTATAGCATAAGTAAGCCATACTGTGAGATGTGTAGGCAAATAGAATATAAATACAACGCCAAAGCATGCTGGAAAGTTTCAATTGATGTTGAAAGAAAACAAAACCTATGAAATAGATAGAGAATATCTATCACCTAGTAAGAGTGGAAAGAGAACAAGCCCTTGCGTGGTATGGCAGGATCCACACCATCTCTGGCTGAGTTCAGATGAAGGCAATTCTTGAGAGAACCCCACACTGCTTCCTATTTTCTTTGTAAGATTACCTCTCACCATCACTACCCTAGAACAGTTCAATCTTTTCCTCACTACAAGCTGCATCCCCCCTTCTCCCCCCTGCCTTTCCATCCTGAAATATATTCATGTCTCCTGATTGATAATACTTTTTCACTTCATTTTAATGTCCTTTCTACTTACCAGTCAGTACATAGCACCCTCTGTTTTTATGCCAACAATCTAAACAAATGCCCCATTGTTGGCCTTAATTCTCATTGTAACTTCATGTACTCTTACTCTTACCCCTAACATCATCACTAATGACTCTCTCGTTTACCAAATTTCATGAATTTCTGTCAGTCAGTGACACTGACCTTTCTGGCACTTTCAATGCTAGAGACAGTATTGGAAGTCTCTAGTATTCTCCCTTGACTTTTAAACTTTCATTATTCTCCTCCTTTCCTATAAGTTATCCATTTCTGTATCCTCTTCCTCCTTTTAATAAGAATAGCTATTATCATAAAATCAAAATCAGTATTTCATTGCATTTTAGTATATACAATACATGCTAGCTTACTTACCCTATTTGATTCTCCAAAACTCTTTCTCACCATTGATTTACTTCCTTGCTGAAGTTAATTAAGTGCACTCAGAATTTCAACTGTAAAACTGCTGAAAGTAGATTACAAAACTCCTGCAATCCGAATCTCCTACATCTACTACAGTTTCTTATTTCAAACTATCTTCAGAACATTTTCTCTTGGAAATTTGCTGACAGGCTCAAATTCAAACCAGCAAAATTAAACTTATCTTCCCCTTCTACCCAATTTGCCCTTCCTGCAGGAAGAGAAAATCGTGGATAGGCAATAATCTTCTACCACCTTACTCTACTTCTAGATTTGGAATTTGCAGTGCAGTGACTGGTGATATGATAAAACCAAATTAGGCAAAAAAAAAAGCTCCATCTGTTTCTTCCCAATCCATTTTCCTTCATCCCTGCCCTGAGACAAGGGCCATTAAGCACAGAACAACATGTAATGTGGATGAACAGATCCCAAACAGCAAAGATTAATCCCATGAAAGTGGGCTTGATCCTCAAAATAAGCAAACAAATTAGCTTGGTAAACAGAATTTGGGAAGGATGGCTTGAGAGGCAGAGATCCCTAGAAGTGGCTTTTAATAAATTAAATGGAGTTTCTAAAGTGAATGGGGAGGTTTCAAGAGGGTTGAAAAACATCAGTAAAAAACCCAAGCTTAGAGAGTAGTGGCTTATGACTGATTCATCTGACTGAAAGTGTCACCTAGGCTGAAACTAAGACAAAGTACAATGGATACCGCCACCAACAACAACTGAACTACGATGGCAATTCAGACACATAAATACATGCCTAAAATTATTCCTAGTGCCCTATTAAGAAGGGACCTATAGAAAATAGTATGCTAGAGAAAAGCCTGGAGCAGGGAGGCAAGATTTCCTGCCAAGGAATGTATTCTAATGCCAAGAAAGGGATCTGATAAACTATTTCCCATGGATGTCTCTTTTCCCATAATATACTTTATTATCCCATCCAGAGGACGCAGAAAATGACCAGCATATGAAGTTTCCTTACCTTTTCTCCCTTTAGTGAGATTTTTGTTTTAATTGTTTGTTTTTCAACTACTATTGAATATTGGCTGGGGTACATTTGGGTGTGGTGTGTGTGTTTGTGTGTGTGTGAATGTGTTGTTTCTATTGCCAAAATTTCCCCAAGTATATATTTTTTAACATGGCTGTCATCTCAGTTTTAATAATACTTTAGTACTTTACCCCCACTTAACATATATGACTACATTTTTCCATTTGCTGATCATCCTTTTAACTCCTCCATGGTTGTTCTTTTTTCTCTTTTTTTAGAGCAGTCTTGGAGGAAGGTGTAGAGATTTCCCATATTCTCCCTTCTTCTAAACATGCATTGCCTCCCCCATTATCACCATTACCCCCAGAGTGGTACATTTATTATAATTGATGAACCTACCTTTACACATGCATCATAATCACCCCAAATCCATTTTACATTACGGTTCACTCTTGGTTTTGTAGATTCAGTGGGTTTGGGAAAATGTATAATGACATGTAGCCACCATTACAGTATTTTGCAGAGTATTTTCACTGCCCTGAGAATCCTCTATGTTTTGCTACTTATTCCTTCCCCATCCCCTGGAAACCACTGATCTTTTCATTGTCACTACAGTTTTGTCTTTTCGGGAATGTCATTTAGTTGGGATCATACAGTATGCAGTCTTCTCAGTTTGGATTCTTTTACCTAGTATTATGCATTTAAGGTTCCTTCATGTCATTTTGTCTCTGGATAGTTGATTTCTTTTAGTGCTGAATAACATTCCACTGTTTAGATGAATCACAGTATATTTATCCATTCACCTACTAAAGTACATCTTGGTTGCTTCCAGGTTTGGGCAATTATAAATGAAGGCTCTGTAAACATGTGTGTGCTGGGTTTTGTGAACATAAATTTGTGACTGCTTTGGGTAAATATCAAGAAGTGCAGTTACTGGCCATCAGAGAAATGCAAATCAAAACCACAATGAGATACCATCTCACACCGGTTAGAATGGCCATCATTAAAAAGTCAGGAAACAACAGGTGCTGGAGAGGATGTGGAGAAATAGGAACACTTTTACACTGTTGGTGGGACTGTAAACTAGTTCAACCATTGTGGAAGTCAGTGTGGCGATTCCTCAGGGATCTAGAACTAGAAATACCATTTGACCCAGCCATCCCATTACTGGGTACATACCCAAAGGACTATAAATCATGCTGCTATAAAGACACATGCACACGTATGTTTATAGTGGCACTATTCACAATAGCAAAGAGTTGGAACCAACCCAAATGTCCAACAACGATAGACTGGATTAAGAAAATGTGGCACATATACACCATGGAATACTATGCAGCCATAAAAAATGATGAGTTCATGTCCTTGGAAGGGACCTGGATGAAGCTGGAAACCATCATTCTCAGCAAACTATCACGAGGACAAAAAAACAAACACCACATGTTCTCACTCATAGGTGGGAATTGAACAATGAGAACACATGGACACAGGAAGGGGAACATCACACACTGGGGACTGTTGTGGGGTGGGGGGAGGGGGGAGGGATAGCATTAGGAGATATACCTAAGGCTAAATGACGAGTTACTGGGTGCAGCACACCAACATGGCACATGTATACATATGTAACTAACCTGCACGTTGTGCACATGTACCCTAAAACATAAAGTATAATAAAAATAATAATAATAAAACAAAATGAGGTAGATTTAAAAATTGAAAAAAAAAGAAGTGCAGTTACTCGATCTTAGGTAAGAATATGTTTAGTTTTGTAAAAAACTGCCAAATTGTCTTCCAAGGTGGCTGTACCAGTTTGCATTCCCCCCAGCAAGAAATGAGAGTTCCTATTGCTCCACCTCCTTGCTAGCATTTGGTGTTGTCAGTGTTCCAGATTATGGCCTTTCTAATAGCTGTGTAGTGGTGCCTCGTTGTTGTTTTAATTTGTATTTTCCTGACGACATAAGATGTGGAACATTTTTTCAGATGCTTATTTTCCATTTGTATATCTTCTCTGATGCAATGTCTTTTAAGGTCTTGGCCCATTTTTTAAATTGGGTGGTTTTGCTTTCTTTTTGTTGGATGTTAAGAGTTCTTTGTATATTTTGGATGACAGTCTTTTATCAGGTGTGTCTTTGGCAAATATTTTCTCTCATTCTGTGACTTGTTCTCTCATTCACTTGATATTATACTTCACAGTGCAGAAGTTTTTAATTTTAATTAAATCCAATTTATCCACTGGAGTTTTCATTTAGTCTATAAATTATGAAATCATAAAGATTACGGTAAGTTATCCATTTTTGGAATTGGATATACAGAAAGAAGGGGATTGGGAAGCTTGGTGATGAAATGTAGTAAATATTTATTGAGTTATCTTCCAAGAGCTCTTGTCAGTTATCATTTTATTTGCCTGTGTTTGCTTTCTCTTTTAAGCTGTATTATATGCTCTTTCAGAAGACAGATCATGTCTCATTACTCTTTCTTACCCCTTAGAATTTAGAATATTCCTTTGTAATACGTAAATGCTTAATAAATACTTAGATGGTGGATTTTTATCTACATCTTTGGTAAAAATCCAGAAAAAGATTTTATTAGGGATCTGCTTATAAATAATTCTTCATATAAAAATATCCTTGAACATCCAGGAATTCTAATATTTAAATATTCAGATCTGTAATATAATTAACTTTCACAAAACTAATAAAAACCTGTGTGTGTGTGTGTGTGTGTGTGTGTGTGTGTGTGTGTGTGTATTCTGAGATCACTGAACAACTAGGAGCTGGCCACAGCCCCAGAAATCAGAGAAACAAACTTGGAATCTTATTCCTCTTGCATACTTCTTGTAACTACTATTTGAATTAATTTTTATTCACTGAAAAAAAGGCAATATATTTTAGCAAAGTTTCTTCCATCATTGAAAAGTTAAAGAGGCTGCATGCAGTGGTTCACGCCTGCAATCCCAGCACTTTGGGAGGCCAAGGCGGGCAGATCACCTGAGGTCAGGAGTTAGAGACCAGCCTGGCCAACATAGTGAAACCCCATCTCTACTAAAAATACAAAAAAAATTAGCCGGGCGTGGTGGTGTGTGCCTGTAGTCCCAGCTACTCGGGAGACTGAGGCACAGTGAGCCGAGATGGTTCCACCACATGCCAGCCTAGGCAACAGAGTGAGACTCTGTCTCAAAATAAATAAATAAATAATAACAAGAGAAGACTTTTTGTCTTTCTGTGCCTGGCTTATTTCACTTAGCATAACATCTTGCAGGTACATTCATGTTGTCACAAATCTGTTAGTTTTGGGTTTGTCACATATGGCTTTATAGCACTGAAGTACTTTCTATTATGTTGAGAATTCTTATTATGATGTTAAATTTTGTCAAATGCTTTTTCTGCATTTATTGAGATAATCATATAATTGTTATCCTTCATTCTGTTAATGTAATGTATTATATTCATTGATTTACGTATGTTGAATCATCCTTGCATCCCAGGGATAAATCCCACTTGATCACAGTATATGATCCTTTTAATAATGTGCTGTTGAAATCAGTTTGCCAGTATTTTGTTGGAGATTTTTGCATCTGTATTTATCAGAAATGTTAGCCTTAGCCTGTAATTTTCGTTTCTTGCAGTGTCTTTGTCTGGCTTTGGTATCGAGGTGGTATGGTTTAGCTCTGTGCCCCCACTCGAATCTCACCTTACATTGTAATAATCCCCATGCATCAAGGGCAGGGCCAGGTGGAGGTAATTGGAGCATGGAGGTGGTTCCCTCATGCTGTTCTCACGACAATGAGTGAGCCTCATGAGATGTGATGGTTTTATAAGCATCTGGCATTTCCTCTGCTTACACTCATTCTCTCTCCTGCTGCTCTGTTAAGAGATAGATGCCTTCTGCCACGACTGTAAGTTTCCTGAGGCCTTCTCAGCTGATATAGTTTGGTTGTGTCCCCACCCAAATCTCACCTTGAGATTTGAATTGTTAACTCCCTTAATTCCCACATGTAGTGGGAGGGACCCGATAAGAGGTAATTGAATCATGGGATAGGTCTTTCCAATACTGTTCTCGTGATAGTGAATAAGTCTCACGAGAGCTGATGGTTTTATAAATGGGACTTCCCCTGCACAAGCCCTCTTGTCTGCTGCCATGTTAGACGTGCTTTTGCTTCTCTTTTGCCTTCTGCCATGATTGTGAGGCCTCCCCAGCCATGTGGAAATGTGAGTCCATTAAACCTCTTTCCTTTATAAATTACCTGGTCTCAGGTATGTCTTTATTGGCAGCATAAGAACTGACTAATACACCATTCATGCAGAAATGTGAGTCAATTAAACCTCTTTTCCTTGTAAATTACCCAGTCTTAGGTACTTCCTCATAGCAGCCTGAGAACAGACTAATACACAGGGTAATGCTGGCAACCTGAAGTTCATCAGATCCTACCAAATATTTACAAAATTAACACCAATCCTTCTCAAACTTTTCCAAAAAATTGAAGAGGAGGACTTCCAAACTTATTTATGAGGTCAGCATTACCCTAACAATTCTTTGTTGGAAGGTTTTTGATCGCTGATTCAATCTCCGTAGTCATTATTGTCCTATTCAGATTGTCTATTTTTTTAATCTATGATTCAGTCTTGGTAGTCTGTATGTTTCTATGACTTATTCATTTCTTCTAGGTTATACAATTTGTTGGTGTGTAATTGTTCTTAGTAGTATCTTATGATCCTTTGTATTTCTGTGGTGTCAGTTGTATGTCTACTTTCTCATTTATTATGTTTGAGTTTTCTTTGTTTTTTCTTAGTCTAGCTAAATATTTGTCCATTTTTTAATCTTTTGAAAGCATCAAGTGTTAGTTTCATTGATCCTTCCTATTGTTTTTCTAGTCTTTATTTCTGCTTTGATTTTTATTTTTATTATTTCCTTCCTTTTACTAACCCTGGGCTTAGTTTGTTCTTTCTTTTCTATTTTATTGGTATACAGCCATACATGCTGGACATAATCTCATCCATTTTGTTGAGATATAAAATTAAGTTATTTGAGATATTTCTTCATTCTTGATGTAGGTGTTTATAACTCTAAACTTACCTCTTAGAACTGCTTTTGCTGTATCTGATACGTTTTGCTAAGCTATGTTTCCATTTTCATTTATCCGAAAATATTTAAAATTTCCCTTTTGATTTCTTCTTGGTTGTTCAGGAGTGTGTTGTTTAATTTCCACATATTTGTGAATTTCCCAATTTTTCTCCTATTATTGGTTTCTAACTTTATATCTTTGTGGTTGGAAAAGATATTTGATATGATTTCAACCTTCTTAAATTTGTTAAGACTTGTTTTGTGAGCTAACCTATGATCTGTACTGGACAATGTTCCGTGTGAGCTTGAATAGAATGCGTATTCTGCTACTGATGGAATGTTCTGTGTTTGTCTTTTAGGTCCATTTAGGTCTATAGTGTTGTTCAAGCCCACTGTTCTGTTATTGATTTTCTGTTTGGATGATCTATCAATTGTTGACAGTGGAGTACTGACGTCTCCTACTATTATTATATTGCTGTCTATTTCTCCCTTCACTTCTGCTAATATTTGCTTTACAGATTTAAGTTTTCCTCACAAACTGTATTCTTAATCAAAGTCATTCTGCAAACACAGTCAGGAAAATCAGACTACTGTATCTGGGAAAAGGAAAAATTTATATCAATCTTCCTCTTTGAAGTGAAATTTCCATCTGTGACAAAGCTAGTTTCTAGCTCTACAACATTCCACAAATGCTTCTAGTTCACTGGGTTATACATACGATAGCAAATCTCAGAGAAGCATCTTTTTTCTACTAGTAAAGAGACCTATTTTCCAAAAATGTTCAAAAAAAGGAAAAAATATTACTCCAAACAGAGTTCTGGATTAAGACAATCAGAGTATTTAGAGAAAAGTCCTGTGAGTGGGAAATGCTGCAGACCTTGGCTATTTCCTGGCTTGGGTCTGGAAATCCTGTTTAGATCACCACTTCGATTTAAATATTGAGGCAAAGGGCAGAATCCGAAGTAAAGAAACAACCTTACAGGAAGGCTCACCTCTACTTGAGAATCTGTTTACAGAGATAATTTTCATGGCATCACCCAGAACTTTCGTACTCACATTAGTGTTTACTGCTTTATTCAATCTCCTATCTGTTGAGTTTACAAGAGTTATAGTAGTATAATAAGTGGGTGCCAAACTCCTTAGAGAAAATAGCTGATGAGAAACATTCTCTGTTTATCTCTGTTAAAGCAAGATAAGCAGGACGCTGTTAGCCTGGGGTTGTTTCTGTAAACCAAACTCTTCCAAAAGCAAACAGAAACTTAATTTAGAGGCATTCCTTGTAACTGATTAATTTTGTACTGATCTTTAGTCAATCACAGACAGCTAATCAGCCAATTGGCTATATAACTAGGGACCTCCATCACACCATGCCCAAATAAGGCAAATATCTAGCTCCAGCCGAATCAGGTAATTTCATTTTACTTCCATGTTCAACTTGTAAAATCTTGCTGGTCATGCTGCTAGAGCAGAGCTCTTGGTACCTCTTATGGTTTTGAGTGCTGCCCAATTCATGAGTTATTTTCTGCTCAAATAAAAATTGTCAGAATTATCTTATATAAGGTTTTTTCCCTAACACTTTCTAATATTGCTGAGAAATAATTTAAAACATATCCCTTTTGTATAAATAAGCCTCTAGAACCTAGGAGACATTTGGCACAAGGACAGTACACCTATATTAAGGACAGCATGCAGGCCGCAAAATAAAATTACTAATAATCATTAACTAAATGATCAAACATAACACCACTGATAACCGGACAAACTGACATCAATGCCTCTCGATGTCATACACTGAAAACACAACATCACCCACAAAGTACTACTGACCATAATGTAAAAAATGTAAACCTGACTCTAATTATGAAGAAACAGTCAAACTAATGCAAACTAAAGGACATTTTGCAAAATATCTAACCTAGACTAAAAAAAGTCCATGTTGTGAAAGATGAAAATAAATGGATATAGACAGATATATAGATAAATAAATAAACAATGACTGGAGACCTTCTAAATTAAAGGAGACTAAAGGGAAATGACAATTAAATACAATATATGATACTTTTATCAAATCTTAGGTTTTAAAACAAAAGGTGAAATCTGAATATAGACAGTATATTAAATAATAGTGCTATATCAAAGTTCAATTTCCTAAATTTAATAACTGAAATTTATTTATGTTGAAGAATATTCTATTCTTAGAAGATAAATGCAGCAAAATATTAGTAACTAACTGTCCAATGGTGTATGTATGTGTATGTATATATATATACATATACATGTGTATAGATTACATATATGTAAGTTGGAGGGAAATGGCAAAAAAAAGTTTATTTACTTGAACTATGATATTTGAAGTTCTTTTTCTGTCTTTCTCTGTTGCCCAGGCTGGAGGGCAGTGGCATGATCATAGCTCACTGCAGCCTCAAACTCCTGGGCTCAAGTACAACTCCTGCCTCAGCCTCCCAGTAGCTGAGATGACACCAGCTACTTGGGAGGCATGCCACCACGCCTGGCTAAATTTTTTTATTTTTCTAGAGATGGGGTCTCACTATGTTACACAGACTTGTCTCAAACTCCTGGCTTCAAATGATCCTCCTGTCTCAGTCTCCCAAAATGCTGAGATTACGGGTGTGAGCCACTGCACTTAGCCTGACTAGTTGAAGTTCTAATGTTAATAAATAAATGAACAGCCTTGGTCAGCAGTGTTGGAGTAATGTATTTTATTCGACTTATTTATTCAATAAATTGTTATTGAATGCACATCTTACATCAAGTATTTTTTAATCAGATTAAAAATACAGAGATCAATAAGATCCCCCAAGGAGCTCACATACAGTTTAATGGAGATACTACTTTGTAGTTCACTGTAGGACATCAGTTTCCAACACCATGCTTCTTTGTATTGTGTTCCATTTCAATATTAAAGCATCACATTTTTTCATAATGATATAAAATTCTAAAGATTAAAGGAGGTGTTGGTTATCGTCTAACAGGTCCTCAGGATTCATTTTTATCTGTTTTCCTTTAATGCACTTTCCCCTAGGGGAAGGAAAACTACAATCTTCATTCCTCAGATATCGTTGTAGCTAGAACTATAAATGCAAATTAATTTCTGCCAATTAGGTATCAATTAGGTGCACTCTCTGGGGTCTGGAAGGTGGAAGAGAATTAGAGAGCAACTTCCTGTTAATGGGTGCTGACAATCATGATTATGGAGGAGAGGCAGTTGTGGTGGCTGGACTCAGCTTCTCAGTGTCTGGTCTTTGGCTTTATGTGTGTCAGGTGGCAGCATTAGTTGCAGTGGTGGGGATTGAGATAGCAGAATCCTTCTGACTCCTGGATTGAAGTTATGGTGATATATCCTGAAACTCATTAATTGGATAGTCACTTTCCAACTCCTACTTCTCCAACCTTTCCAATAATGCATGTAAGTTTCTAATATCCTATATTATACCCCTTACTGTTTGAAATACATAGTGTTCTACTTCCTGCATTGAACTTTGGTGAATATGATTTGTTTCTAGATACGGCCCTGATCAATGGTTTCTTGTCCTTCTGAGTTTTATCTTAAAACAGAGTTTTAAGCCTATTGTTTATTTGGGACATTAGATAAAATGGGCTTAATTTAACCTTCTTTTATTGGTCACTAAATTCTAAAATATTTGGGGGAAATATGAGGAAGGTGGTGCTTCAAAGTCCTTTAAACATGAACTTGATTTTATTATGTATATATGTTATTTATAAATTATATTTCAATTTATAAGACTGCATTTTTTTCCATAAACTATCATTTCAAAATTGGCAAACTTTATTCTCAGTAAAGCGAAAAATGGAATCAGCTCATCCAACAATATAGAAAATTCTAAAATCACACATTGAAAGGAAAAGTAGATATGTCAATAAAATACTAGCACTATTTAATATACATTATAACAATTAACTACAACTTTAAACAACCTAGTAGAAGCTTTTACTAGAATTGGCAAATTTACACAAAGGAAAAATAGCCTACTGCGTTGGTCAGCATTGTGATTCCTGTCTGATTATCTCTGCATCCAGATAAGTAAGATAAAATTTCTATGAATTAGCCCCCTATCCTATAAAGCCCTCAAACAGAATGCAATGACATCTATGATATGGCGTGTGTTTGCCTGTGCTGCTTCATCTCCCCTGGCTTTTACCCACAACCCTTTGATTTATACCACTACAACATGAAAACATCATGCTTCTCAAGCCTTGTTCCATTTGCACTTTAGCTTCCTTTACCTAAAATGGCCTCTGCCTGCTTGTCAACTAGGTGAATTCCTAGTCATTCTTCAACTCTGAACTTAAATATGAACTTCTGATACCTTCTCCAATACCTTAAGATTAAAATGGCCCTTCACGGAGCTTCCATTGCCCACATATATTCTTTCATCCTGACCATAACCAAAGTATTTCACAATTGTTTCTTTGCCTTTCTCTCCAAGCATAACCTTTTTAAAGGCAACGACTGTGCCCTTTTCTTTATGACTTATTAATTCTGCTACCTATTGACTCCATAGTGCAGAACAACAGCAACAAAAGACTGGGGTACCCAACGTCATGCAAGTAGTAACTGGCCATGATTAGAACCCAAGTCTAATTGGCTGATTCCAAAGCCTAGGTTGTGCTGTCTTATTCAAACATTTAGAAAGTGAATGAATGAATAAAGTTCGCATCAATCAAAAAAAGGAAAATGTAATAATTAAATTTATTTTGCAGCTTTGACTTAAATATTCCTTTATAAATCAGAAAATCATATATCAAATGAGAAAATCAGAGGTATACAACCAGGTCAGAATATGAGTCATTTCAGGCAAATCTATTAACGAAAAAGACAAGAATGCTGATGGAACACAAAGTTTCTCATTTAACCTAAATGTAAAGCTGCTATATCAACTATTTTATAACATTAACTTGTTCTAAAGAAAATCGTTCATTAAATAGAAATGTTTGATTTTTCTATTGTTATCTATTAGTTTTTTAAAAATAAACTTCATTGGTTATAATTTTCATGCCATAAAAATAATTCATTTTAATTATACAGTTTGGTGATTTTTGACAAAAGTATATACCCATTTAACCACTATAACAATCAAGATATACGGCATTTCCATTACCCCAAAAGTTCATCCATGACCCCTTTGTAGTTAATCTACAAACTTTGGCCTCATGTAACTCTAATCTACTTTCTGTCAATATTGATTAGTTTTTTTCTCTTCAAAAATTTCACATAAATGGAAGTTACAGAATTTACTCTTTTGTCTCTAGCTTACTCCACTCAGCATAATATTTTGGAGATTTACCCAGGTCATTTCATTTATGAGTAGTTTATTCCTTTAGGCCTGAGTAGTATTTCATTGCATGAATATAATACAATATGTTTATCATTCACCAGTTGATATTTGGTTTGTTTCCATTGTATGGCTACTATGCACATTTGTTCTAAATGAAAAAGGCATCTGTGAACATTTGTGCATTAAAGTCTTTGTGAAGCATGTGTTTTCATTTCTTTCAAGTAAATAATGAGGAGCAAAATATATGTTTAACATCATAAGTTACTGCTAAACAAATTTCCAAAGTGGTTGTACCATTTTATATTCACACTCACAATGTACAAGTGTTCCAGTTCTTTGTGCTATTGTCATCCATTTTATTTTACATATGCTATAAACCCCAGAAAACATTAGTCTTGCTCTAATTCTTATTCTAAGTCAATTATGTTTTTTAATTAAGAAAAAAATATGTCATTTTTATTTTCTTAAACACTTACCATTTCTAGGACTTCAATTCCTTTTTTATAGATTCATGTTGCCAGCTTTTATCATTTTTCTCCTACTTGAAAGACTTCACATTATAGTTCAGATCAGTTAATAATTAAACTCTCACATATTTTGTTTACCTGATACGTCATTATTTCACTTTATTTCTGATGAATATTTTTACTAGAAGTAGAACTTTAGGTTGTCAGATTTTTTTTCAGAACTTTATATTGTTTCATTGTCTTCTGGTTTGCATTATTTCTAATGAAAATTCAAGAACTACTACTGGTTTTTTGTTTTGTTTTGTTTTTGATCCTGTTTTTCAAGATGACTCACTAAGGACATCGAATGCTAGCTCTCCTCAGAAAGAAGATGAAAGTTACAGGTGTATGGTCATGGCCCATGTGGAAAGAGTACTGAAACCTATCAGGACTCTAAGGGAAGAGTGCTGAAACCTATCAGAGAACTCATGAGAAGAAGCTGGAGTGCAGAGAATGAAGGTAGCAAAAGTCTGGCAGAGATCGATGCCCAGGGAACTTGGAGTCCCATGAAAAGGGTAGGTGGGGGTATTTCTTTGCTCCCCTCACCCCTGCAACAAACGCTGACTGCTGGAATTGTCGGAGAGCCCCTCTGCCCTTGTCAGCCTGGGCAACCCTGCTGGTGGCAATTTAGGAACTTCCTGGGGACAGAGCACTGGGAAGCAAATTTGTGCAGATGCACTCACACTCACCCCAAATCCAAACAGAGGCAGCAGGCACCAAAGTGGTTGTGCATCTATTGTGGACCATTACTTTGCCCAGGGAATCTCAGCCCTTGTATTGCGGCATCACCAAATACCCCACAAACATACTCCAGAATCTGCTCTGATTTTGGCAGCCACAGAGGATCAGTAGGTTCTTGGTGAACTACGGGATCCCCGAAGATCTAGCCCTCAGCATGAGCTGCCCCTAGGAGAAGGGGCACCAAAGCACCCCTTGGAACAAAGGAAATGCTGATCTCTGAAGGTGGGGGACAGTGGCACCCCAGTTGATAGGTAGCACCAGTGGCTAGGAACAAATGTAGAGAAGGGGTCACCTCCTACTGCCCCCCCACCTCCCACACAACTGGGGGCTGTTGTATGTGCACTTAGAGACAGACTTTCCAGTGCTATTCTCAGCATCTGCATCCCTGCTGAAAGTGTGCCTGCTGCATGGGCTCACACAAGGGTAGGGCTCATCTTTCCTTCCCAACATATAGCTGCAATGTCCCTGGAACAGAGAGTGGACCAGCCACAAAGCTATCTATTTTGGGCTGGGGGAAGAGGTTCCGCCCAGAGATCATTTCTGCAGTAAGCCACCAGATGGGAATTTCCTGTGAACCTCAGTCGTAATGCAGCCTGGAGATAAAGGACACTGTCTATGTGAACTGAAGGTCAAAAATTCTGTGACAGGGAGGTGATAGGGAACTGGATCGCATCCCTGCCTGCCTAGGATGGGGAGCTGGTGCAGCGCCCTTGAGACCTCAGTAAATCCCACCACAAATTCCCCCTGCCACCTTCATCAGAGTAGGTGCTTCCACTCCTCATCAGGGTGCCCAAGAGTGAGCCAACTTTTACTCTTAAGCACCACCTACAGGATTAGATACCAAGCTGCATCACCAAGTAAAAACCTGCCAGCGTACAAGATAAGCTTTCTGAGACCTCTGCACTTCCAGCCCCACAGAAGATAGTAAGTTGGATCATATGATCTGCTACCATAAAAAAGCTATCTATAACCAAGGAATCCATACAGAGCTTGGCCCCCTGAAAGCATCCAAAACAGTAGCCAAATAGTCATACACAACATACACTACAGTCACACTCCCAAGAGAGAAAAGAAAAAATTTACAAGTCTCATCCAAATGATAGAAATTTCAAAAAGAAAAAGTGACAGCTTTTACAGATGAGAAGGAATCAGCACAAGCTTTCTGGCAGTACCAAAGGACAGAATGTTTCAACACACCCAAAGGATCACACTAGCTCCATGGCAATGAATCCTAACCAAAAATAATAAAAATTCTGAAATGACAGAAAAATAATTCAAAATATGGATTGTAAGAAAGCTCAATGAGTGCTAAGAGAAAGTTTAAAACAACACAGGTCAGAAAAACAATTCAGGATATGAAAGACAAGATAGATATGTGTTTTTTTGTTTTGTTTTGTTTTGCTTTTTTAAAAAAGTAAAAAAAAAAACTTCTGGAAATAAAAATTTCAATGAAGGAATTTCAAAATACAGTTGAAACCTTTAACAATAGGCTACACAAAGCAAAAGAGAGAATTTCAAGGCTTAAAGACCAGTCTTTCAAATTAACTCAGTTAAATAAAAAGATTTTAAAAAGAATTCTAAAAACTGGATAAACCCTTTGAGAAATATAGGATTATGTGAGGTGACTAACCCTACAACTGATAGGCATTCCTGAGGGAGGCATTCCTTTTTCTCCTGAGGGAGAAAAAGAAGTAAAAAATTTGGAAAACATATTTGAAGGAATAATTTAGGAAAATTTCCCTGATCTTGCTACACATGTAGACACCCAGATACAAGAAATTCAAACAACACCTAGAAAATACTATATAAGATGAACATCACAAAGGCATATAGTTATCAGACAATCTAAGGTCAATTTGAAAGAAAAAAATCTTAAAGGCAGTTAGAGAGAGGTGTCAAATCACCTATAAAGAAAACCTCATCAGACTAAAAGCAGACCTCTCAGCAGACACCTTACAACCCAGAAGAGGCAGGAGCTGCTGTTTAGCTTTCTTAAAGAAAACAAACAAACAAAAAAAGCCAGCCAAGAATTTTATATCCTCCCAAACTTAGCTTCATAAATGAAGAAGTAAAGTATTTCCTAGATAAGTGAGTGCTATGGGCATTCATAACCACTAGACTGACCCTACAAGACATGCTTAAAGGAGTTCTAAATATGGAAATGAAAGGATGATACTCACCATCATAGAGGCTCATGTAAGTACAAAACTCACAGATCCAACAAAGTAATTACACAATTGAGAAGACAAAGCAACTGGCTAACAACACTATGACCAGAAAAAAAACTCACATACCAATATTAACTTTCAACATAAATGGCCTAAATGCCCTACTTAAAAGAGACCCACTGGCAAATTGGATTTGAAAAAACCCAGATGAAACCCTCTGCTGACTACAGGAGACCTACCTAACAGGTAAGGTCTACTACTGACTCAGAGAAAAGGGATAGAAAAAAATATATCACACAAATAGAAAAACAAAATGAGCAGGAGTAGCTATTCTGATATCAGATAAAAGAGACTTTAAACCAAAAACAATTTTAAAAAGGCAAAGAAAGGTATTACTTAATAATAAGGAGTTCAATACAACAAGAAGATTTAACCGCCTAAATACATATATGACCCAACACTGGAGCACCTGTATTCTTAAAACAAATACTACAGACCGAAGAAATGAGATAGACAGCAAAATAATAATAGTGGGTGGTGTTAGCACCCAACTGATAGCACTAGAGAGATCATCAAGGCAGAAAATCAACAAAGAAACTCTAGACTTAAACAAGACTCCAAACCAAATGGAGCCAATACACACCTACAGAATATTGTACCCCCAAACCACAGAGTATACATTTTTATTATATGTGCCTGGAATATTCTCCAAAATTGACTAGATGCTTGACCACAAAGTAAGTCTAATCAAATTCAACAAAGTCAAAATCATATCAAGTCTCCATCTTAGACCACAGTGGAATAAAATTAGAAATCAATACCAAGAAAAACTCTCAAAACTACACAAGTACATGGAAGCTAAACAACTTGCTCTTGACTTTTCAGTAAACAACAAAATTAAGGAAAAAGCTAAAATTTTATGTTAAACAAATGAAAATAGAGACGCAATATACCCAAACCTCTGGAATACAGCAAAAGCAATGCTAAAAGGAAAGTTTAAGCATTAAATGCCCACATAAAAAGAAAGATCTCAAATTAACTACCTAACATCAAACCTGAAGGAACTAGAAAAATAAGAACAAACCAAACCCAAAACTAGCAGAAGAAAAGAAATAATAAAGATCAGAGCAGAACTCAAAAGATTATCAGAGATTACTATGAAATTCTCTAGAAAACATACAGGAAATGGATAAATTCCTGGAAACATATAACCTCCCACGATAGGACGAGGAAGAAATACAAATCCTGAACAGACCAATAAGAAATAATGAGATTGAATCAATAATAAAAAATCTTCCAATATAAAAATCTCAGGACCAGGTGAATTTACAGCAGAATTTCACCAGATATTGCAAAGAAGAGCTGGTATCACTTTCTGAAACTATTCCAAAAAATCAAAGAGAAGGGATTCCTCTCTAACTCATTCTGCAAAACCAGTCACCCTGATACAAAAATCAGGCAAGGGCCAACAAGGAAATGTAACTACAGGCCAATATCCCTGATGAACATAGGTGCAAAAATTCTCAAAAACAATACTAGTGAACCGAATTCAATAGCACATCAAAAGAATAATACGTCATGATCAAATGGGTTCTATTCCAGGGATGCAAGGATAGCTCAACGTATGCAAACCAATAATTGTCATTTACCACGTAAACAGAATTAAAAACAAAAATATGATCATCTCAATAGATGCAGAAAAAGCATTCAATAAAATACAACCTCCCTTCATAATAAAAACTTCCAACAAACTAGGCATCGAAGGAACATAACTCCAAATAACAAGAGCAATATATGACAAACCCATAGCCAACATCATACTGAATGGGGAAAAGTTGAAAGAATTCCCCCTAAGAACTGAAATAAAACAAGATGTTCATTCTTACCACTCCTATTCAACGTAGTACTGGAGCAGCATTTACTCTAGTTTTGGTTTAGTCGTACTATTAAAAAGTGATCCTTCTAGGTTCTCTACTGAGTGTTTCAGTTGCTCAGAGATCTCTCTACCAAGCTAGTGAGAGCTTGAACATTTCCCAGCCCCGTTTCAGGTTTGAGAATTATCTGTCTTATAGTGCCTGTAGTCTCTGATTATTCCAGTATAATTCCATCATACGATCATGTAGCATAGTATTTTCTAAAAAAAGACACAGTGGATTCCTATGCAAATTTCTGCAGCTATTACTCTGGGCAACTCTTTCCTCTCCTGCAGTGACCCCCAAATTCCAACTGCTTCATCTTTCTTGAACTCTGATTTCTGACTGCATAATTCAGTGACACATCTGTGCTCTGTTTGGGTCCATCTTACTTTCGCCACCATATGAAAAGTGACTCCAGTCAGAAATCTAGGGCAAGTATAGTAATAATATCACTTGTTTTCCTTTTCTTAGAGGGTCACAATATTGCTCTGCCTGATACTCAATGTCTGAAAAGAGTTGTTCAATATGTTTTGTCCAGTTTTCTAGTTTTTTTACTGTAGGGGCTGAGGAGCAGGGAGCAATTCAAGTATCAGTTATTGTGTCGTAGCCAGATATAAAAGTAATTAAAACTTTTAAGGAGAAAATTTTAGACATTTTTAAAATTAAAATATCCTTTTGGAGTCAGCTTTATTAAGTCCAGTTTCCTTCACCTCATAAGAACTCAATGAGAATTCATATTCAGAATGATGATCCAAAAGCACTGTAATATTCTAAAATGTCAAATAATCTACATTAGGAGTATTATAGTTATTTTTAAGAATGAGGAAAATTACATTAAAAACTTTTGTGAGGGCTGAAATAATCACTTTTTGGTTGTTTCAATTCACTAGAAAATTATATTCATATGCCTATTTCATTACCTGAGTATTCAGTAAATTAAGCATTTTATTATATTTTTATTAAAATTTTGATCACTTGTATTTTCCAAGCATATTATGTATGTATTTTATTTTACATTTACCCAGGGATGTGTGTAAATATTAAAGTACATTTTTCATGTCTGTGGTAATTTGTTTTTGGGATAAATTCTGATTTATCTTTCTGCATAGCAAGGCAAGAAGCACCATTAAAAAGAGTCTCACTTATTTCCCCAAGTAGATAATTGTCCATAGTGAATTTCCTGAAAAAGAGTTGTACCTGGACATGAGAAAGAAGAAAGCTCAAATCATGCCAAAATGAAAAATTGAATCGTGCCTGAGTAGGCTAAAATGGCCTTCTCAGACCTCAATACAGCACTTGGCCTACTTTTTTCTTAAGATTTTGTTCCTGGCTCCCAGTTTGTCATTTCTGTAATGGATTTTTAAATGACTCTTTTCTTCAGGAAGGTAGCATTTATCATGGTGTGGTAGAAAGAGCCCTGGGATGGAACTTGGGAGAACTGGGTTATGGCCTTGCTGGTTCTAAGTTGCTATGAGCTGTGTGATTTGGAGAAAATTATTTACCTGTCTGAAGTTTGGAAGACAACCAGAACTTTTTCATTCTGTTTTTCTTTTGCTTGTTTGCTTTAGCAGTAGCTTTTAAGCTGGAGACTCCAGCATCTAAAATAACATTCAGGGAAAGTTCAATGTGTAAAAGAGATGAAAGTGCACCTCCGCTGGTTGATGGGAAAGCCTGAGGGCTCTCCAGCTCATCCTCTTCTCCTGGCTCCTGAGGATGCCTAAAGGCAGCCTGGAGTACCCAAGAGAAGACTGAAAAGGCCACAAGAGGGCATGAACCACCCTCCAGGTATAGCTTCCTTTGATTTCAAATTTCCATGACATTTGCTCCACTCCATACCTTTCAAACATAATAGCCCAGAGGACAATTCTCTTCTCTATTGAAGAATATGTTCTGATGCTGGAGTAAAGGCATTATCATAAAGTAGGAAAAAATAAAAGACTTGAGTAAAGTCTTGTCTCTATCTCCTCCTTGCTGAAGGACCTTGGACCTCCTTGCTGAAGGATATTTACCTCTCTGAACATCAGCTTCTATTCTGCAAAATGGGGACGTGAATGAAATCCACTTCACAATTTAAATGTTAATATTATATGAACATGCTTGGTAAACCATCAAATGCTATTCAAGTGTTGGCTTTTATTAATAAGCAGGAAAAGCAGATTATTAGACGAAGGAAGAAAATATGCGAAGATGATCAGGAGGATTAACTACTAAAGTAAGGATCACTGAGTGGAGAAAGTCTTTGGGGTACTTCAAGACTTACAGATATACAACATACATTATATAAAACTCTTTGTACTTCAGGTTACTAAAGTTCTTCCAGTGAAAGGGATTCTGAAGGAGAAAGCAATATGTTTTAATGAAAGTGTTAGAATAGAGTCAAACAAACTTGGAAGTTAGTCTTGACATGACCACCTACAAACTCTGTGACCTTGGGCAGATTACTAAACATCTGTCTCCTCAGCTATAAGATATCCTCCTAGTGTACTTCAAATGAAGGTAAATGTGCTTTACCAAAAGTAAGAGATTCTTATTAAAAGAGACGTATAGAGTAATGTAGACAAAATTTTGCCTTTTGATGCTTTTCCTAGAAACAGTTATTCTTACCCTGATTTTTAATCACCATGCTCACAAATTTCTGTAAGATAAAAATCTGCATACCACGCACTAATGTAAATGCATTTCTAGCAGGACAAAAGTTTGTGAAGGAGCAAGATGACTTTGAATGGAGTGCTGAAGGCAAAATATGCTCTAAATTATATTGTATAAAGTAAAAAGATATTTCAGACAAAATAAATCATGTTGGTACATTTCAATTCCTCTGAATGAATAATTAACATTCAAGGGGACTTCATTAGGTGATTATGTTATCCTTGTGAAATATTACTTGGTTAAAAATATAATTCTGAAACTACAATACATAACCGAATGCTTTGGGCAGATGGAATTACTCTCCTCTAGAGTCCTGAGGTACTTGGCAAACATCTATTCACTTCTACTGTGCCTCTGTGAGTTAGGTCAGGATTTTTGTTTTATGGGTGAGAAAATTAAGACCCATGGAATATCTGGGAGACTCGCTCATGAAATCCCATCTTACTTCTAACACTGAAATGGGAAAGATTATATAAAGTTACTTGCCATCCATTTCTTCCCAATATACTCTCCTGTGCTCAGTGTGTAACAGAATTAAATAGGTACAAGATACTTAAGTATTAGCGTTTGTATCCTGTTATGAGCTGAATTATGTTCCCCTAAAATTCACATGTTGAAATCCTAACCCACATGACTTCAGAATGTGACTATTTGGAGATGGGGTAATTCAGCTAAAATGAGATCATTAAGATGGGCCCTAATCCAAAATGACTAGTGTACTTAGAGATTATGACACAAACATACACAGAGGGAAGATGGCTGTCTTCCGAGGAAAGAGGCCCAGAAGAAACGAATCCTCCTGACATCTTGATCTCTGCCTTCTAGCCTACAGAATTGTGAGGAAATAAATTTTTATTGTGTAAGCTATCTGGTCCGTGGTTGTTTGTTTAGACAGCGTTAGCAACCTAATACAGAACCTATGAGAGTTTGGATCCTAGAACAGAAAGAGCTACATATTGCAAATCCTGCCTTCCTATAGGAGTAATTCCTAAACTCACAACTACTATGACTCAGGCAGGAAGCCAGAATACTGGATCTCCTTTTAAGTGATCGCTAAGACTTAAATGTCTGAACTCACCAATTCTAACTCAGGTCAACTCCTGCCATGCTGTCCCAAGCATCATCTCAGTCCTTTGGCTTGTAACTGTAGGAAGTCTCAGAAACTCGAGTTCCAATACAGGACCTGTCACTAATTAACTAAGTGATGAGGGAAAGTCAGTTCCTCACTGGGTCTCAGTTTTTTAATCTGTATAATGAATGAGATAGTTTTGGCAGGGCAGGGATAGCTCAAGCTTCATTCTGGCTCTTACTTTTTTTTTTTTTTTTTAACAGAGTTTAGCTCTGTTGCCCAGGCTAGAGTGCAGTGGCATGATCTCGGCTCATTGCAACCTCTCCTCCTCCCAGGCTGAAGCATTTCTACTGCCTCAGCCTCCCAAGTAACTGGGACTACAGGCATGTGCCACCACGCTGGCTAATTTTTTTGTATTTTTAGTAGACAGGGGGTTTCACCATGTTGGCCAGCTGGTCTTGAACTCGTGACCTCAGATAATCCACCCACCTTGCCCTCCCAAAGTGCTGGGATTACAGGCATGAACCACTGTGCCTGGACTGGCTTTTACATTTTGATTCAAATACAAAGATAATGGTAATCAAAGGGAAGATGAAAATTCCAGGAAAATATAGTTCATGATCCAAATTCAGCCACTGCCCCCTTTTGTACAACCCATGAGCTTTGGATATTTTTACATTTTTACATAGTTCTTTTTTTAATCCAAGCAAAAATAACATTTTCCTTGGATTAAAAAAATGTACTTTGCCCTCTTCTAAATCTTGGCATTTACCCATTCATTTAATCTCTACAACAACTGTGTGAAGTAGATACTCTTATTCATTTTATAGATAAGCAAATCCAAGTAAGTAGTCAAAGATCACATGGCTAATAAATTTCAGTTCTGCTAGAACTCATACCATGAAGTCTTACCCCAGAGCCTGTGCTCTTAACCTGTCTCCTCATATTGAAAAACATCTAACGCTATCAGGATAGTGCATAAGTGCCAAAAGAGGGGCTCAGGCAATAGAATCTGCTGTGTTTCCCCAATCCCCGAAAAAATTACTCTGCTTCAGAGAAGCACAGGAAGGCTTTGTAGGGGAATGAGGCCACGTTTCTCCCATGATGACAGGGAACACTAACTGAACCACAATTAAGTGAAATGTTCCCCCAAAAAGAATCCTATTCTTCTCAGTCATAGACCTTGATTCCAAAAAAAGTATTCCATTATTAATACATTAACTGAGTTATATTGGTTAATAATATTCAATTATTATTATTACAGTACTTCAACTATTTGTGTACATTTGTTTTTTCTCTTTTATATATATACCTGCATAATATCCTAGATTTTGCCTGTTGGCCCATGAAATCTAAAATACTAACTACCTCCTCCTTTATAGAAAAAGTTTGCTGACCCTTGCTCTAGAATATTAAAGTGTAAGAATAAATGTAGGTAATTAGAAAGCTGATTGTAAACATTAATATTAACTTCCTCTTCTTTATTAGCAAGTTTTCATCAGTAAAATTAGATACTTCACCCATTATGCTGTTACTTGCATTTTTAATTTTAATACGTTATTTTAGGTTTAAAAGTAATTATTGTTTGAATGACGGAAATAAAAATACCTCTGAATGAAGACAAAACAGAATAGATACATGGGCAAAGAAGCATCATCAGTGACTCTTTTAATCAGATAATCATATTTTGTTTTGTGGCTATGGGCAATGGAATAACTAATAGCACTCTACTGACATAAAAACAAAAAAGGTAAAAACAAGATAAGCCTTAAAGCAAGGTGTCACAGACCCAAGGTAGATCTGCTGGCCACATCCTCTTTTTAGATTATTTTTAATTTAGTGTTTTACTTATTTATTTATCTGGATACCCCCATATGAAAACTTCCCCATCACACATACTCTTGATTTTCATAAAAAATATTACTGGGGCATAGCTTCAAGATGGCTGAATGGAGACATCAGACACGCGCCCACTCCAAAGAAGAACCAAAATTGTGAATAAATAATCACTCGTCAAATAGAACATCTCAGAGAGAACGCTGGAGTTCAACAGAGAAGTCACAGTAAACATCTGAGTCACAGAAAGAGAAGGAAGTGAGCAGCCAGGTTAGCCGAGATCAACTGGGAGCCCAAGGGACTCCCTCTTGCAGGGAAAGGGTAAATGAGAGACCCTAAGCAGTCCACATCTCCACAATGAACTGCTGCAATCCTAGCTACAGGAGAGCTCCTCTACCCACATGAGCCCTGAGACTAGTGTGGGCAGTGATCTGAACACTCTGGAGGGCACTGCAGTAAACAGGGAACAGTGCTGGATCATACACAACCATGAGACCTAAGCAGCTACAGCATGGCACTGTTGTGAGAGCCCAGCCATCATGGGACATCATCCTTCCCTGGGAACCACAGCCTCCATATATCTACATCCCAGGAGCCCCCACTGACATTCCCCAATGTTCATACCAAGGCCTGCAGTGGCACAGAGCCGGCTAGAGCCAAAGGTGCTGGGAGTCCTTAGTACTCTAGGCAACATGGGATACTACTCCCAAGTGAAAGGATGGTGCAACATACCAAGGAGGTGGCACCTGGTACAACAGAAACCAAGGCATGCACTTTCCAGAGCTTCAGAGCTCCATGTCTGGAGCTGTGAGAAGTGACCACGCCCCCAGCAGCAGCACAGACTCTATGCTCAGGCCAACTATCAGAGACTGGAACCCCTTCCATTATTCCACACATTGCACAGCAGTTGCTGCCACGAGGAGCTGAGGTAGGCAAGCCTGAGAGTAGACTGTCTGGTCTGGGAGTAGCAACCCTGCCCCCACTGGGGGAGTGACCTCTACGCTCAGGCTTGTCATAGAGCAAGATTTCTTCCCCATTCTGCACACTGCTGCAGCCACTGTTGCTGCCACCAAGAGTAGGGGTGGGTGAGCCTGAGGGCAGTGTGTCTGGGGCTGTGTGTGGCAACCACATCCCCATTGGCTGCATGGTCTCTGTGCCTGGCCCATGCACAGAGGGCAAGATCCCTCCCTGTCTCTGCACACCACAGCTGCCAGGGACCAAAGCAAGCACAACTCACAACCTGAGAGCTACCATCTGGGGCTGCGATAGCCAACCTCACCCACTCCAGGAGCATGGCCTCTGTGCTCCAGTGCCATCCCAAATATAGGCTCCCCAGGCATACCAAGGCAGCGGCTACTGCTGCCAGAGGCAAAGTGTGAACTCCCCAGAGACTTGAGAGCTGCCTGCAGGGGACTGTTGATAGCAACCCCACCTACATCAACAGCAGGACTGCTATGCTTTAGCACAAGTCCTGGGGTCAGGCTCTCCATACCCACCACCACAGATTGCCCATTCTGTTTACTACAGCCTATGCCACTGCATATGACCGGGGGCCTGAGGTCAGACCCACCTGGACTGATACTACCCTTGAGAGCCTGAGAATGCTGCTCAAGGATCTGGGCATCACTCCACCCATTCTACCATCTCTGGCATCTGTGCATTCACCACTGGGAACCTGAAAATGAGTCCACCTAGCCTGCTACCAACACCACTCATACCCACCCACATGTACCACCTAGGAGTCTGGAGACTGGCTTCCCAGCCCATCACAGCCACCACTAACACCAACATACACTGCTCAGGAACCAGAGGGTCCTGCCACTGCTACTGCCATTGCCCATGCCATACCAGCTGCCCAGGAACCCAAAAACCTGTCTACCTGCCCAGCCCACTGCTGCCACTAGTGCCATCTGAGAAAGCCACCTGGAGGCCCCAAGAAATGACCTATCTGAACCCACTAACACCAGTGCCAGCATTTGCCACCCTGGGGCCCAAGGAGTGGCACAAGGAAAGTCAGCTTACCCCTGTACCAGTGAGGCCTGAAGACTTATCTACCTGGCATCCCTGTCACCAGAAAAACTTCATTACAGCCTCTACTAATAACTGCATTCTAAGCCACTGAGGAAATTACAGATTCCACTGATGCTGTTTGCAGATGAAGAACCATACAGAGACAACACTACTGAATACACCCAGAATCAAAGCTAAAGTAGGCCCCTGCTCAACCAACATCATAGATACATCTTTAGGAAAAAATCCTCTGCTACAAAAGTAAATTTAAAAAATTGGAAGAAGTGACTATCACACCTGATGTGCAGATATCAATGTAAGGAAACAGGAAACTTGAACAAGCAAGGAAATATGACAACTCCAAAGAAATGCAATAATTCCCTAGCAACAGATCCTAATCCAAAAGAAATTCACAAAATCCCAGAAAAAAAAATATTGATTTTAAAGAAGCTCAGTGAAATCCAACACAATTCTGAAAGAACAATACAAAGAAATCAGAAAAATAATTAATGACATGAATGAGAGACTTACCAAAGGAACAGATATTATAAAAACAAACCAAATAGAAATTCTGGAAGTGAGGAATTTATTGAATAAACTACAAAATATATTGGGAAACTTCAACAATAGACTAGATAAAACAGAAGAAAGGACCTCAGAACTTGAAGACAGGTCTCTTGAAATAATCTAGTCAGACAAAAACAGAGAAAAAAAGAATGAACAAAGACTTTGTGATATATGAGATACCATAAAGTGATCAAATACATGAATTATCAGTATTTCAGAAGACAAAGAGAGAACAAAAGAGTTTGAAAACTCTTTCATCTATTATTTAACAAAATAATAGATGAAAACTTCGAAGTCTAGTAAAAGATTAAGTCATCCAGATATTGGAGGCCCAGTGATTCCCAAACAGATACAATGCAAAAGGGTTTTCTCCATAGCACATTACAGTACTATGTGTACACATCACACTTTCTAAAGTCAAAGATAAAGAGAGAATTCTAAAAACAGGAAGAGAAAACCATCTAGTCACCTATAAAGGAATTGCCATCAGACCAACAGTGGACTTCTCAAGAAGAACCTTATAGGCCAAGAGAAAATGGGATTATACATTTGAAGTGCTGAAAGAAAAAAGTTGTCACCACCAAGGATACTATATTACTATATCCAGCAAAATTAGCCTTATAAAGACTAATTTATAAAATGAAGGAAAAAATAAAGTCTTTCCCAGACAAGCAAATGCTATGGGAATTCATCACCACTACACTGGTCCTACAAGAAATGCTCAAGGGACTCCTGAACCTGGAAGCAAAAGGACAATTGTTACCATCATGAAAGCACTCAAAAGTATAAAACTCACTGGTAAAGCAAACACATTAATGAAGAAGAGAAATGATTCAAATGGCACCACTACAGAAAACCACTAAACCACAAGGACAAACAATAAGAGAAATGGAAAAGAACAAAGAATATACACAACAACCAGAAAATAATTAACAATAATGAAACGACAAAACCTTACATATCAATGATAACTTTGAATGTAAACAGATTAAACTTATCACTAAAAATATGTAGACTGGCTGAAGGGATAAAAAATCATTATCCAACTATATGCTGCCTACAAGAAACACACTTTACCTATAAAGACACATATTGATTGAAAGGGATGGAAAATAGATATTCCATACAAATGGAAACCAAAATCAAGCAGGAATATCTATACTTGTATCAGATAAGACAGACTTTAAGTCAAAAACAGGGGCAAAAAAGAAGGTTATTAAATAATGATAAAGGGATCAGTCCAGCAAGAGGATATAATGAGTTTAAATACATATGGACTCACCCAGATTAATAAAGCAGATATTACAAGATCTAAAGAGAGAGATAGACTCCATACAATAATAGTGGGGGACTTCAATACCTCACTTTCAGCATTAAAGAGATCAGCTAGACAGAAAATCAACAAAGAAACATTAGATTTAAAGTTGGACTTTAGACCAAATGGACCTAACAGATATTTAAAGAACATTTTATCCAACAACTGCAGAACACACTTTTCTCATCAGCACATGGAACATTCTCCAGGATAGACTACAAGTTAGGCCACAAAACAAATCTCAACAAATTTTTAAAAATCAAAATCATATCAAGTATCTTCTTAGACTGCAATGGAATAAAACTAGAAATCAATACCAAGAGGAACTTTGGAAACTATACAAATATATGGAAACCAAATAACATGCTCCTGAACAACTACTGGGTCAATGAAATTAAGACAGAAATAAGAAAAATTTCTTGAAAAAAATGAAAATGAAAACAACATAAGAAAACCTGTGGGATACAGCTAAAGCAGTGCTAAGATGGAATTTTATAACAATAAGCACCTACATCGAAAACACAGAAAGATTTCAAAGCTACAATTTCACAATGCACATAAAGGAACTAAAAAAGCAAGAACAAACCAAACCCAAAATCAGCAGAAGAAACAAAATAATAAAGCAGAACTAAACAAAATATAGTCTAAAGTAAAAATACAAAGGACTAACAAAATGAAAAGTTGGTTCTTTAAAAAGATAAACATAATTGCGAAACTTCTAGCTAGACTAACCAAGAAAAAAGAGAGAAAACTCAAATAAACAAAATCACAAATGAAAAAGGAAACATTATAACTGATACCACAGAAATACAAAAATCATCAGAGATTATTAGGAACAACTATACGCTAACACCACTCTCATGTTTATCACAGCACTATACACAATAGTAAAGATATGGAATTAACTCAAGTGTCCATCAACAGATGAATGGAAAAAAGAAAATGTGGTGTGTGTGTGTATTCAATGGAATACTATATATATATATAGTATATGGAATACTGTATATATATAGTATATGGAATACTATATATATAGTATATGGAATACTATATATATAGTATATGGAATACTATATATATATAGTATATGGAATACTATATACACACACACACACAGACACATATACACATGCACATATATATATACATATATATAATGGAATACCATTCAGCCATAAAAAATAATGAAATTATGTCATTTCCAGCAACATGGATGGAACTGGAGGTCATTATGTTAAGTAAGGTAAGCCAGGCAAAGAAAGACAAATACTGCATATTCTCACTCATATATGGAAACTAAAACACTCAATCTCATGAATTGGACATAGAAAATAGATTGATAGATATCAGAGACCGAGAAGTGTGGGTGCGGGCAGAGGACAGATAAAGAGAAGTTGATTAATGGGTACAAAAATACAATTAGATATAAGAAATAAGTTCTAATGTTTGATAGCAGATTAGGGTGACTATACTTAGCAACAATATTTCGTATATTTCAAAATAACTAGAAGACATGACTTGAAATGATACCAACACATAGAAATGATAAATACTCAAGGTGATGGATACCCAAATACCCTGACTTGATCATTACACATTCTATGCATGTAACAAACACTCACATGTACTCCATAATTATGTAAAATATTATTTTAATAAAAGAGGAAAGATTTTTTTAATTGCCAATTATTTGTCTGAATTAGAAACTGAGCACAAACAATTCCTATACTTTAGCTAGATACTTAGGTTTTTCAAAAATAATACATGTCATTGAATGATCTGAGCATTCTTAGCCCTGAGTTCTTTTTCAGTTTGACCTAGGCCCATCGAAATGTTCAAAAATCTGTTCCACAGGAATGCTAACCCATTTCTATTTCTCTCTCTAGGTGTTGAAAACTGGGTTTAGAATTTTTACAAAACTGTACAGCTTTAGAGACTCTGCTTTCACTGTATTCAGGAGTGTGCATAAAACATCTGAAGAGGCAATTTCTGGCAAAGTTAACAGCCAGGGTGTTCTATCACCTCTTTAAATTCAACATAGGTAAAACCCAGTTCTAGCACTTTGCCAAGTAAATAACTCCTCCTCCTGTTTTATGCATTTCTAAAAATAGTACCAAAACCCTTTCCAGGAATAAAACCTCACGTTTTTTTTTTCCTATGCCCTCAGCAACTAATCAGTCACTAAAATCATAAACGTTTCTCATGAACTTACTACAGATTTTAACTTCTAAGTGCTTCTGACGTATTATTTCTAATTCATAGTAACCTTGCAAAGTAGTTCTTAAAATTCAATTGATAAAAAAATCTTAGGCTCAGAGAGATTAAATAAATTACATGGAAAGATCTACTAAGTACTAGAGTCCAGATTAAAATCCAATGTTTGACTCCAAAGCCATCTTCCCGAGTATTGCTATTTTTCCTTTATACAAATTCTGGTATCCTTCTGTTTTTTCCTATTCCCAATACTCCCGCCAGCCAGCTTGGGTGCCTATGATCTATTCCCTTCACCAGCCTCTTGGGCTCCAGTTCCTCTCTATTCAACCACCTGCCCACTCCCACATTACTGATCAAGAGTATGAATGGGAGAGAGAGCTCTTTGAAGAATTCCCCAACTGGCTCGCAGGACAAGATCTCTCCTTTTGAAACTTTATAGCATATATTCTTTGTAAACTAATATTGTTCTTGCCATGTTTACTCTTGTATGATTATTTTGTCATCTCTTATTAGAGTCAAAGATTTTAGCAGGCAGGAATTTAATCCCAGTACATACTGCTGAATACGTATTCTAATTTTATTCTATCTTAATTACATTCTGATTTTTCTGCTTCCTAAAATAATTGATATGGATGTTTCCTTACTTCTGTCTTTTTTCCTGCCTAAATTGTTATTTTCCCCTTCCTGAAAGTCAAAAAGGCATTAAAGAAAATACAATGGCAAGAAGACCTTATCATGAGAAAACTTTTTTATAAATGTGTTTGCCTGGCATGAGAAGACAATTCTGCTTTTCCTAGTGAGACCCGTGCATCACGTTGAATAGCATTCAAACGACTATCTTTGCTAAATCTCCCATCTAACTGTGTCTTTGTTAAAGTCAGGGCACCAGGGAGTTCAAGGTGAGATTTTACACGGCATCCCCTCTTGTATTTTCAAAGATTACTTTATATTGTCCATACATCTCAAAATAGCACTGCCCTTCTTTGACATCGCATTGCACTATGAACTCCTATTCAATTTGTTATCTGCCATCCTTCCCAAGTCTCACTCAGCACGACAGCTTCCTGAGTAGTACCCCCATAATTTGAATCTGTGCTGAGCATTATTTTCTCTCAGGTGCATATTTTTTCTTGCATGGCTTTGTATTAAACCTCATTTCACATTTGTTCAACCAATGCCCTGAATTATCTATATCCTGCTAGGGTTGTAATATGTCATCTTCTTTATCTCCCCTCCTTGCAAGCTTTCTGCTATTTGCAAATTTAGTCAGTATTGCATTAACCTTTTCAAGGTGAGGAGGATTGCATGGAAGTGGTGGGCTCAGGCCATATCCTGATGGAGCACACAGGACCCAGCCCTGTACTATCCTGACAATAACCACTCTTTGTAAGCCATCCAAGTTTATCCATCAACTCTCATATTCTCCAGACAATGCTTTTCTAATCTCTCAGTGAGTTATGTGTTGTATTAGTCCATTTTCATGCTGCTGATAAAGACATACCCGAGACTGGGAAGGAAAAGAGGTGTAATTGGATTTACAGTTGCACATGGCTGGAGAGGCCTTAGAATCATGGCAGGAGGTGAAAGGCACTTCTTACGTGGTGGCAGCAAGAGAAAATGAGAAAGATGCAAAAAGATCTGAAGATGAAGAAAGATCTGATAAAACCATCAGATCTCATGATATTTATTCACTACCATGAAAACAGTATGGAGGAAACCACTCCCATGATTCAAATTATCTCCCACTGGGTCCCTCCCACAACACTTGGGAATTATCAGAGTACAATTTAAGATGAGATTTGGGTGGGGACACTGAGCCAAACCATATCATTCCACCCCTGGACACTCCAAATCTCATGTCCTCACATTTCAAAACCAATCATGCCTTCCCAACAGTCCCCCAAAGTTTTAACTCATTTCAACATTAATCCAAAAGTCTACAGTCCAAAGTCTCGTCTGAGACAAGGCAAGTCCCTTCCACCTATGAGCCTGGAAAATCAAAAGCGAGCTAGTTATTTCCTAGATACAATGGGGGTAAAGGTATTGGGTAAATACTGCTGTTCCAAATGGGAGAAATTGGCCAAAACTAAGGGGTTACAGGGCCCATGTAAATCCAAAATTTAGCATGGCAGTCAAATTCTAAAGCTCCAGAATGACCTCCTTTGACTCCATGTCTCACATCCAGGTCATGCTGATGCAAGAGGTAGCTACCCATAGCCTTGGACAGCTCCAACCCTGTGGCTTTGCAGGGTATAGCCCCACTCCTGACTGCTTTTACAGGCTGGTGTTGAGTGTCTGTAGCTTTTCCAGGCACATGGTGCAAGCTGTCAGGGGATCTACCATTCTGAGGTCTGGAGAATTGTTGCCCTCTTCTCACAGCTCCACTAGGCAGTGTCCCAGTAGGGACTCTGTGTGGGGCTCTGACCCACATTTCCCTTTCACACTGCCCTAGCAGAGGTTCTCCGTGAGGACCCCACCTCTGTAGCAAACTTTTGCCTGGGCATCCAGGTATTTCCATACATCTTCTGAAATCTAGGTGGAGGTTCCCAAACCTCAATTCTTGACTTCTGTGCACCCACAGACTCAACACCACATGGAAGCTGCCAAGGTTTGGGGCTCACATCCTCTAAAACCATGGGCCAAGCTGTACCTTGGCCCCCTTTAGCAATGGCTGGAGAAGCTGGGATGCAGGGCACCAAGTCCCTAGGCTGCACACAGCATGGGGACCCTAGGCTCGGCCCATGAAACAATTATTTCCTCCTAGGCTTCCAGGTCTGTGATGGGAGGGGCTTCCATGAAGACCTATGACATGTCCTGGAGACATTTTCCCCATTGTCTTGGTGATTAACATTCGGCTCCTTGTTGCTTATGCAAATTTCTGCAGCCAGCTTGAATTTCTCCACAAAAAGAATGGATTTTTCTTTTCTACTGCATTGTCAGGCTGCAAATTTTGTGAACTTTTATGCTCTGTTTCCCTTTTAAAATGGAATGCTTTTAACAGCACCCAAGTCACCTCTTGAATGCTTTGCTGCTTAGAAATTTCTTCCACCAGATACCCTAAATCATCTCTCTCAAGTTCAAAGTTCCACGAATCTCTAGGGCAGGGGCAAAATGTCATCAGTCTCTTTGCTGAAACATAACAAGAGTCACCTTTGCTCCGTTCCCTACAAGTTCCTCATCTCCATCTGAGACCACCTCAGCCTGGACCTTATTGTTCATAACACTATCAGCATTTTTGTCAAAGCCATTAAATATGTCTCTAGGCGGTTCCAAACTTTCCCACATTTTCCTCTCTTCTTCTGAGCCCTTCAAACTGTTCCAACCTCTGCCTGATACCCAGTTTCAAAGTCGCTTCCACATTTTCGGGTATCTTTTCAGCAACATCCCACTCTAATGGTACCAATTTACTGTATTAGTCCATTTTCACACTGCTGATAAAGACATACTTGAGACTGGGAAGAAAAAGAGAGGTTTAATTGGACTTACAGTTCCACATGGCTGGGGAGGCCTCAGAATCATGGAGGGAGGCAAAAGGCACTTCTTACACGGCATCGGCAAGAGAAAATGAGGAAGAAGCAAAAGCAGAAACCCCTAATAAATCCATCAAATCTCATGAGACTTACCGAATGCCATGAGAACAGTACAGAGGAAACCACCCCCAAGATTCCAATTATCTCCCACTGGGTCCCTCCCACAACACGTGGGAATTATGAGAGTACAATTCAAGATGAGATTTGGGTGGGGACACAGAGTCAAACCATATCATGTGTGATTGGAGTCCACTGTCCTAGAAAAAAATAGAAATGCATCAGGATTACCATAAGCACCAAGTGGAAAGGGGCAAAGTGTAATACAGTGTCCAAATATTTTTTAGCCTCTCAAATGCAGGTGTTACAGGAACACACCTCATTTAGTTGTGATCTGAAGATTTCTTTATCTACCACTTCAGGGGTTGGGTGCTTTAACCCTACTCTTCTGCTTTTTTAACCCAAAGTCCATACCTACTTCTCCTAGAGCCCATCATGGGATTTACTTGCAGGTGAATGCTCATCTATGTCTTGCTCCTGAAACACGTTCACCTGTCTGGTTTCACCAGTTTATCACAGGCTTATTTCAAATTGTTTATTAAGTTTTCAAACCCAATTCAAATGCTCTTCCCCTTTGTGTTTGGACTCCAAAGAGGGTAGCAGCGAATGTACAATTCTGAATTCCTTGTGTGGAAAGCAGAGTTCTCATCCTGGATGGAGGGCTGGATAGGTAAAAGACAATGGGCTGAGACTGGGTATTGCTGTGGCTGCAGCGCATTTCATCATTTTCATTCTTACTTTTCTGCCATGCGGTGCTTGGTGTAGTTTGCCATTAAGGTGGATTCTGTGTTGTTTTTAATCTCTGTGGACTGATTTATACTTTTGGACAACAGGAACGAAACTGCTCTTATTTCTATCATTATTTCCCCCTTAATATCCACATCTCTGGCATCTCCACAAACACTCTTTGTCCTTAGGTTTTTAAAATAATTGTTTTAGACAGAAATGCATCTCCAAGTGAATGCTATTATCAGTGTTATGCCCAGATTTGTCAACAAACTTCTCAACACGTGTTATAAATTTTCAGATCATTTTACCCTGCACTTGGAACAGCCTGGAATCATCATCAGTTCTCTATCAAGAAGTTTTCTACTCTAATTTAGAACCCAGAATCACAGTGCTACCAGCATCAGTGAATGTCTCACTGTTTTACTCTCTAATGCAGTGGTTCTCAGCCAGGATTGATTGTGCCGCCAAAGGGACATTTGACAATGTCTGGGACATTTTGGTGGTCAAAACATGGGAGAGTGCTTCCTGTGGCTAGCAGGTAGAGGCCAGGGATGCTCTGAATATCCTACAATACCCAGGGCAGATTTCCAGCCCCAAATATCTATAATGCCAGGGATAAGAAACTTTGGTCTAATGTCTTCTCAACATTACACTAGTCAAAAAACAAAACAAAACAAAACAAAACGAAAAACAAAATGAAATGCCCCCATTAAACCAATTGAAGTGAGTCGGTATTTTGGCTCCATAGGTTTCAGTGCCTCACAATAAACTTAAGCCTCTTCCCCCAATACTTCCCTCCCCACCCGTATTCCAGTTTGTCTATTAATCCTCATTCTGACCTCAGTGGAAGAAAGCAGAAGCCACCAGTCCATATATTTACAAGCTTTCCTAGCACTAACACCTTATTAAGAGCGCCTCCATTTGCATTTCTTTGAGAGCAGGACCTCTGACACAAATAGTTTATTTCCCCTTTCTCCCTTCTGGATCCCATTAAAGGCCTGGGTGTTTTGTTGTTGTTTTTGTTTGTTTGAGATGGAGTTTCACTCTTGTCACCCAGGCTGGAGTCTAATGGCACAATCTTGGCTCACTGCAACCTCCGCCTCCCGGGTTCAAGCGATTCTCCTGCCTCAGCCTCCCAGGTAGCTGGGATTACAGGTGCCCACCACCACACCCGGCTAATTTTTGTATTTTTAGTAGAGACGGGGTTTCACCACGTTGGCCAGGCTGGTCTCAAACTCCCGACCTCAGGTGATCTGCTCGCCTCGGCCTCCCAAAGTGCTGGGATTACAGGCATGAGCCATCACGCCTGGCCTAGGTTTGGGGTTTTTACGTCTTACTTGGAAAAAAGTTCTCAAACCTATGGCTGTCCCAAGGCTGTTCAACTGATGAATATCTAGTAAGGGATGGAGGTGAGTGGAGAGAGAGAAAAGAAGGAGAGGAGAGGGAAGTAGGGTGTGGGGAGAAAAGAAAGGGAAGGACTGCAGTATCTGACAAAACATTTCATTTCATTCTTCGCTGGCAATTAATTTACAGAACTTCTTCTTTCCAGCCAAGCACAGCATATACCAAGTCACCCTCTTGGTAGTCTCACACCTTCACAATGGGTCTGTTCTCCAATTAATTTTCTACTTCATGCAGATAAAGATGCTTACCAGCTATCTGATTAGTGATGCTGGCGTTACCTTCCTTAAAGCTGCCAAGCAGTCACAGCCACAGACCTCTCCAAGGAGTCAAATATCCTCCATTGTGCTTTGATGCTCCCACAGCATGCCCAGTAGGTGGGGTGGCCTGCAATTCAGAGCCAGTAGGGGTGCTGTTTCCTGCCCCACGCTGACTCCTATGACCCACAGTCTTCCCTTATCTTTCTCCTATGGAAATGTAACTTTTGCTTTCTCTCATCTGGTAACAGCCTCTCACATGTCCCACTGTGATGTAGCTTGCATTTCTCTGTGGCCTCTCTAAATACTACTTTCAAATTTAACCAAATTTTGATGGGTGTTTAGATCCATGTGTAGACAGAGTCATACTGGAAGTTATTGTACATTCTTTAAGCTAGAATCAGAGCCTAAATTTGCAGTGGTCCAGTGGATGGTAGATACTTTTTCTCATATTCCAGGTAGGGTGATTTGATTTATTTGCCAAGCAAACTTTCTTGTTTCTTTGTGGTTCAGATTTTAGGGAGTTAGACTACTAACAAAAATGATCTCTCCCTCCCTTCTGTACTGTTACTACTCTGACAGATTATATACTACTCTATAAATACAGAGAGTGGTACATAATTTATAAACATTCATATTTTACATGTGCCAGTCTTTTCTGTTAACTAGATTATAGATCATGGTTCAATTCAGTGAGCATATACGAGTGTCTGCTTTGTGCCAGGCACCATGCAAACAAAGGTGAGCAAGATGAACTGGAATCAAATCCACAAATTATTGAGGGTTTTCTACAAATTAGGCACTATGCTGAGTCTTTTACAAACATGCTATCATTAATCCTTATATTAACCCTATAAGGAAGGAATTGTTTTCCTTTTTTTAAAAAAGAGAAAGCCCCTAACTTTCTCATGAAGGTTTATTAGAAGGTCTGTAAGGATGATCTCTGCATTGAATCTGCATTGATGATCTCTGCATTGAGCCCTAATTTTGTATGGGTTTGAATCCCTGTCTAAAAATTCTGATGTGCAATTAGAATTGATTTTAATTGATTTTAATCAATTTCTATCTTGTGTGCCCATTCTGCCAGGTGGTAGAATTTTCACCTCAGTCAGTTTGGGGTTGTATCCACATTCTGGGGGTGTTTATAGTGCCCAGGTGTTGTGTGTATGGTGGCATTTGAGGGCCTGGCATCTATAAGCACATCCATCATCCCACCCGCTTCTTGGGGTGGCCATGCAGATCCTACCCAAGTCATCCCTCACATCCAGCAAAAGGCCAATTCAAATCTAGCAACTCCATTCAGCAATTTCCTCTCTGCTGCTGCAGCTGCACATTCAAAAACAAGGGTGCCAAAATCTTATGGCACTTGTCTTCATGAGGTCCTTCTGAGATGCCACAGCTCCCTGAACCAGGGTCTCCTGGCTGGAGCTCTAGGCCTGTCTGCTTGGATGGGCCACGAAACCATTCCCTCTCTGGGGCTGCTTCTCCTAGTTTGGACACAGCCTTCTGTGCTCTCCAATAACACACACCTCTCTAAGAGATCTGCCTCTCCCTGTTCCAACCCCTACCCCACTGCCCCTGCTTTCTCATTCCTCATGGCTCCTCCACCACCTCCTCCTTCCTTAAACCAGTAGAGAATTCATCTTTGGTGCTTTCATCTGTGGTAGGGGAAAAGCTGCTTTTATGCCTCATTATTTTCTCAAATCCATGGCTTCCCTTTCCCTGAGGGCCTAAGGCTTTTAAAAACTCAAAAGTCAAGGATAGATGTCCTTGTCTTCTGCTTTCTGCTTTTCCTGAGCCAATAAGCAGAATAAATACCCCAGTTGATTGAATGATGGAAAGCTACAGGCTAAAATGGTGGAGAGGAGAGAGGCTGTATTGGCTACTCTTAAAAGAATGAGAATTGCTCAGGTGAAAAATGTTAAGGAAGAGATTCCAGGCCTGTAACGTAAGGCGTAAAAAGCCATCAGAAAGCACATGGCAAGTGGTTTGGAATAGACGTGGGTCAGCCTGTAAGGGGAGGGACGAGAGATGCCGGGTGGGGAGAAACAGGCAGGCAGCAGTGTGTAAAAGGGTTTCTAATTCCAGGTGGGGATAGGGGACTTGAAGTAAGGAGGTTGTTCTGGACTGAATGTTTGTGTCCCCCACGAAAATCCATATTTTGAACCCTAACCCCTAATGTAAATGGTATTACGAGGTGGGGCCTTTGGGAAGTGATTAGGTTTAAATAAAGTAGGGATGGTGGGGCTCTCATGATGGGATGAGTGCCCTCAGAAGAGGAAGAAGAGACACCAGAGCTTTGTCTCTCTGCCATGTGAGGATACAATGAAAAAGCAACTGTCTGCAAGCCAGGATGTGGGCCTCATCAGAGCCTGACCATGCTGACACCCTGACCTCAGGCTTGCAGCCTCCAGAACTGTGAGAAATGAATGCCTGTTGCATAAGCCACCCAGTCTATGGCAGTTTTTTGTTTGTTTGTTTGTTTGTTTTGAACAGCTCGAGTTTGCTAGAGGGCTTAACAGAAGCAGTGAATTAATTTGTATTTTGGGGAAGCTCGTACTGGCACCATATGAACAGAAACTATGGGGCTGCACCCTCTTCTGGGTTCCCCACAGACTCAGTGCTGAAGTGTGAAGATATTTGGTCAATAAATTAAAGAGAGAGTAGAGTGTCACAGGTTAGAAATCCTGCCAGTAAAACAATCCTGTTATTTACTTTAACTTGGTTCCCCGAAAGTAACGCAGGCCGGTGGGCCCGAGTAACACTCCAGAAGGGAAACTTTGCTACTGACTCCCTCAAACTCCATGCTGTGTCTGTCTTCTTCAATGTCTGTGGTGTCTTTTAGACCTTTTATTTTAAATGGCTGTTATTATCCCCAATGTGACTTTTAAAATTAAAGAAATTGAAATGTAGCAAATACCTAATCCGGGATGTGATTTGCTTCAAAAGAAATTTCAATGCCTGAGCACTTAAATTAGTCATTGGGAGATTCCGCCCCCCCAGTATCGAGCCGTCATTTTTAATTAAAAAAAAAACCAGATTAGCTGCCCACCATGTGTACTTAACTAAATCAGAAAAGGTATACATGGAATTAAAAGAATTACTGACCTCGTGATCCGCCCGCCTCAGCCGGAAAATGGCGTGAACCCGGGAGGCGGAGCTTGCAGTGAGCCGAGATTGCGCCACGGCATTCCAGCCTGGGCGACAGAGCGAGATTACGTCTCAAAAAAAAAAAAAAAAAAGAATTACTGAGGAGGAATCCTATACTATGTATGGGTTATGGTTGATATAAAGCCTTGATTTTCTTTTTTTCCCCTTCTCTTTGGCATCTGGTTTTATTATCCAATTCAGAACACTCCTGTGTGAAAAAGTTAGTTTGTGAAAATGGGCTGAATCAAACTGTTTTTCCTGTAAAGAAGGAAAATTTTTAAATTTCAGGGAAATGGGCCCTTTATAGAGGAACTATTACAGCAGTGGAGAGGAATCACTGATCTTAGCCAGCAAATTTTGCAAAGTACCAGCAGAGGAGGCTGTAAATCAACACTGCTTTTCTTTGCAATTTCCTTTTTTTTTTCTTAATGATTTCAGAAAAGGGTAACTCATCTCCCCGCTAGATTTCAGCATCAAGCTATCTGGTGTTAGAGCAGTTACTTAAAATTACACCTACTGGATAGAAATGCTCTTAACTCTACTGCTGAAATAAGGCAAAAAAAAAATGCAAGCAATACACTTTTTCTAGAAATATAATGTACATTGACTTGAATTTATACTATAGTGTTAATGACTGATGTCATTTTGATGAGGGCAGATTTTGATAAGAGGGGAAAAAGGAAAGCAAAGATAGGAAAGCAAAGATATCAAAGATATTCGTTACTACCAATATCTTTGCTTTCCTTTTTCCCCTCCTGTTTCTTTGTGTTAATCTGAGAAATAATTAACTGAAACATGAAAGACTGACCTTTTTCACCAATCTGCCTGACACAGGCTTAATTATTAGAAACACAAAGGTCTTCACAAACTGAATTTTCCCCCAACATAGTAAGTAGTTTATTTTGAAGTGTAAGCCATTGGCTGTGTATTATCTAGTACAGTTCTTAGTACTGGAGTCACAACCCACTATCACTGAACAATCAATTATAAGATGTTGTAAGTAACTTGTAACTTTTAATAATAATACTAAGATATAGGAACAAACAGATTTTTCATAAACATGGACCAGAATCAAGATTGTCCCTGTGCTGGGTGCGGTGGCTCACGCCTGTAATCCCAGCAGTTTAGGAGGCCAAGGCAGGTGGATCACCTTAGGTCAGGAGTTTGAGACAAGCCTGACCAACATGGAAAAACCCCGTCTCTACTAAAAATACAAAATTAGCTGGGCATAGTGGTCATGCCTGTAATCCTAGCTACTCGGGAGGTTGAGGCAGGAGAATCACTGGAACCTGGGAGGCGGAGTGTGCAGTGAGCCGAGATTGAACCATTGCACTCCAGCCTGGGCCACAAGAGCAAAAAAAAAAAAAGAAAAAGAAAAAGAAAAAAAAAAGATTGTCCCTGTAATAACATGAATTTCACTCATGTTCTCTTGAGTGATAAAGGAAAAGGTGGATTTAAAACTAAGCTGTCAGGAATTGCAGGTAAACTGCCCCAATCTAATCCTTGCCACACCCTATAATCTGGCTATAACCATGAAAGTGTGGTACAGATATAAAGGCCATAAGTGATATGAGTTGCAGCCAAAAAACTGGAAAGCCATTGATCTAGTGTCAGCAAAATAAAAAGCAATAGACACTCTGAGTTCATTTTGTTTTCTCGAGGCAGCCTGGCCCAAATCAAGGTCAAACAGAGACCCTCAGGGGCTCATGTCCACTACTTGACCTAGTTAATAAATATGGAGGCAAAGCAAAAGGTTACATTATATTTGAAACCTGAACGACTGCTTGGATTTTCCTTTGGCTTTGATGAATTGCATAGATATTTTCCTTAATCGAGTCCCAGGGCCTGAGAAAAGCAACTTAAAGCAAACAGAGTCTGAAGACGGGCTAACAGATTAATGGAAAGGTTGAAGAGTTGAGAGAGAATAGCATGAGATAAAGTGAATAAATAACTAAAATGTAACCGCTGGGTGCTCTCTAATAGCCTCCTGGGCTGTACGATGGCTTTCAGTTGATTGGTCATGAGGACACTGCAAATACAGGGGAATTTAATTACACCTAAAGTAAGAGCTAAAATGCTATGTTCTGAGAATTTTTAATGTTCTTGAACTATCTTTGGAATTGTGGCTCTAAAACCACATGTGGTGTCCCCAAATAAATTGGATACACAATGTTGACTGAGTTTTCATGATGTGTCAGTGTGGTGGCTGAATTGAAAGGCAAATAGGGTGAGTTTGGCACAATTTATTCTCAAAAAGGTTGATTCATGTTCATTATGATTCCTTTTCTAAGTATTTGTTTTCTAAAAAGCAAATTTAGTCTAGAATACTGTCCTGCATTGTCATAAAACTCATATGCTTGTGGTTTGAAAAGCATATGCTTCTCTTTTTTATTTGAAAAGCTGCACTGTTGCCTTCAGTTTGGGGGTACCTCTCCAGGACTTCTCATTTCCTCAAAAATCACTAAGTAGCATTTGAAGGTTGCACCTGTAAATTCTTAGAGTAACCTGGCATGAAGAAGTTCATCCACACCAGGACACTTGAATGTCACCCTCTCTCCAGCCTTAATTCCCTCTTGCTAATGTCAAATCTAGTATTTCTGCTAATAATAATTTTCTTTGATAGGAAAATGTGAGTTTAATACTTCTTCCCCATATGTCTCTCACAGATCGACCCAATGCATTTGTTCCTCCAATTGCTTTCTTAACCTTCTGAGAGATAAAACTGTCAATAGAACAAGTCAAGAATTTATGCTGTGAAGTTTTCTTTAAATGTGTATTTCTTCTTCTAGGCCATAAGCAATCTGAAGGTTGAGACCATAGCTTATAATTTTTCTTTCTGTCTCTGACTCATAGTGCTTAGTAGTACTTGGTACAGAAAACTCAGTAAGCATTGAATGTATCTATTTTATAGAATTGAGTGTGAGTGGCAAATGTCAAGGGAGATTGTCCTTGTTATTCAGATTCTGATTCCAGTGCTCCCAGACATTGCCCAGGAGGATTTTAAAAAACAGAGATGTCTTAGGCTACTGAGGACTTCCAACTCAGAGCACTGATGAGAAGAGGGTCTCTTTATCCCAGTGAAGTTGTCTAGTCTTGACATGGTTCAGTAAGTATATGTCTTCTGGATTCTTACTCATAAGTGAATAAAGTAGGCTTGTTCAGAGAAAGGCCTCATCATTCCTAGCATTCTGTGTTACAGGCAGCAGAAATGTTTCTTTGGCCTTTTTCATCCTTTCTATAGCAGCCAACTGTGGCACTTTTTTTCCAGTGGTACCCAACACATGTTGCTAAGGTTAGACATTCTTCAAAATAAGGCGAGTTGTTGTTGTCTAAGGGTGTTTCCAGTTCTAACCATCTATGATTCATAAAGAACATTGAATAGTTTTCTGCTCCTCAGGATATCCTAAGACTCCTTGCTAATTGGAAATGGCCCTGCTAGGGCCTGGCAATGTGTCTGTTGCTTTGAGTCTGCAGATGGGTCTGTGAAACACACAGGCAAGTAGAATGTCATCTTCACTTGGGTGACCTACAAGCACCTCAAAGGCAACCTGTCCAAAACCAATCACATTTCTTCCCTGACAAACACAATCTACTTCCTGCATTCCCATCTCAATGATTGGCACCTCCAAAAACCAAGACACTCAGAAGAGAAATCAGAGAGCTCTTCCTAATTTTTCCATTTCTCTCACTAGCAACCCTACTTCTTCTCAAGGCCAATGACTCACGAGGTCTTGTATATTCCCTCTATTTAGTTGCCAAAATCTGTCCACTTGGATTACCTGATAACTGTCACAACCTCCTAGGTACAGTCTTATCTCCACTTACCCTTGATCCTCCACAACTAGAACTTTAGCATTACTTCCTCCATGCTGGCATCTTTAACCCAACAGTCTAATTTTGGTGCCCCTTATATAAGCTCCATATGAATAGGTTTATCAGAGTACTTCTGTCACTATTTTGAACACTAATTACCTTATGTCCCCTGTTATTTCATGAGTTCCTTTAGGGCAAAACCCATAAGAATATTTTCAGACTGAATGAATGCGGTGTTTCTTGTTTTCAGATTCTTCTTACTGTAAATTCTTGCTTGTAACTGAAATCTATTCTGTTAGAAAAGCTCCCGTTCCTTCAATGACAGGTGTCTGTGGCTTCAGGGGGTACTACAAAGCCAGGCTGAAGTCAGCTCTGAGCATGTACACTGGGGGCCTCCAATCTACCAAACACAGTCCTCAATTCTCAATGGCAGTGTCAAGGCCACAAAGAAGGAACTCTAGTGAAAAAAGAAAATTAAGAGAGAGATAGAGAGAGAAAGAGAGACAGAGAGAGAGAGATCGGAGTTGGGGAAAAATGTGGCCAATAAAGAGGGCCCTCATCCAGCCATGTTCACAAGAGTTGCCTTAAAGAGAAAAGAAAGACTTCCCATGGCTGCTTTACCAAGGAGTGCAGGAAAGAGCAGGACAGTAAAGAGGCCAATATGAATCTGTTGGAATGCAAAGAAAAGGGCCAGGAAACCGAGTGTACCCAGCCTGCCTCTGTGCTTAGTGAAGGTGATGAAGCCAGTCCCCAGCTTTGGAGAAAGAACTTGCTGGATGAGAGGAAAAAGGTAAAGCTGACCCACCCCCACTCCTACACACAACCTCATGCTCACCTGGCATCTTGTGTCTGCAGGCCCTTGGGCTGGGTAAGGAACACAACACTGCTTGTAGTGATAGGGACCTCATCTATTGAAGCAGGAGGCAGAGATAACCCTTTGTTCAAGAAATAGTAGAAGCAAGTAATGGTGGGGACTGAGCAGCCCTTGTTCATATCCAACACCCAGAGAGTTACTGGTTTTGACTGCAAATCCTTTCTGAGAGTCATGCTGCCATCTCTGGCTGTCCTCAGATAAGCAACAACTCCCTACCAGCCGAGTGATGAGTTATCTACTGACAAAGTTGATCCCCCATGAGACAAATCCCTTTGATCAGAAATTTTGTTTTGTTTCAGCTCATGGAGACAGATCACAGTGAGGCATCTGAGAGTCAATAAGAAAATGTTAATAGATTTACTCTTGCTGGGGAGGCCAGTACCAGTGTTTTAATCATCTTGTGGCTGCTTAATTAACATTTGTTGGCATTATTTCTGCTACTGTTAGCAAAATGTAAATATTTAAATGGCATGTATTTTTCATGAAGCAGGAGAACTATGAGCACAGAACTTGAGGCAAAGATCTGGCCTCATCTTAATTGCAGCTCTCATAAAACACACTCCGTAGCTTTTGGCAAGTGTCTTAACTTCCTGACTTTTCTACCTCAGTTTCTTCCCCCATAAAAGAGAGATAATGAAAACAGTTCTAAAGAGGGTTATAAAGATTAATCACCAATTGTCCAGAAAAATTCTTTGAAGATGAAAATGGGCAAATATAGTATTCTACCTGTGAGCAAAAGGACTCAGCAGAGAGAGACCATGAAAAGACATGGAACTATATACTGACATTATTCTATATACTTTGCATTCACCCTGTTTTAGCTGCTCAGGGTGCTGCATATTAAGTATATGCATACCACAGTGAGAAACAGAATATTCGGCCTGGCGCGGTGGCTCACGCTTGTAATCCCAGCACTTTGGGAGGCCGAGGCGGGCGGATCACGAGGTCAGGAGATCGAGACCACGGTGAAACCCCGTCTCTACTAAAAATACAAAAAATTAGCCGGGCGTGGTGGCAGGCGCCTGTAGTCCCAGCTACTCGGAGAGGCTGAGGCAGGAGAATGGCGTGAACCCGGGAGGCGGAGCTTGCAGTGAGCCGAGACTGCGCCACTGCACTCCAGCCTGGGCGACAGAGCGAGACTCTCTCTCAAAAAAAAGAGAAACGGAATATTCAAGAGAATAAACCAGAATGCTCTAAAAATAAAGTTGTTTGTGGAGAAGCTGTGTATTTCAAACTGCCACTAATGCCCAGATGGATCCTATTAAATAGATCCATCTTGGCTTTTTTGCTTTAACTTTTAGCTGCAAACTGTTTACAAGTCAGGAGAAGAGAAACTGTAGAAAATAAGAATCTTCAGTGTCAGAGAGCAAACAGTCCTCAAGGGAAAACATTATTGTTCATGTTCCGTCTATGAGAATAGAGTTTTTAAATATTTTGACAAGATTGCATGGAAATTGGTCTTTCTTTAAGGAACTTCTGACCCTTACATTGAGCTCATATAATGCAGTAGTTTATATTACCACAGGCTATGGGAAGATGAAAGGGGGTAGATTGTGAAGTCTGGAACTTCTTACACTGTCTGGAACAGTGAAAAACTATCTTCATGCTAAATCCATTTTATCCACTCCTTCAGGTTAAACAAAGCTGCTTCTTATGGCTTCCATTTTGAGTTGAGCTAAAAACAGCCAGGTTTGAAAAGGGAGATTTTATGAGGTGGAAAGATGACAAAACTATGGGTTATACTTCTGGTTTCATCCTTGAACAGTGACGTTGAAACCTGTTTCCTTACCTAAAAAAATAGGCCTACTCTAGGGGTATACAGTAGAGTAGTGAGTGTGCAGACTCCAGATCAGACCATTGGGATTAACTCCTGACTAAGTCACCTACAGCTAACATACTTGGGATGAGTTATTTAACTCAGTATTTTAACCAACAAGCAGGAATGGTAATCATAGGGGACTTCGTGAGAACAAAATGATAATATGTGTAAACCACCTAGATCTGACAGGGGTCCATAGTTAATGATTGATTAAAATTTAGCTGCTGTCATCGTTGAAGTCATTGTCATCATCATCCTCCTCCTCCTCCTCCTCATTGGCTGGGCTACCTCTGAAAGTTTTGTATCAAGCCTAAATGAATATAGGAATGTATTGCAAACTGCAAAGTGCTACAGGAGTGTAAGTTATAATTATATTAAATTAAAAATTTAGACCTGAGAGTCTGAGATTAAAGCCTTACATTCCACACATGGCTTGAGACAGTCTTCTTGGCTCAACAGGTAAGAAATAGGTGTCAGGAAAGCTCAGCTGCGTCTTACAGCCCTAATGTTGTCTGCTAGGGACACTCTCACCCATCTGTGCCTCAGTATCAAGTGCCATGGCTTCTCCCCATTCCCTGGTGGTCTGCCCAGGCCAGGAGCCTATGTGTGCCCCGGGGGAGAGGAGGAAAGGAATGTTTCCTGAGCAGCAAAGTGTGTGGGAAGTTCAGCAAGTGGAAGAAGGGAGTGAAGCATGATGAAATGTGGAAGAGAAACTTGGAGATATGAAAGGCCAAAGCTGCTTTTTTCTGCCGCAGACCTGGGGGAGGTGAGATATACTCAGAAAAATAGATAACAGTTGAGACAGGATGGTGGGAGGCTAAAGCAGGAAGGCCAGAAAAAGAGGAAAAACGCGGATTGGCCGTTTTATTGGAAGAGCAGGTACAAATTTCAGTGTCAAGTGAGAAAGAAATGTAACTGTATTTTTCTCTGATTGAACTAATTGTGGACCCTTTGCTTCTAAAGTGGTGAAGTTATCCTCAGGCATTCCTAGCCCAGTCTTTGTGGCTCTCTCACACACCCTTCAGAATGCTGCTCAAATGTTCCTCTATCAATGAAGCCTCTCTTAATCACATGATACAGAATAGCACTCCCTAACTCTATTCCAATCTCTTTCCATTTTTTGTTTGCGTGTGTTTGTGTGTCCACTGCATTTGCCACTATTTGAGATGATATAGCAGATAGATGATAGACAGATTTAGATAGACAGATGTAGGTATAATTTGTTCATTGCCTGACATCCCTTACTAAATGGAAGCTCCCTGAGGACTTTGATGAGCATCGAGGGCATCTGTGGTAATATGATGTAGATGACAGCAGACCCACTATGTCAGTCAGCATGAACTGTTTGTTACAGAAAATTTTCGTGAGGAAAAGGCAAGGCTGTTAGCCAATAAATAACTTAATTGTTTTCTTTAGGAAATCCCCTGAGAACAATTTATCAGAGACAATGTACTGTTCACTCATCAACCACAGCTTACTTATCAAAGTTCACTTCAAAATTCTCAATTTCCCATGTTCACTAATCCTGAAAAATTTTATAATAATTTCAGAGTGGGTAATTTCAGGTGCCCACTTTGAAAGGCCTGCCTTAAACTACTTGAGCTCAAACTCAAAGTCATACAACACTTAACTTTTGACTTCTCCTTTCTGAACCACTCTTAAAACTGTCAAGGTGGTGTTCTCCTTTATTGCGGTAAGTTCTAATGAATTTACCTTTGTTTTGTTAACAGGTTGTCTGGTGATATTTTGGGGAAGTTCAACATTGTTTAAACTTCTTACACTGTCTTTCATAGTGAAAACGATTAAGCAGAAGTTTTTTTTTTTTTTAAATGTTGTGCTTCCCATTCTTAGATCCATTCTAGGAAGATAATACGGGTTCTATGAGCATTGGTTGAATGGCTGAATGAATGAATGAATGAAGCAATGGATATAAGATCTCCACTCTCCCATCTCTGCAGTTCTTTAAAGGGACATTGTGCATTGGCATGGCAAGTCGAGAATACCTGGTCTGTGGTGTAGGTTCTTAGTCCAGACTAGCATCTCTTTATAACATCAGTCATCCCTTTGGGTCCCTGGCCACTGGATCATGCGGGATACTGAGGGGCCATCCTTTGTTCATTTCTGTGCTGGCTCCCCCAAGCCCTGATGGTATTCTTAGTTATTTCTGTATAGTCATTGTTCTGCTGCATCCACGCCATACATAAGTTGTGAAAAACTCACCTGTGTGTCTTAGGCTTTCCTCCACTCTTTTGCCACTCTGAATGCATGGGAAATCATTTGCTTATTATGTGCTTAGTGGTTGTGTCCAGTCCCTCAACCTAAGCACAGCAGCCATTTCTTCTACTCTCACACAAGACCAGCCAGGCTCAACTCCCTAGGCCAGGGGCTGACAAGTGTTTCTGTAAAGGATTAGATAGTAAATATTTAGGGCCATGCAAACCATAAGGTTTCTGTTGCAACATTAGGCTCTGCCATTGTGACATAAAAGAAGCCATAGACAGTACAGAAATAAATATGTATTTACAAAAAAAGGAAGGCTGGTCTGTGGACCAGCCAGTGTTTCATGACTCCTGTCCTAGGCAATACTAGGATAAGAATATACACGTAATAGGATGTTAGAGGATTACATGCATTGATACATGTAAACCACTTGCATAGTAAATTTGGCAATTAGAAGGTCATTAATAATTTAGTGAGAGCAGTTTCTCTGGAATGTTGGTGGCAGAAGTCAGACTGCAGTTGACTAAAAAAGGAATAAGGCATTGAAATATTTAGTATAGATTATACCTATAAGCAGTTTGAATGAGAAGCGAAGGTGAAATTAAATTGTATTTAGAAAGAGAAACAAGACCAAAGAAGGTGTGTATGTGTGTGTGATTGTTCTAGGCAATTTGAACACGTTTATAGGCTGAGACAGAATACAAAGGGACAATTTAGAGATCGATGGAAGAGGGTGATTCACAGGAAAGTTCTTAAAAGGGTACGAAGAGGGCTTTGAGAGGAATTATCCCGGTGTAGAATGGGCTCATTCTCTGAGACTGCAGAGAAGTGCACATGTGACAGTGATGTTGGCAGACAGAAGTTGGGAGTCTCACTTGCTGTTTCCTATTTAGATTACAAATTTGGGGTGGGGAGAGAGGAAAGGTGTCACAGCATCCTTTACTGAGTGGAACCACATGTGTACATACATATTACGTGTGTGTGTGCATGTTTATTAGACAGTAGGCTTGAGTAAATGTGATGAGGAGAAGGAGGGGAGTAGGAGTTCATCAAGGTCAAGTAAAATGACTGATATGGAGCATTGAGGACCAAGTAAGTGATGGCCTCAATCTAATAGTTGTGAGCCTATCTTTATCTTTGGATCCATAGCCCAGATATGTAAATGAAGAAGTCTGATTATGAGATTACATAGACTGTATAGACAAAACATGCTACCAAACAACTGCTCTTTGCAGTAAGTTTTGGAGAAACTTGCCATTTGGATCCTGCCTGATGTACTCTTTAAAGGACTTCATGTCTCTGAAACAACTGTGGTAATGTTCCAAGGAGCTCTCCTTTATCATTTTATATTAAACATATTCTCAGTCTGTGATGATCTTAACTAAAGACGTTCGATTTTGAAGTCCTGTAGAGATCTTCCAATCAACCATGATTTTCAGGATAGAGGCACTATTCAGAGTCCTTAAACTAGTTAAGATTAGATCCTACTTAGGAGCCTAGCTCTTTTCAACTGCATCACAATATGATTTTTTTCAACTATCCTGTGATTTTTTTTCTTCCACTAGAGATAAAATCTCCACTTATTTTATAATTAAAGACATTATTTGTTGTCAGCATTCTTTAAAAAATGTGTAGCATTTCCTACAGAAATGGAAAGATAGATGAAAAGATTTTTTTGGCTAGGTGCGGTGGCTCACGCCTGTAATCCCAGCACTTTGGGAGGCCGAGGTGGGTGGATCGCCCAAGGTCAGGAGTTCAAGACCAGCCTGGCCAACATGGCGAGACCCTGTCTCTACTAAAAATACAAAAAAATTAGCTGGGCGTGGTGGCAGGTGCCTATAATCCCAGCTACTCAGGAGGCTGAGGCAGGAGAATCGCTTGAACCTGGGAGGCGGAGGTTGCAGTGAGCCGAGATCGTGCCATTGCACTCCAGCCTGGGCAATAAGAGCAAAACTCTGTCTCCAAAAAAAAAAAAAAAAAAAAAAAGTTAACATTTTTTTCTATGTGGAAAGATATTTTAGTTTCTCTAAAACTATCAATTAAATATAGTAAATCTATTCATGAGAAAATTTATCCATTAAATAGTTAAATGATTTACTCAAGGTCAGATTTAAATTACTCTTAATACTGGCTCATTATCCTAAACTTTTAAATGTGTTCCCTTATGTATTAGGTTTTGGCTTTACAACAAAACATTTTTCATGATAAAATGGACATTTTCTAGATGAAAAAATACAATTGTACTAAATAAGTATATGGATCAGAGGCGACACAGTCTTTAGGTTGTACAAATAGGCTTCCCTATCAACAGAATAAATAGATAAATACTTATTTTTATTTAAGAAGTGCTTATTTACTTTTAAGTTCCAGTGTAGCATTTTTGATTTTGTAACCAACTGAAAGAAAAACAGTTTAATACAACTATCTGGGGGAAAAACATGCTTACTTTTTCACTCTAGCTAGGATCCTTTCAGTTTGTCATTTCTTCCCTATTGACTTCAGAAATGACATGTTCATTTTATACTCTAGTACTCTATTATTTCAAATAAGTAGTCTATTTAGGCCTCACAAATTCTTGCTAAATAAAACGTAAATGGAATGAAACTAGCCTGCACTTCAGAAGAAAAGGTATAGCATTGAACAAATAAACTTATACGTGCTTCTAGGTACAAAAACAATTTTTAGATGAATACACAAAGAGAAATCATATTTTATCTGCAATACTGTGGTGTATATTATCTCTGATTTTTGAAATATGTTACCTCAATTTAAGAATAAGATAAGTTACTTTTAAAGTAATAGATACTAGCACAAAAATTGTTCATATAACTACACTTTTTTAAAGAAAAGTAGTCACATTTTGAGAAATTGATAAAAATTAATGCCTTTTGTTTTCATGAAAGGATATTTTTGGGACAATCAATGCATAAGATTTTTAGCTACAAGTGAACATTTTAAAAGAGATATGCATTTGTTCTCATTTTAATAAATGATCTGTCCTAACATTTTCAGGAACATAACAAGTATTAAAGTTGGCATCAGTAAATCATAGTTCTTATGATAATCATAACTGCCAAAATGACATCAGTCATGTTAATTCCAAAGTGCAAAACATTCTTGCATAGCACATAGTATATCTCTTAACCATTAAATAGATAACTACCAATCAGCCACAACCACAGATTTTTGAGTTAACATGTATGGTCCTTAAATCCTACTAGCACTATACGACTAAAGTCTGTGACGTGTAGAATATGGCAAACTTCGTGATGTATCTATAGTTAAATAAAAGAAGACACACACATGATAAAAGTAGCAACACACAGGGTACTTACCCTCAGAGAATGCTATATTTAAATGTATATTAAAAAATAAATATAATAGGCAATAAAATTTCTGTGATTGACTGAAAGGCTTTTCTCAGGAGGTACATGAATAAGTTTGAACTATAGAATCAAAGCAGTATTTTAGCACTGACTGATTTCCTATGATAAAATAGGTTTCCTGAGATTTAACTTGAGAATAAATGAAATTTCTAGTAGCCTAATTACAGAAATAAGGCAACTTTAAGACAGTGTTTCTTGAAATTATAATCATGTTTGTGAATTTCAGGCAAAGCTCAAGTTCAATATGCTTCAAGGTCATGATTATACCTTTTAAAGTAATATTAAAGAATGAATGCAAGCCTGCAAGTCTGTGACCTGAATGTTGTTTTGTTGCTATACTATATATTTTAAAATAGAATACCATGAGGAAAACAGTGCTGAGTAGGACCAATGCAAAGCTTTCAAATATTTATGAATCAGATCATTAATAATACCAACCAAGTACTAAGTGTGAGCAGTCAATCGATGTAAAACCTGTACAGTTATTGGCCCTCTCTGACTGGTTGGAAAAGTATGGGGTAACTAATGATATAAAATGCTTATTACAAATTTGATAGTTATACAGGTATATATTAAGATCTGGGAATAAAATGATAAACTGAACCATAGAAAAGAGATTTTGAAGCAATTACTAATCAGGGTAAGATTCTAATAAATCAATCAGCATTAAGGTTGCTCTTCATCAGCTAGATTCATGGTATTGCAAATTATTTACATTTTTAAAGGCTCACCTGGCTTAGCAATGATATTCAAATAATTTCCATAATGTCACCCGACAAGGACACCTTAGAAAATTGCTTATTAACTCTTAGATTTTAATGGAACAAAAAGAGTGTAGGGAAAAAAAGAAAAGAAGGGGGAAAAAAAATTCACCTCACCTAAGCCAGTTAGAGGAAAATATGAAGGAAAAAATGCCAAATATAAAGGAGTAAAATTGTAACATGTATCTACAAGCATAGAGTCAGCCTACTGACATAGAGTGTAGATGTATAGCTGTAGAATCGTGCAATTTTTCTATGACAGCATATCTGTAAGTAATTTATATGATTATAGAATAAGCAGTGATAGTCTAAGCCCCTTTTCATACATTTGGTGAAAACCACACAGTACCCTATTTATATACTGTATCCATTCCAATTAGCATATATTTTAGCTTCAAAGCAGAACAATAGAAGTTACATCATCATCACTTTACAAAAAAAAATGACTTTTTTAATGTTCTTGAAAAATCTCTAAGGTGAAAAGAAACTCTGCCCAGAGTAGGTTCCACGGAGCACTCAAATTTTTCCCTGTGGTGGAATTTCATTATATTCTGCACCTTGCCAGAAATTACTTTCTAAATTACTCTCTGTGCTGAATTGAACAGAGAGTACATAAGCAAAGAAACAAAAGTGCTTTAAACACAAAGGAACAAAGAGGGAAAAAAACTTCTTAAGCAAATATTCATTCATGTTGAAAGTATCATTTTCTGCTGCTGCACTTTTAGGCATACAAAATTTGACTCAATCTCAGCCCTCAAGGTGCACACAGTCTACTTGGACAGAGATAACTGATAGAACATGAAATAGATAAAAATATAAATATCTACCCACTCTCTAGAGATAGCCTTATCTTATTCACTCCCACTGCTTAAACTATTATCTACATGGTACGGCCAAAGACTCTCTAAATATTATCTTCACTCTCACCTATTCTCTGTGATTCATATTATGCTTTTATAATCCAATAGATGTCTCAATAGTTCTTTAAACTAATGTGAAAATCACTAGCTTTCACTCTCAGACTATACTACAAGAACTACTTTTTCTAATTTTTTCCTTAAAAAATAAGTTTAACCTTCTGATCACCAACTCTTCTTTCTCCTTCACATTTTCTCATTTAGTCAATCCTTCAACTCATCTGTGAAGAATTTCTCAAATTCTCTCCATTCCCACTGCCCGAGCTGATAGCATTATCTTTGGCCTGCACTACTTCAAGAGTTTCTCAGACTGATCTCAATTACTGCAGGCTCTCTTCACTGTAATTCATCCTCATCATTCCTACCAGTTCCCTTTCTAATATAAATCTGATGAGATAAAGCCCTTGCTTAAATATTGACTATTTCTATCTATAGAAATGGCCGGGCGTGGTGGCTCAAGCCTGTAATCCCAGCACTTTAGGAGGCCGAGGTGGGCGGATCACGAGGTCAGGAGATTAAGACCATCCTGGCTAACACGGTGAGACCCCGTCTCTACTAAAAATACAAAAAAATTAGCCGGGCGTTTTGGCGGGTGCCTGTAGTCCCAGCTACTTGGGAGGCTGAGGCAGGAGAATGGCGTGGACCCAGGAGATGGAGGTTGCGGTGAGCCGAGATGGCACCACTGCACTGTAGCCTGGGGGACAGAGAAAGACTCCGTCTCAAAAAAAAAAAAAAATAGAAACAAGACCTATCAGCTTTCCCACTTTTATCTCTTGCCACTTCCCACCTGCCATCAATATTGAACTATTCATATGAACTAAACATAATATGTCTTTCCACACTGAACATATTTTTTACTGTATCTAACCAAGATGTGCACGTTATCCTTTTCTCCTCTGGCAAATGCTTACCTAACCTTCAGTACCCTAATGGAATGTCACTTCCTCTGTAGCATTATCCTTCCCATGTGCTCTCATGGCACAATTTATATAAATATATATCTCTCTATATATTTATATACATACATATTATATATTTATAAACATACATATTATATATTTATAAACATAAATCATACTACCATGGTTATATATATATTGGTATGGCTTATGTTTTCTTTGTTAGACTATAGGTCATTTTTGTAATTTTTACTTGAATGAATTTGGAAAGTACAGTGATACAAATAAACAGAGTTTGTTAGTAGAGTACAAATTACCAAGGCTAGGCTGAGAAATCAGGAAGGACTCACGTAAAATAATTCAGTCTTAGGAGTACATGTACATCAGCAAGCTAGGAAAGGGGGAGGACATTCCAGCAGAAGGACAAACATGTACAAAATGTCATGTTCAGTAATCCGTAAGTATTTGCTAGTGGTAAAGCTGGGAAAATGTATATATAAGCTAAGGGGGATAGGAAAAGATAATTGAACCTGATCCTTCAAATGTTTAAATGATGTTGCTAAAGACTCAGATGAGTTGAGCTAATCTGCAAGGATGTAAGATTTTGTTCAACTGTACCTAGCAATACAAAGAATATAGAGTTTGATACTGATCTGGGTTGGGATTTGTGGGGCAGGTGTGGCATAAGCAGACAAGTATAAGGATAATGAAGATCTTAGTGAATGGTTCAGATAACGTGTCATTGGTTCCAGACTATGTAGAAGAACTGGGAGGAATCAAGGAACACAGACTATGTTTTCAAAAATCAGATATGCTGGAACTGCAAAATTGAAAGCTGTAATTCATGGATCCAATAGGTTATTTACTAAGCACTTCCTATGTCCCAAGTACTGTTTTAGGCACTGGGGATACAACAATGAAAAGAAAGACAAAAATCCCCAAGATGTTTGTTAATCTTCAAGTTTTCAGAGGTAAACCAGTTCTGGAAAACATCATGACCACACACGACTCAAGTGTGGTGGAAGTCTGGGTCCCTGGAGTTTAGGAGAACAAGGAACTCTAAGGAAAACATATTCCATAAAAATATGTTTGAGTGATAAACAGGAAATCAGAATAATCAGGACATAAGGACTTGGATGATAATGGAGACAAAAGGCTAGGTGCAAGTTTTCAGTGAATGTGGAGTGAACAGGAGGTTGCTGGACTGTAAAGATGAAACTGGGTAGAAGAGAGCATGGTCAGATGTAAATGTTTCATTGAAGTAAGAATTTTTACTTGAAAGTAGAATATGACGAGAAGCAGCCATTGAGAGAAAAGAACATGCACTACTTTCTGATCCTGTGGGATGCACAACATGGGCAGAACTAGGTTAGTATTGGTTAAGACAAAACCAAGGAAGACACATTTTATGAACATTAAGGATACGTTTTGTTTACCATGGCATGAGGAACAGCGTTCCACAGGCCCATTATAAAGGTCAAGGAGATAGTAGCAGTGAAGTTGGTTCAGAAAAAAAAAAAAAAAAAAAAGCACAGAAAAGTATATGGGTGAGTGTGAGGTGGAAGATGAGAAATGATTTGAGAAATGCACATTGTGGGCAGTGATCTGAGTGCACTTAGCTGACTCAAGTGTTACAAAGAGTATATAGTGCAGCAGATGAGTGCAGGTTCTAGAGAAAGAATTCCTGTTAGAATTACAGCTTTACCACATATAGACTCTGTGACTTTGGAAACCGTATAAAGCACTTTATGTAGAGCTTGCCAAAGGCAATCTTTTTTTTTTTTTTTTTGAGACGGAGTCTCCCTCTGTCGCCCAGACTGGAGTGCAGTGGCACGATCTTGGCTCACTGCAAGCTCCACCTCCCAGGTTCACGCTATTCTCCTGCCTCAGCCTCCTACAGGTGCCCGCCACCACTCCCGGCTAATTTCTTTGTATTTTTTTAGTGGAGACGAGGTTTCACCTTGTTAGCCAGGATGGTCTCGATCTCCTGACCTCGTGATCCGCCCGCCTCGGCCTCCAAAAGTGCTGGGATTACAGGCGTGAGCCACCGCGCCCGGCCGCAGTTCTTAAATAGTAGCTATTATTAATGTGCTAAAACCAAAGGAAGTGTTGAAAGTTGAAAGAAATAGTCACTGAGGGCCTGTTTTGTAAGCTAGTGTAGGCTGACGCCTTGAGAAATCAGAGGTCTGTAGATGTAGAAGTTAGTACAAATAGGTTCCGAGTGGAAATGGAAGTGAACATATTGCAAAACTCAGAGTGGACTGAGGCTTCACTACACTGGGGTAAGTAACAGACATACTAGGTGATCAGAGCCTCACAGCCAGCACAGGTATTAAGTGTTGGAAAATCAGTGGCCTTGTTATATAAGCCAATGATTCTCAACCTTTGGTGTCCATCAGTCATCTGCAAGGCTTGTTAAAAAAACAAATCGCTGAGCCCCACCCCACCTAATCTGTATTTCAGTAGATCTAGGGTGAGTCTTGAGAATATGCATTTATACTAAGTTCTCAAGTAATGTTGGTACTGGTCCAAGGACCACAAATAAGAGAATCATAAATTCAGGCCCTAATTACAAATGCATTCCTGGTAATCAGAGGTCATTAATAAAGTCTGTTTTGAATGAATAAAGTGATCAGCTAAATAGTACAGAAAGCTATGTAGTCTCTAGACATCAGAGAGGGCTCTACAGAGGAGGGGAAATTTAATGACTCTGGAAGGATACGTGGAGATCAGAGAGCTAGAAGCAAGCAAGCTGAGGGGAGAGAGAAACACAAAAACCTAACTCCAAAAAAAAATGTGTGTATGTTGTTAGAAAGCAGCTAGTATGGCTGAAACAGACTATAACTATTTTATACACACACACACACACACACACACACACACACACACACACACACACACACGAACACACATACATTCCTTTTACGCAGAGTCGAGATTCTGGTGTACCTACCCAACTTGAAGAGTAAAAAGCAAAGAATGCTATCACCTGGTCTCTGCAACTGGCTCACCTCCACCGGAAAGTGAGCCCAGCTTGGTGTTTATTTGTCCCTACCCTAGAGCCTGAAGTAGGCAGGGCAATGAGACAGGATAAATAAATGTGTCAAATGAAAATTCTGCATATTTATGGAGGCATGTGATAAAGTGTTATCACTAAAAGCTTGTGGCCTGGGATGACAGGAGGAGAATCAGCGTTTAAAATACAGGTTCAGGCTTTACCATCTGCTATATGACCTTGGTAGTTAACACCTACTGAACCTGTTTTCTCTAATATGGAAGTAATATTTGTCAAAGGAATTAAATCATCAAATGCATATAGAGTTCGGCATAGTGAATGTGGCTAGAAAATATTCTCTAAGCTCTAGCTATTACTTATTACAAGACCACACCTTTAAATCCAGACCTACTGGACATCAGATTCGTTTTCCTGCTGCCACTGCTCCAACAGGAGTGTCATTTCCTGAAGCTTTACTAAGCCCTCATCTGAAAAAGGAAAACAGATGTTCCAATGCTGGTACTTCAGGACAAAGATGGAGGACAGCTGAAAGTTCTGGCTCTTTAGTGCAAAAATGCATTTAGATCTCATGATGAAAATGTGTAAGACTTACATCTAAAAGACAAAAGAAATGTTAATATAAAATTGTGTCAGAAATAAGACAGCTAGATAAGGGGACAGAACCAAAAGGATAAAATTCAAAAAGCATGCTTTGCTCCATCCTCTTTTTTCACCGAAGGACTACCAGATGGATGGTTTACTTTTAGTGTTGGTTGTATATACAAATTAAAGGCGTATGTCCTCTTCTTGCACTGCAAATCTAACAAAGCTAGATTAAGACCATGGGCAGGAACACCATTCTGATTTTGTCATGTCTTCATCACAGCAAATGAAAACAGTGTAAATTTAGTTTTTTATACTGAAACTCAAAATTTTCAGCAAATTGTCAAATAGCTGTTATTGGCTCCTTAGGAAATATTTTTTTTTAAGGATGCAGAAAAGAATAAAATTCACCATGATTCCAGATCCCAATGCATGAAGTTGATTGTTGAGAGTAGCGCAGATGGAAAAGGACATACGTAACCATGTTTGCGTTCTTTCAATAATCTTCTTACATGTTAAATAATGTTGCTATGTTCTTGTGTGTCTTGTTTTATAATCTCAATTGCTTCCTATAGTTTGCCTCAACAATTCTACAAGGAACCACATACTTCAGCTTTCCAACCCCAGCAGAAAACAAAATCCTAGCTATTCTTAAAAAAAAAAAAGGAAAACCTTGTTACTGGCAGATTAGTACTTGTGTATATTGTGTTTATATATACAATTTAGTGAAAATAGATGACAAGTGAAAACAAAATTTGGACTAATTTTGCCACTTATTTTTCATTTATTAGGGCCATGTGCTAGACGAAGAGGGTCTGAGATTTATGCAGTAAATATGTTAAATATTGATTGAATAAAATGAGAGTTATTTTATGTTTGGATAGGTCAAACACTATTAAACTATTACAACTAAATTATATCTACTCAATAACAGTTCATTTAAAGTATGTGTCAAAATTTGACAGGCTTTTGGGAGTTTCTAAATTGGGATTTGACCTAAGATATCAACTCCATAAATCATCCCAGTTATGAATGATTTTCGTAAAAAGAAAGACACTGGAAAAGAAAAAACCTGAAAGAGACTATGTTATTGGTAACCTAGATTTCTAGGTTAAGTATAGTGATTCAGTGAAACGCTAACACAATTATTTTTGGGAAAACTTAGGTATCTATCATAAAGCTCAATATTCCCATAGACATTTTGTTTACTTGATTTAAAATAATTCTCATGACTAGGTGTGGTGACTCACACATGTAATCCCAGCACTTTGGGAAGCCAAGGCAGGCGGATGGCTTGAGCCCAAGTTTGAGACCAGTCTGGGCAACATGGCAAAACCTTGTCTCTACAAAAAAACCACAAAAACTAGTCAGGCATGGTGATGCATGCCTGTGGGGGACTGAGGTGGGAGGATCTATCGAACCTGGGAAGTTGAGGCTGCAGTGAGCTGTGATCATGCCATTTGCACTCCAGCCTGGGTGACAGAGTGAGACCATGTCTCAAGAAAAAAAAAAATAAACTCAATTACAAATGACTTTAACGACTTTTATATATAAAAAAAATTGAAGTAGATAGCAGGTGGAGAGACATAGGTAGTAATGTATGGTGAATTTTCAATCATTAATCTGTTTCTTTGTTGGTCACATACTTGAGAATATATTGCATGTATAGTTCTACTCAAATTATCTAAAAAATATATTATGGCTAACAGACACTTTTACAAGTAGTATTAACCGTACTGTGAGGATTCAACATTTTTTAAAGGGTAAGCATTTTTTATAAAGGGGTTTTTGCTTATCTACATTAATTCTTTCTACTCAACAAAATAATTTACATGTCAAAACTTAAAATTGTATCTTAGAGTAGTGACTCTCAAAATTCTCAAGCCAGAACAGCAGCAGCAATAGCATACAGTGAACCAGTATTCCTGGGGAGACCTGAAAGCACAGCTTTAAGTAGTCTTAAAAGCATAGTGGCTAAAATGACCTTGAAATTTCATCTTGGCCGGGTGCCATGGCTCATGCCTGTAATCCCAACACTTTAGAAGGCTGAGGCAGGTAGATCACTTGAGGTCAGGAGTTCGAGACCAGCCTGGCCAACATGGTGAAACCGTCTCTACTAAAAATACAAAAAAATTAGCCGGGTATGGCGGCACACGCCTGTAGTCCCAGCTACTCAGGAGGCTGAGGCAGGAGAATTGCTTGCACCTGGAAGGTGGAGGGTGCAGTGAGCAGATATCACACTGTTGCACTCCAGCCTGGGTGACAGAGCAAGACTCTCTCTCAAAAAAAAAAAAAAAAAAAGAGATAAATCTCATTTCAAGTCTTGTAACTTACAAGCTTTATGTTTTGCAGTTTTCTAATGATATATATCCATGTTTCATGAAAAAATGTTTTAAGTTAACCATGGAAAGACAATTCAAAAACATGCATGTTTCTTCCATGGTTTTGCCTAATCCTTATCACACCGAGAGGCATGGCCATGGGTTCAAACTGCCAAAGTATAACGCAGCTTTACTGAGTAAGGGTCTTCCTTTTACTCTTATTCAACAAGATTCTTTTGGAAGTCTTAATTTTGTAATTTTAAAAGAATCTAGTATCAAGTTTTACGTGCAGCTTTTAGATGGATAAGTTTAAGTAAACTTATTTGTATGGTTTTTTGGAATTATAACAAAGAAACATACAAAAACTAAACCAATTCAAAAGGGATATTTTAGTGAACATAAATTCACTGTATTTGTCATGTCAACCCTATCCCTTCTCATAAGTCCATTTTACCAATTACTGCATTTAGAATCCCTAGTGGAGCCCAAACAACTTAGCACAGCCTATAATCTGACTTTTCTATCCAAACATATTTCTCTATTTGTTCCTTGTCTCCTAATTTATGACCTAGCCATGCTGAACTTTCTCCAGGGTGCCGTAATCTTGATTCTAGACTTTTTTTGTCCCCCCCCCTTTTAAATAAACTGTTCTGTTTCTAACACTTGTGTCCCCAACACTTACCTCCAACCCAGGTAATACACTACCTTCAAGAATCCTTTCCTAACTGCTAAAGATTGCGCACACTGTAATAACACCCAGTAGTTCCTCCAGAAAATTTATCAAACCATGTAATTCTTTACTTATTTCACACTGAACCGAAAGCCCCATGATAGAAAGAAATTGTGTTTTAGTTATTTAGGTTGGTGCAAAAGTAATTGTGGTTTTTGTAATTTTAATGGCAAAAATCGCAATTACTTTCGCACCAACCTATATTTCATCCACAGCATCTAAGCTGGCACATAGTTAGCAGGTAATGAACACTTGTTGAACAAAACAATTAAAGACTCTCAAGAGGTTAAATGTTAGCAAATAGGCTGGGAGCGGTGGCTCACGCCTATAATCCCAGCAGTTTGGGAGGCTGAGGCAGGTGGATCATTTGAGGTCAGGAGTTCGAAACCAGCCTGGTTAACACGGTAAAACCCCGTCTCTACTAAAAATACAAAAATTAGCTGGGTATGGTGGTGGCTGCCTGTAATCCCAGCTACTCGGAAGGCTGAGGCAGGAGAGCTGCTTGAACCCGAGAGGTGGAGGTTGCAGTGAGCTGAGATCACACCGCCACACTCCAGCCTGGGTGACAGAACAAGACTCTGTCTAAAATAATAATAATAATAATAATAATAATAATAATAATAATAATAATAATAAAAGCAAATGTTAGCAACGTTATGTGGCTAGTAATCCATATTTCTAGGAGCTATTTTCCTTGAAAGTTGATAGTAATCCATATTTTTAGGAGCTATTTTACTTGAAAGCATAATAATGGATGTTTTACACTGACATACAATCTTTAAAACTGAAACCAACCTCTTCTTAACTGTATAAAGTTAATTGCAGGTACACTCCTGCAGTTAACTTTATAAATAGATACAAAAAATTAAACTACTACTTTACAAAACAAAAATGGAAAGTCAAAGTAATAAATTAATCTCATATGTACAGTGTTATTCACAATGGTGTAGAGAGAAAAGAACAAAGACTTTGAGGTCAAAAAATGTCTCATAATTATCTCAACTTAAAATTGGGCCAAAAGTTGATTTTTGTACCACTAGATATTCCCAACCCTGTATTTCTACAGCATATTTCATAAGTTATCTTACTCGAAACTACAAATAACACAAGACAGAAAAGACATGTACTATCATCACCTCCATTGTACAGATGAGAAAATTGTACAGACTTAGATAAATGAAGTGCCTTGCTCAAGCTACCATTGGTAAATGGTGATATGCTCAGCCTCCTGTTCCCTGATGTCCTTATTTTGCTGTACTGTATACTGTCATAACGTGAATCAGACTAGAAGCTATTTGAAAGTAGTAAGTCAGTTATACTATAACACAACATAGGCATTTCCAAGAATTGCCACACTATGCAAAATCATACAATAAAAACCACAGGACTTATGAGGAAAATGATAAGGTTAGGGCACAACACTCAAAATCTTCATCTGTGACACTAAAAAGGATAGAATTAATTTCTTAAAGCAGCACAGTTTACATGTTAAATGGTTAATATATAAATACTACTATAAATGACTTTATCTTGAAAAAGACCTGAAGTTTGCTTGAAAAAAAGAGGGTGTCAGATGTGTTGAAAACAGCTATCTGAAATTGGATGGGAAGTTATTAGCACCAGATATGGATGAGCGTGGCTCTTAACTTGTGGAAAACTGAGAATGCTAATAGATGTCTGAGGTATGTACATGTGTGCACACCATATATATATTTCTTACACAGCTGGTTCAGCTGGTTGTAATTTCCTGCTTTCATTTGTTTCTCAGGATGAAATCTTAAGTAAACATGAAATTCACATTATGGTTAAATTTTTCCCTAATAAATTAAATATGCTAGAACGAATATGCATTTCCAATGTCTGTGGTTCTGTTTATCTTTGTATTCTCTACAATGTACATAGCAAATGTCCAACGTACATAGCAAATGTCTTTTGAGAGGTCAAAATGATTTTAGGGGAAAAAAAACCTTCCATAAATAGAATGCCAAAAACTGCCCCCACCCTCAATTAGAGGAAAAGAAAAACTATTAATGGAACGGAACAGTATTTCACATAATCCTTATAAGTGAACATATGAAGTAATTCTCTCCATTTTACAGATGAGAAAATAATGGTTTTTAAATGTCTCATGTCAATGTCTATGCTTTTTCCAGAGTAAAAATGTATTTATAATATATATTTTACACTATAAAACTCCAAACGTAGGGCAAAGACAACTATAGCAATGTTACTATCTCTTCCTGTGGCTAATTTCTAAGAATCATGACTATATGAATCGGAATCACATTTTAGAATTCTACAAATCTCCTTTTTAAAGGAGCTCTTTAACCATAATTCTTCGACCAATTTCCCTCCACTATAGTTGAATATACCAGTAATAAATACATGAATGCTTCATGTAAATCACTACTAGTGATTTCAACCATCTGGAACCACCGCAATCCCAGAAGTTAAAAAGCAAAACTGGAAAATAATAATAATAAAAAACCCCACAAAAAAAGGGAGTGGGGGGCAGGGAGGTTTTAAGTTGAACCAGATAAAAATAGCATAACACCTGAATATTACATAAAATGCACTATCATTTATCAACTCATTAACCACAAATAAAAAGAATCTAACTGGCTGATTATGGTTATAAAAAGTCTAAGTCATTTAGTTGCAAAGAAGAGAATGATGGAAGAAAAACAGAAATAAACAGTGTTAAGTGATGGACAGCTAATGCAGCAACAAGGTTTAGAGACAAATGCGGGTGGTAAGCAGGAAATAGTAAGACATGACAATAGATAAAATTGCTAGCCATAAGAATATTTTAAAATTTTGCTAAGGTTATGGGGAATAGCCCCTGAAGGCATACTTTGCACAGGTAATATATCTTTACAGTACAGCTCTAACTTTCAGAGGGAATATCAGAGTCATCATTCAGTAAGGCTTAGGCATTTCAACTGTTAGACTGTGCTATGCAATAGGAGTAGAGAATGTGACTGAGGAAGCATTAATAGAAAAGGTATTTATGAAAATGACCCGAGTATCATTTTATTAAACCACAAAATGTAATAAACAAATCAGGAATTAAGTGTATTAATTTGCATTCTATTAAAAAAAATCAATTCACATGGACATTCCTTCCCTGTCAGATTAGACTTTTAACACTAAATAATCATACTGATTTCTATTATAAGCTATCAACTTGTACATAATAGTTTAAATTTACGAATAATAGCAGGCCTGTATTTCTTTTGATCAGTATAATACATTGAAGACTGGATTGGAAAGCCAGGGACTTGGATTCTAACTACAGGTAAGTTACAATAAATATGTTGCTAAACTATTCATTTGATCTCTGGAACTGTTTATCTTTAAAACAGCAGGTTAAAACTAGATATCCGGGTTCCTTTTCAGTTCAATTATTTCTTGGTATTAACTATGTATCTGCATAACTTAAAATTACTAATGAAGTAATTTCCACACTCAGGAAAAAACTTTGAAGCTGATTTTTATAGAACTGAAAAAATGCATTCTATTGAGTGTTTCTCCAACTTATGTCCAAATGCATCACCTGCCAATCTTGTCAAAATGTAGATTCAGTAGGATCATAGATTGAGTTTCTAGTAAACTCCTTGGTGATACTAATTTGCCACTGGTCTGGTGACTGCATTTTTAATAGTGAGGTTCTAGGATTTGAAGAAAAGTAGTACTGACAAGCTAGGCTAGTCTAGATATTAGAGAAAGCAATTATGACCAGGAATAAAACAACATAAATATATGCCACAAAATTTCTTGATAAAATGTCTGGGATTTGCATTAATAAAGGAGATGAGAATTGGGTGGAGGAAACGAGGAAGATCTAAGTTGCTAACTGAAGCTGACAAGGGTTTGTTATATTCTTCTATTTTTTGTATGTTTGTAATATCTAAAAATGTTAAAATTTTCTGATTCAAAAACCTATACAACATACCGACAATAAACCAAGTGAATGAAAATAGAGATGCCACAGTCTTTCTGTCCATTGAAATGGGAGCAAAGGAGGGAGGAAGAAAAGGGAGAGAAGTGCAAAAAGGGTGATTCTGTGAAGCTACAAAGGGTATGTTTGTATTTAAGGATCTTACACATAATTCAGCTTCTAAAATACCAATGATACAGCTCCTTGTTTATATCTTTAAGAGAAACCTGAGGTCCAAATGACTTATTTCTTAAACACGATTTAAAATCCTTGTTAAAAATTGGTTAAACGTCATGAGATTTGATAAGGGAATTATCAATGTCCAAACAGTCTGTTAAAAATTATAAAGTGTATTTTGAACAATATTGTACTATTTAAACACCCAATATTATATTATTTGCCATTTCTATAACTAGGCAGAACAAGAAACTTAGCCTACAGAATATAGGACAAATTCCTCTTGAAAAGCAACCACTGAATAATAAAATACTAAATTGAAGGTACAATTACCTCTTGGGAAAGAATAAGGTTTGAACTAAGGTCACAAAGAGGTTCATGCGGGATTTCAGTTCATTCTGTAACCTTTTCTTTCAACTAATGTATAATTACGTTTAAACATGGAAAATGTTAGGTAGTGATATAGTTGAGTGAAGTGCATAGGTGTTCATTAGTTTTTTATTTTTCCGCGTATTTGAACAGTTCTTAATGTGAATAATCTAATACTCTGTAACTTTAACATGTACACTTTTATTTTCAAAATCCGAAACTAAAAAATTCAAAGAGACACTATTGAAAATAACAAAGAATAACTATAAAACTAAGGTCTTGGATAATCAATGAATATTACGGTTTAAAAGTAAGAATTTCTGCTGAATTCTTGCCATCAGATTTTCTAGTATACTCAGTTTCACTGAATTCTGTACTTTCTTCTGAATGAAAAAAACGTTTTCAGATTTTGGCTCCATTTTAATATATTAAGACAGCCAGAAAATCCTGTTTGAAGTTCAGAGCTGCTCATGAGAATATGTCTTTCTTCCTTAGCCTTGAAATTCCTGAGTGTTAGAATTACCTTTGTTTCACAGCAACTTTTTTATACATATGAAATCTTAAGTGCAGTCTATAATTAAATAGGTGCATTTTATGATTGGGCTATCAAGTTCAAACAGGAAATATAAAGCTAAATCCATGGTTTCTTTTCATTTGGCTTGGGATGCTCTCTATAACTGCATTTTACATCTTTCTGCTTTATGAAACTAGTAAATAATTTTAAAACATTTAGTATTTCTTTGTAGCAAAAAGATGTTATTAGGATAACATGTATTGTGGATAATGAAGTTTACTGTGGGCAAATCTGGCAGTCTGGGAACTCTGGCATAACAGTTTACTAATTGCATAGCATTCCTTCACTTATCCTATTTGAGCCTCTATAATAATCCTGTGAGGGGAGCAGAGCAGAACTTATTGCCTCCATTTTACAAATAATATTGAGGCTTTGAAAAGTGATTTGTCCTTTCCCTAGTAATTATATGGTGATACAAATAGATGTACATGAATGAATTAAGCTAATCACCATAATTTCCCTGTACTAACCTTAACTCTAGGGGCTAAAATGCTTCCAAAGTGTTAATCTCTAATATAATGATTCATTACACTTCCTGGTTAAGGAAAAATTTTCTTTGTTGCTTTCAAATGCTAACATTAAACTGTAGATATCTCTTAAGTAGGTGCTTTAAAACCCATTTCCAAAATACATCTTAATATCAAAAAATAATTTTTCTGATTAAAGTTATTTCTAAATATTCAAGTTAAGACCTCTATTAACAAAGCAGCTAAGTCCTAAGAATACTTCATTGTTAGCTAGTTCACTCTAAGAGGCACAGAGTACTAATATACGACAAACCTGTTATTATTTTTATCTAACATTTAATAAGCAATTCACTATATGCCAAGGCCTGGGTTAATTTAACATACTGAATTAAAAATATTCTAGAATGTCAAAATCCCCCTTTAGTGACTTGGTGCTTTGGAAGGAAGGCTGTATTAGGGCATACTGTAAGAGTATAGGATCTGCTGTAGTCCTTAGGCAGGAAGAGCTGGTTTCTGGTTATCTCCCACTAGGGAGACTGGGAGCTCCCACCAGCTTAGCAACTGCGCAAACTAAGTTCACACACACAGCTCAGGACTTAGTCTCTCCTTCCCAAGGCAATCCCACCCACAATGAGCACCTGAAAAGGTGACAGAACCTACTTTCAAATATTATAACCACCACTAATATGAGAAAAACTTCACCGTGAGAAACTTTGTTCAATTACTGTTCACTAACCCTGGTACTGGTTTTTTAGACTTTAGACTTATCCCATGCTGCTAGAGTTCCTCTGTGCTACAATGTTATTTTAAGAAAAAAACACAGATCACCTAGCTTCCAAATCATCCCAAACTGTTGACTCTAATGGTTCTTCTTCAGATGACAACAGTGACACTAGTGTAAACAAAATTGTTTTACTTATTATATTCTTCTTTCTTGGAGGTAACTGAATTACTACATTAAGTATAGTAAAACATATTTTATGTTCATTTACTTTTTATTATCCTATGTATAAGTTTTACGTAAGTGTGGGATATTTTATAACAGAACAAACCTAAGAAACATGCGTAACTCCAAAGTTATTTGATACCAATGTATCTGTTTAGAAAAACTGACCAAAATATTTTGAATATAAATAGCACCCTAATTCTAACTGTTTAAAAAGTTAAAGTAGTAACATCTTCAGTTGTTAAATGCAAATTACTCTAAGTTTTCAAATACTTGAATGTATATCATCATCCTTCCCACCCAAGGCAAAAGCAGACGATATGCTGCTCTTTCTTCCCAGTAACATGAAGTTCTTTTTGTTAACTCACAAAGTAGTCTAAGATTAGTAAGAAATCTTTAGCAGACACAAAAGATGAAAGATGAAACTGCAGCAAGAGAGCATGGCAAATCCAAAAGATCTATTAGTGCATAAATCTACTGGAAAAAAAAAAACAACAAGAACAAAAGAGATAGAATTAACAAGCTACAATAAAAGTTATGTCTTTAAAGCAGTAGATTATAACAGGGTGGGAAATGTTTAATATGTGTCCTCCTGAAAAGCAGTTACCATCTTTTAAGTTAAAAAAAAACAGCTGGTATATTTTCACAGCATCTAGATTTATTTATGGTATAAAGCCATAGAATTGTAATATTATTACTCCTTTCCCACCCTGGCAGAGAATAAACATGAATTCAGAAGCACAGTGGAGTGAAAACAAAGAAGAGGAGAGAGAAAAGGCAGCAGAGAAAGACAGAAAAGGTGAATATAGAGCTACAGAAGTGTTTATTGAGCATGCTACAGAGGTAAGCAGAGTACACACAAAATGAAATTAAACAACCATCAAACCTCCCAACTTTGTTAGAAAATTAATTTTTAATTGTGCCGCTTTCAAACTATACTGAATTTTACATTTCTAAAGATGTAAAAACTCAACTAATAGAAAATATACATGACCATTCTGTCTACATAGATAACAGAATCTATGAATCTTGAAACTAAGTACATCAATTTCAAAAAGTATTGGTCATTTAAACAGAATCAACAATTCAGATTGACAAGAACTGTTCAAATTAATTTGACCTGTAGATTCTGAGCCATGTTTTTATTAAAGTCAGATCTATTCCTAAATACAAAATATTTTGAAGATTTATTAAAACTGAATATTACAATGCAAGGTAAATTAAGACTAAAGGCACATAAACTTTGGTCCCACCTGGTTGTCAGTTTTAGAAAACTGCCACAAAATTAATCTTCCTGCATATTTTCGCAGTACACTTTCTTTATCTTTGAAAAATACATGCACCAGTTCCTGAACTAGCTAGACCAGTCTGCACATGCTCAGAAATCCACAACCATATTCCAAATCTTAATTACAAACTAAGGATGGCAATATATATTTAAATGCACGTAAGTCATGTCAACTTCAAAAACATCTACGAAAAATATTCAGCCACAAACAAGACATTACTTAGTGCTGACATTTATATGATACGTCCCACAAGAGTGTGTACAAAAAGGTTAAGATTCCACAATGCTTTCCACATAGGGCTCAAACTTACAGAAATCACTTTGTTGTCTTAAGAAATTAATACTCTGCATCTTGTTAATTTTAACTAATGCCTACATTCATAACTGAATCTAGACCAGAATTGTGAGATACAAAAGGCCAATGTCGTTTTCAAAGCAATAAAGCCTAAGGTAGTAAAAACTAAAAATGCTGCTTTATTCTTTCAATATCATGTATCTTATTTGATTAAATAGAAAAAAAGGTGACAAGCCAGTAATTCAAAATAAGTTCCAAGCAGGAGAAACAAAAACTTAACCTTTTTACACACCCCTGCCTAAACATATTTTAATTCCCATATAACAGTGTGCCCTAAACAACCAATTCCTTTTTTCTAGTAAATGCACAATAGCAACACTAGTTTTCCTTTTTAAGGCACGTATGTCAACTAAGTTGAAAGAGAAAAAAAAGCAAAATTAAACTGAAATTTTAAACAGACAAAATGGCTTCCCTATAGAACAGATGAAATATAGCAGTTAACAACTCTGCCTTTACATATGCCATTTCATTTTATAACCAAGGAATGATAACAGCATGGAGAAAAAAAAAAAAAGAAACCCCAAAAAAAACAAAATCAAAAAAAATCAAACTCTGGTCCCCACTTTTCTGAACAGTCAAATAGGTGATGACATTGAACAATGTGATTCACCCCCAATCTTCATCTTCCCGTTTTTAAATTGTTGACTTGGAGAAAGACACTCTCAGATGATGGTTTTCTCCAAGGTTATAATTATGAAGATCAATCAAGGCCTGAATAGCCTCTTCCACTGTTGCCATCTGAAGAAGAGCCATTTTGTGATCTCTTCTGAAACAAAATTACAAAATTAGATACTTCATACAAATTAGAAAGGGCTTATTAAATACTTGAATTTTGGCCATTCCAGAATCAAAAATTTCTGTAAGCAAAAAGAACAAAAACTACTTAAAAAAAAATTTTATCAGGTCACTAATTTAAAGATAAGGAAGCTTGCTTACTGAAAAAACTTAAATGCTTTCACAGTGCCCCCAGTGTTAGCGAACAGTGTTCGTAGATCCTCTTCTGCTACTGATGGACTAGGAAAATTGAATGGGAAGAAAAAGTGAAGATTAATAATAAATTTCATATTTTATCAAAATAGAATTTATCTCCTTAATACACTCTAGCTTATATACTTACGGGATATTAGATAGGTGAAGGGTGGCAGAAGGAGGAAAAATGTTTTGAAAATTTTTGGATCCAGGTTTCTTAAAACGATGCAATGGGGAATTACCAAAATCTTTTGTTAGCCCTTGATCATCAAGTCCCTCTCGAGGTAGCTGTACAGTCTGATGTTTAGACAGAGTAACGCGAATAATTTTTCCATACATTTTCTGTCCATTAAGATGATTCATGGCTATAAAAAGAAAGCATGTCTATTAACAAACAATATCAAAGCTCAAAACATAATTCTTTTAAAGTAAGTTTAAAAATTTGAATTTTCTTACGATTTTAAAATAAATCACCAATTTACCATAGCCATTGGTGACAAGACTTAAGTACGTTTTCATTTGTACTTGACAAGGCATTCTGGCAAAAAAGCCAGCTACTTTCATAGAATGAAAATCCAGATTATGAATATCTATCTTCCTCAACAATCCTGCTAACAAATCATATAGTGAGCTATACAAGAAAGAAACTTAATAAGCATCCTTAGCTCTTTTTCTCCCTTCTGTTACACATCCTAATTGCTAAATATTGTGATAGCCTTCCTCCTAATTATCTCTCAAATTCACGATCTATTTCTCGACTTTTCACTGCCATTATTTTTTATCTGGATAACTTAGTCTCGTATTTGTCTTCCTGTTGGATATTTTTCTCCAATCCATTTTCTATACAGCAGCTTGATGACCTTCATAAATTACAAATCTGATCATGTCAATACCTGCCTAAAACCCTTAAGGACAAAGTCGAAACTCATTCTTTAACATGGCTTATACCTTTCCCAGTCTGTACAGGTTGAGTATCCTTAATGCAGAAATCTGAAATCTGAAATGTTCCAAAATCCAAAGCTGAGTGCCAACATGATGCTCAAGGGAAATGCTCATTGGAGCATTTCAGATTCGGGAAGCTCAATTGGTATAATGCAAATATTCCAAAATCCAAACCTTTGTCTCTACCCCAGAACGTACTGCAGTGTGTGAAAATAGAACGTTACATGACTATTTCTTGACATAGCTGCTGGATCATTTTTAAACTAAATGAACTGGTCTGATGCTAGAAACAGTTATATGTTTTATTCACCAGTCAAAATAACTAAAAAAGACCATTTCTAATATGTCATGCACTTTGGCTAAACTGAAGGTCTAAATGACTATAATCAACTAGATAAAAACATTAAAGTATTAACAGTAGATGCTGGGCGCGTTGGCTCACGCCTGTAATCCCTGCACTTTGGGAGGCTGAGGTGGGTGGATCACGAGGTCTAGGAGTTCAAGACCAGCCTGGCCAATATGGTGACACCCCGTCTCTACTAAAAATACAAAAATTAGCTGGGTGTGGTGGCTCGTGCCTGTGGTCCCAGCTACTCAGTAGGCTGAGGCAGAAGAATTGCTTGAACCCAGGAGGCGGAGGTTACATTGAGCTGAGATGGTGCCATGGTGCACTCCAGCCTGGGTGACAGAGTGAGACTCTGTCTCAAAACAAAACAAAAACAAAAACAAACAAAAAACAGTAGAGTTACAGATAAAGACAATGTGGAAGATCAGGAAACTGAGAATAGAACATCCACTTTCAAAGAGTTTCTAATATAAACAGTATACTACAATATACATTTTGACACAGAAGATACAAAGAACTGGTTAAATCCACGAAATCTCATCATACTTACATGTATAATAAACTAATTAAATATAAAACAGATATTAAAAGGATAATGCTGTCAAAATATGAGGTACCATTCAGAAAACAAACAGTAAATTCTTATTTTACCTATAACTTCCTTAAATTTTTCTTATTATGATAACCACTAGCCATTGAACTTACTTCCCTAATTTGTTTAAAAAAATTAAAAAAAAAAAAAAAAGAGTCCACTCTTCCTGATTGTCACTCCAGTGTTATATATTTTAAGTTTTCTCAGATTTTTTGCCAAGGCTAAGCATAGAAAAAAAAACAAAACAATCTTCTCACAAGCCTGAATTTTCTCATTTGTTTCTCACACTGCATTTCACATACTTAATTTCATATACTTGCAAATTTACGCTTACACCTGTAAAACCAATTATCTACAGACAGTACATAAAATCCTTTTACAATAAAACCCACTGAATTATACAATTTTAAAGTTCTATAACTGTTTTAAGTGAACAAACTTTTGTTTAGATAAACTACCTCAGACAAAATGTGCTATTAAGTGTGAGTTTGAGAAATAAAGTGATATAAATAAGTAGACTTAAGGTTGTCAGAAAAAAAGCTGTCTAAATAAAAAGACAGCACAAACAGCAGAGCTTTGAGATAATGGAGGGAAGGAATAAGAAAATAACAAGTCCCAGGCATAGTAACTGCATACATAACAGATGAGTGATAGATGAATGGGATTAAAATAAAGCAAAATAACCAAACAGCTACCTCAAGAAGTAGCCAGGTAACGAGAGAGTTCTAGCCAGCTGATTGCTGACAATAGGATCTGAAGTGATCTAAAGGGGAAGGGGGAGGATAATTAGAATACCAAAATTTTTAAGTAAAAAAGAAAACAAAAGCTTTGTCAAAAACTGAAAGTACACAATGAGTAAACAGAGCAGAAGGAAACTACCTGAATTACTAATTTTAAATGAATAAAATTTTAAACAATGTGAATCTTACACTTTGAAGTCTCCTATTCCAAGAAACATGGCATAAATGGACAAGGCAATAATAAAGGAAAAAGTCAACGTTTCACAACTGAAATGGCATTTTTGATTGAATATAATTTTTCACCTTTCCCTTAATCCATCTATGAAGAAAATATTAATGAATAATAAAAATTTTAAAAGACCTCAAGAAATTTACAGACATAGGTGGTGTTTATATTATGTGGAAACTGGAGCTTTATCAATGGTTCTCCCCTTTATAATTCAAAAAATATTTCTTTGTGTTACCACTCTCATTTTTTAATCAATCTTTAGATGTTTGTTTGTTTTTTTAGTCTTTTCAAAGAATCCAGCTTGTGGCATGTTTTTTTCTCTCAACTGTCTTTTATACCATTGATTTCTAGTCTTGTCTTTAATATCTCCTTCCCTGGGGGTAACACTGTTATTCTTAAAGTTAAAACTTCCCGTCAAGACATCTCTTTCACTGTACCACATGTATCTAATTTGTATATAGTACTTTATCGCTTAATTTTAAGTATTTTTATATTCCCATTAAAATAACTTCTGTCTGGGCAACATAGTGAGAACTCATCTCTACAGAAAAAAAAAAATGATAATAAATTAGCTGGGCAGGTGGTGCATGCTTTTAGTCCTAGCTACTTGGGAGGCTTAAATGCAAGGACTGCTTGAGCCTGGGAAGTCGAGGCTGCACTGAGCCACAATAGCACCACTGCACTCCACCCTGGGGGACAGAGCAAGACCCTGTCTCAAAAACAAACAAACTTTTGACTCATGCAATACTGAGACTTATTTTTAAATCTCAGGATACAGATTTTATATGTATCTTTTTGTTATTAATTCTAACTTACTTGTGCAATAGTCAGAGAATGAGGTCTGTATGATACTCTTTGAAATTAGCTGAAGCTTGCTTTATGGTTTAGTATGTGACTGATTTTTCAAAAATGTTCCATATGCGTTTAAAAACTGTGTTGGATGCATAACTTCGACACATAATTCTGTTAAGGTAATTGTATCGTATCATTTGTATCTTTGTTGATTTTGTCTTTTTTTCGGTCAGTCCGACATGTAATTCAGAAAGGTGAATTGAAATCCACCACTATAACAGATTTGCTCAAGTCTACCTGTAGTTCTATCCACTTATTATTTATATATTTTGAGGCTATTTCACTAGGCACACATATACATGAACTGTTGAATCTTTCTAGTGAACTAAATCCTTTATCAATTCTCTGTCTTAATAAAGGTATTTAAGTTTTGTTTTGCTTACTACCTGCCCAGTATATTAGCATCTCTTTACATCCTTTTCCTTTCAATCTTTCATATCCTTCTGCTTCACATGTCTCTTGTAAAAAGTATATAGGTACTTTTCAAATACCAAGTTTGACAATCTTTTTAGCTGAAAAATTTATTCCTTTACATTTTTCACTATTATTGATGCATCAGAATTTGATTCTACCATAATTTTTAATTTTTCCCCGTATAATTTGCTGTCTCCCTCTCCTTCCCTTGTTTTGTTTTGGAGGGTAAAATCTCTCTTTTATGAAAACAGCAATACCCCAAAGTGTGGCAATTACTCATTACTCCTAACAGTGGAAGTGAAAACCAATATATACAAAAATTGTTCAAGTAACATAACACCAGAATGATTTCCACTCACTTTACAGAACACTTTGATATAATTTTGTAAAGTATAGGCTTATTATAAACAAGAACTAAGTTTACTTTTGAGATGGCAGCTATATATTAAAAGCAGGCATTTAAAAAAATAGTTCTTGAAACATGAACTAGAGAAACTAAATTATTTTACTATGAATAAACTATTTGGCATTTTGTTAGAATTTATTTTAATCTTTGGAGATCAATATACTATTTTTAAAGATGAGAATTTACAAATTACACAATTATTACCCAATAATACTCTAAGAATAATTCTAAGAGTATTAATCTTTGAAAACATCTTAATGTTTGCAAATTTTAAAATTCTGGTCTGAAACAATTTAACATGGCCTGTAAGATTTACAATTCCATTCACATTTAAACATTACTAAGTATCTCTTAATATTCCTTACATTTTTCCCATGTTACCTCTTAAGCATAAAGACATCTGCCTACAACACAAAGTAATGAATACTCACAAACAGAGTCCCCTTGAAAACCAAAAATAATAAGAATAGAGTACAGAAACAAAAAAATGTTTTGGCCTCATTTATTTGTTCTCAATAGTACACCATAGAGTTTTGTGTGGGGTGTGTGTGTGTGTGTGTGTGTGTTTTAAAGGAAGTGATGGTGTCAGTACATATTTTTATGGTCACACAGTTCAAGAAAGCAAAATCTACCTAGCAGCAATGAGAAATGATTAATTATTTACCACTACAGATAGTCCAAAAGTTATAAGCCCTACTAGCAAGTCAAAACTTCAGTGACAATACCTTACAAAATTGGGGATAAATGATTTACAAATTTAAATACTATTAACTGAACTGTGTCCTCCCCAAATTTGTATGTTGAAGTCCTAACCCCCAATGTAACTGTACTTAAAAACAGGACCTTCAAGGAGGTAATTAAGGTTAAATGTGGTCATTAAGGGTAGAGCCCTGATTCAACAGGACTAGTATCCTTATAAGGGGAAGAGACTCTTAACATGCTTGCACAGTGGAAAGGCCACACGAGAACACATGGGGAAGATGGTTGGCTGCAAGCCAGGAGAGACCTCACCAGAAACAATCTGCTAGCAATTTCATCTGTGACTTCTAGACCCCAAAGTTTTATTTCTCAAAACTTCGAGGAAATACATTTTTGTTGTTTCATCTACTCAGTCTATGGTATTTTGGTTACAGCAGCCCAAGCAGACAAGTATGGCAAAAAATTAAAATATTACTTAAAAGTCTTTACATAAAACAAAAACTATCCGGAAGATCTGAGGTAATTCTACCACAGGTAATTATCAACCATAAAGACTATGCATCCCTTATTTAAATGACACAATGCCACCCACACCTCAAACAATTAGGGGGAAAAAATGACATATTTGAGAACACTCTGATTATGAAGTACTGTTAAGCGCTACTTACAACATATATGAAAGCAACAGCAATGACTATTCCAACCAGAGTACAGAAGTGCACACAGAGAAAGAGGAAAATATATACTAAGTATCTTGACATAATCAGCACTTGCATATCTCTTTAAGACACATACCACCATTTTTAAAATGGAGAGCCAGATGGATAGTTTTATACCTCATCTGAGTTGCTAAGACTATTGCCAAGAAACACTAAAATTCAAACCTATTATGTGTTTGAAATTCAAAATTTTCTATGTGATGCCAAAGGCCAAAATTGGTCTAGTATAACAAGCTGTTCATCTCTGAGCAAAAATACACTCGTTCTTACACCAAAAATGGTAAATTTACAAATTAACAATGCGAATACAATCAGTCTGAAGCACCATTATCCCTGAATCTCAATGAACAGAACTGTAAGAACATCCTGGCATTTACAGTCAATCACTGGTGTGAATGTGCAGGTGTGTTCTAGATTTATGTATTCGACTATGTACGAAGACAAACGACATAAGTTTAAATTAAGTAATGATATAAAGTGTAACTTGACTAAAGTACCTTTTAAGATTCCCAAAGGGATTAACAACAGTGTTTTTAGCACAAGCTTTTCATTTTGTAAGAACCTGGTATCGCAAGACTTTAGAAGAATTAAAATAACATGGCATTAAGAAGGATTCTATGGACTATATGAACAGTTAGCCTCTATTAACAAGGAGTAGCTAGAATAAAAATCACTATGAATCTTCAATATAAATGATACAATTCTCATGTAAAACTATTATTACAATTTTGAAGCTAAAATCTTTTCCTATTACGAGTGCATTTGAAAAACAGTAGGAGGATAGCAGAAAAATACAAGTATGTTCATCACATACAACTATTCACATTAAAATGACATTTTGAGCCCTGGCCATTAAAATAAATAATTTCTTACTGATGAAAAGGAGTTTATTTTTATTCACAGATTCACATTATGCATTTGAAAGCAGAAGTGAAGATGTATAGATAAAACATAGTTTAATCTTACCAAGTTGTGATTGGTTTCCATCAGCCATCTGTATTAGAGCACTGTCTTTCTTATTGTACAAAATCTTCACACGCTGCACATCTCCATAAACACCTTTTTTGGAGCCACAGAGAGGTAATCCAAAAATGGAATTAATTTTACGTGAAAGTCACCTAAAGATTATCTTTCTGACATATCAATGAAACATTCAGACATCAACATGATCACTCAATCTCATCATTCTCACAAATGAATAAAGAAGATCAAGATTTTGAACAGTGAATTTTGAAAAGAATAATTTTTGATAAACCCTCAAAGCTATGTGAATGATATTAAATTAAAGACCATGCAAAATAAATTAGCATGCATTAAAACAAATTTTGTGTCTATGGAGAGTTTTAAATAGCAAAGAAAAATAGCAAAAGATTTACTATTCAACTTTAAGCCAAAGTGCTAGCTACAAATAAGAATTAAGGTGAAACAAAAATCAAATCAATAATAAAAGTATAGTGCTAACAATAACATACCGAAGAGGGTAAACAGACTTTGGGGCGTAACCATCTTTAGAAGGAGAGAAGAGCAAGCAGCGTAAGACAAGAAGAGAGAAGAGTCGAGGAAGAGCGGAGATGAACAGATCATCCATAACGAAGGGTGGTTCCCGCAGAATGGTGAGGTGGTCATGGATCATGGTTCAAGGCGGTTAATTGGGGCAAGTTGGTCCGAGGAACATTTGTTCAAGCACAGAAGCATGAACATAGGGAATGGAGACAGGGAATGAAGACAAGGACAAGGAAAATAAAGGATAAGACAGGGAAGGGAATGGGCATTTGGGAAAAGACAAGGAAAGGGAAGGTGAACACACAGGGAAAAGGATGAAATGGGGAAGGGAAACAGCAATGCAGAAGAAAAAAATAAGGAATTGGGGAACAAAAACAAAATAAAATATAGGTCAGTACATAGGAAATGCAGGAATTTGGTCAGAAAATGGTTTATGTACTGTACAAGAAAAACTGAGTAAAATGTAGTCATCCAAGACAAATATGGGTAAAGTACATCTATATCAAAGAGTAAATTACAGCATTTCATCTCAACATAGGGAAGGAAAGCATGCATAGGCATTTTAAACTTTGAACTTTAACTGCATAAGCATGGCTGGTTATGAAATGCAGGCAAAAGTCTTAAAATAAAAACAAAGGCACTCTGATTCAAACATTTTAGCATGCAGAACTGTGAATGATAATAGTATTAAATGGATAAAATAAGCTAATGTTCATATTAACAGAGGCCAATTAAAAATGAAACAAATATTCAAATTAGACATCATAAACCTGATACACTGAGCTTCCCACATTTCATACCAGCTTCCATAGCATTCAAAATAAAATATACCAGACATAAAATGTACAACTAAAGAAAATAACTTAGCAATAAATTTTATTTAACTGGGTGGGGGGGGGGTGGTAAGGAAGGAAGGGGTGGGGGAATAAAGTTTAAAAATATTTTTAGAAGACAATGACTAATAACTGCAAAGAAAAAATTACTAAGAAAGACTGGAAGAGTGCCTCGTCAAGATCTTTGGAAGAACCTTCAAAGAAAAATGTATTAGAGTAGTTCACATAAAATAAGATTTAAAAAAAATGCAATGACACATAAGCATGAAATGAACAAGCAAATAATTAGAAAAGGCAAAGAGCAAAATTGTTTTACAGTTAAATTTGCAAATTAGATCACATTTGCCTTTGAGAACAACAAAAAGATAAGCCAAACTACAGTACTTCACCATATTTTTCTTAGGAAAAATAGGTTAGGTTAAAAATATACATATATAGATATAGATATAAAGAGACATGACTGTTTAAGGAAATAAAGTATTACCTAAACAATACGTAGATTTTATTCAGAAGTAGAAACATACAGAAAATACTTTGACTAATGAATGTACATAAAAAGAAAGGCAAGTGCAAAATGAAATAAACATGAAAAACTTTCACGAATGAAATGGAGTTAAAGAATAAACATTAGAGATTATTTTACTAACCTCTTCATTTAAATTGCTAACCAACAGGACTGTATTGCCACCAGCTGAGACTCCAGGCATACCCACTCGGCCAGCAGCAGCTGCAGCAGCTGCTGCAGCAGCATTTGGAATAGCCAAAGGACTCAGAGCTCCTGGAACAGCTGCAACAGGAAGCCCTAATTTTAAAATAAAGCAAATTTTACGAAACACACACAAGTCGTTTACAAAAACCAATTTAAGCACGATGGCTGCATGGCTTACGGCTGACCATTCCAAATGGTTCCTGAAAGTTAATTTTTATAGTGTTTAGAAAAATTGTTTGCTGATGTGTAGTAAAGAAAAATAATTGATTTCAACAAAACCATTAATTATTTGAACTAAAATACATACCTGTATTATGTTAAAATATCAAATATATAATACTCTATTTCCTCTGGAAAAGCAAACAAAGCATGAAGAATATAATTCCAAGTCACAGGCTTGGAAAATTCACTTCCATGATTTGCAGTAAAAGGCCAAATGTAAAAAAGTATCACTTTCGACATAATGGTAATTCACTTCTTTCCGCAAGTGCTATCTTCTTCATAAACTCACACTTGAAATCAAATAATTACAGCTTATGAAACAAAGGTAGTAGTCTTTCATCTCCTAGAGACAAATCACTCTAAACATCATTATTTAATTCATGCAAATAAAGAAAATCTTAGCAAAATGTGCTTGCCTTCTTAATTATACACTCAAGTAATTATAATGAATACAAGTTCCTTCAACACAACGCTCTCCAGTTGAAAGAACAAGAAACCATCACTATACAACAGATTTTGTCTCAGTATTTTCCTATCCTTTCCCAATCTATGTTATCATTTCCTTCTTATTTTATTGTTCTAGTTTCCAATCTTATTGCTGTCCTACTATCTTTAAGTCACCACATTTTCAGTCATTTATTCTAGACAGAATTCCCTTTTGTGTTAGCACCCTTCATCTACTTTTCAATTACCAATCAACTTGGAATACTTTCATCCCTTAAATTCTTACACACCCAGCTTATTTCTCATAAATACTGGTTCACTCAAGAAACGAATTATATGTTCTTTTTTACCTTCCCAACATAAAGGAACAAACACCCAAACTAAATGAATTTGATTTCATAACATACCTGGGTAGAACAGGCCCTTAACACTCTGGCCCCATAAGTTCACATTTTATTTCTTCTTTCTTTCCAGCTTTCTGGTGCATTTCATAAGAATCTGCTGTTACCTTTGGTTTTAGAGATCTTACTCTTTTAAGTCAAGTTTTTGATCTTTTTACTTTATAGAAACTACTATGACCTTTCATTGGCAATCTGAAGTGCTCTTTAATATTCACAATCCTTAACCTAAGTTTCTGACTTATAAAACTTTCCCCTCCATCTCTTTTTAATTCAGCCTTTATCTCTTCTGAGAACTCTGTCAGTGGCATATGTTTCTCATTTAATACTCTTGCTCTTGATGAGTTTCTTTTCACAGCTTTTTGCCTGTACCTTTTTTTTTAGGCTCTCCTTTTTTCTTACTTTGCTCCCTTTTTTTTACGGCTATATATTTTGTTTTGGAAGATTTCCAACATATACAAAAGTAAAGAGACTAAAATAATGCACCTCTATGTAGCCACCACCCAGCTTTAACAATGATCAACTCATGGCCAATCTCGTTTCATCCCCTTTTATTCTTAAAGTAAATCTCAGAAATTAGGATCCAATTTTAAAATTAAAAATTCTCATGTTTAATACTTACTAATGCACAAGTCTTCAGTGTGACTTTGAATATACCAATGTGGATCTTTTCAACCAAATATTCTACTATATTACTAACTTTTCCATGTTAAATACTATACCTCTCACTATCCTCCCCATAAGTTATTCTCATTTAACATTCAATGGATATGTTCCCTTGTTGTCAAGTATACATTCCTAATTCCTAGGCATGCATTCCTACACACAATAATTTTTTTTCTTGCAGTCTTGAGAAGTGACCTCCTCACCTTGTAATACTATTCGTCAGTATTTTCAGATAGCTCTGACTGAATGCACAGAATATTTGACTAAAGTTGACAATACAATTATTTATTAGTAGCAGAAACTCCAGATGTAGTCATTGTATTGTTGCATCATTCTCCTATTTTCCTGCCTTTAGTTAGCTACCTTTTAGGAAAAACGGTATCTTAAAAATTCTATTAAATTCCATAGTCCATATGAGATCCAACTGATGGCAAACAAACACAAAACCACCAAGTTCAATATGGCATGCAGAAGAAGTTGAGTACCGAGCCTCAAATTCCCTTTTTAACAATAAAAAGCCTGTTTTTAAAAAGTCCATCAAAGATATTTGGACTAGATCTTTGCCACAATAAAAAAATTAAATCACTTTAATTTCTGGTTTCACTTTTAATTCTAACAGGAAGAAGTAATTCTAGGGCCCACTAAGCCAAAAAATCTTAACTGAGGAATTATAGTTACCAAAATTAAAATAATCTAAAAAATCTGATCACTAGCATTTTCTCTGTACATCTCTTGACTCTTATAACCATCTACTGTTAATTAAAATACTCTGTATCTCCTGCTTATTTAACTATAATTGTCTTAAACTTTATCCCACAGTGAAAAAGTTCTCAAACTTTTTGGTCTCAGGCCCCCTTTATAGTCTTAAAAACTATGGAGAATCACAAGGAGTTTTTGTTAATGTGGGTTCTGTTAATGGTTGTTATTTCCGAAATTAAAACCAAAAACTTTTTTTTTTTTTTGAGACGGAGTCTCGCTCTTGTCCCCCAGGCTGGAGTGTAATGGCAAGATTTTGGCTCACTGCAACCTCCACCTCCCGGCTTCAAGTGATTCTCCTGCCTCAGCATCTCGAGTAGCTGAGACTACAGGCACCCGCCACCATGCCCGGCTAATTTTTGTATTTTTAGTAGCGATGGGGTTTCACCATGTTGGCCAGGCTGGTCTTGAACTCCTGACCTCAGGTGATCCGTCCGCCTCAGCCTCCCAAAGTGCTGGGATTACAGGTCTGAGCCACTGCGCCTGGCCAAAACCACGAACGTTTTAAAGCACACAAACACACATACTATTAGCCTTCAGAGTCATACCACTGTATGCTATTATGAGAAAAAGTAAAAAAAAGGCAAAATACATTTTAGTATTACTGTGAAAAGTAATACTAAACTTTGTGGGACCCCTACGAGGATCTCAGGAACTCTCACAATCTCTGGACATTTGTAAAATGCTACCAAATATTCACATGCTTTGTACATATGGAGTGCTCAAAAATTACTAAGGAATTTAAAAGATACATTGACTCACTTCAAATAAAAGAAAATGCTATAATATATGACATATATTTTTTAAAAGAATGCTGAGTTAATTGACACTCCCAAACTTTACAGCTCTCAGTCATCTCCTACTCATTTTTCCCTCTTGAAATATCAGGAAAAATTACAAATTCATAAAATATATAAAAAAATTATCAATCTATTTAAATTCAGTATTGATCTAAACATACCAGCCTAAGGTTAATACTTTATTTTTATGAAAAACTGCTTCATATCTTGAGATACAACCCTACCGTGTCACTATACATTTAAACAATCTAATGAAAATTACTTACCAAAAAAATTTAAAGATGGTTAAAAACATGTTAAAAAGAATTTTAAATATTTAAGACATAATTGTTTTCAAAATACATTTTTTTTTCTTGAAATCTGGGTTTTCCAGTAGAGATAACTTGGTGGTATAATATTGTTTAGAACATCAAGCCTTATCATGGAAAAACAGTAATTGAGAATTAATTAGTTAATAATTAAAATAAATTTATAATGGTAATTGAGAATTAAAAGTCTAGGCTAAAGCTTCCCCACCCTTTATTTTTTGAGGCAAGGTTCGCTCTGTCACCCACACTAGGGTGCAGTGGCATGATCATGGCTCACTGCAGTTTCTATCTTCTGGGCTCAGGCAATCCTCCCACCTCAGCCTACTAAGTAGTTGGGACTACAGGCACATGCCACCAGGCATGGCTAATTTTTTTTATTTTTAGTAGAGACTGAGATCTCACTGTGTTGCTCAGGCTGGTCTCAAACTGCTGGCCTCAAGCAATCCTCCCACCTTGACCTCTCAAAGTGCTGGGATTACAGGTGTGAGCCACAACACCTGGCCTAATGCCCTTTTTAGTGTGATAGATCTGAAACATTAAAAAAAAAAAAAAAAGAAGCCAGAGAATGCTACCTTTTACTAAATAATCTTGTACTTTAGTAAAAATAAGACTGCCAATCTTCTAGAGCGAAAAATTTGGGCTCGAAATAGATGAATTTACCTCTTTCTAAGGAGGTAATAAAAATCTTACCAAAAAAGGGTGTGAGGTCCCCACTGTCTGAATGCTAATTCAGTCTCCTCACTTGTCGATTTACTTCCACCATTCTGGGCCACCTTGTCAGATGATCTATTATGTCCAGTGATCCTTCCTTTTACACAGTTCACAGTATGGTGTAAGAATGCTTTAATAGGTAAGAGGAGCCACCACCTGTCCTTAATGCCACTCGTATGTATTTCTCTTTCATTATTTCCTCCCCTCGGCTGATAACTTAGAAAAACTACTTACTTTACACAGTTCTAACTTTACACAGTTCTAAATCACTAAATTTAGAACTTTACACAGTTCTAAATCACTGGAGTAGTCTAAGATTTTCCTGGACTTTTAAAGCCCCTGAAGATTCTCCAATTTCCCTCAATATACTTTTGTCTGAAAAATTACTTTGTCAATCAGGTAATTTTAGGTTTAATCTAAATGCTGTCTGCTGCAATAAAAATATAAAAACCTACAAAATATTTCATGATGCACTATTTATATCATAATTAATACATTCTAGAAAATAATTCTGTTTTTAACTCCCAGCTAAATGAGAGAACAATAAACTCACCGTGGGCCCTTTGAGAAAGTTACAGAAAGCGTATTACACATATTGTATACACTGGCTCTAACAGATCACTTTTAGCTACAGAAATTATAATTTTAACTTTAATGATTTGTGTCTTTAGCTAAGGCAGCAGATATGTGGGGAAAAAACTGTTTACACATGTTGAGGAGGAGGGATAAAAATACTTGATCTATCACGAGGTCAGGAGATCGAGACCATCCTGGCTAACACGATGAAACCCTGTCTCTACCAAAAATACAAAAAATTAGTCGGGCGTAGTGGCGGGTGCCTGTAGTCCCAGCTACTCGGGAGGATGAGGCAGGAGAATGGCATGAACCCAGGAGGCCGAGTTTGCAGTGAGCAGAGATCGCGCCACTGCACTCCAGCCTGGGTGACAGAGCGAGACTCTGTCTCAAAAAAAAAAGCTTGATCTGCTCTGAGGATTGCCATAAAGATAAAACAATGTAAAAGAGCTTCATAAACGATCATGTGCTGAAGAAAAGAAGGTGTTGCAGGAATCTTTTTCATGTGAAATGGCCCTCATCAGCTGGGTCACCCAGACATTTTGAGTGACTCAGTAATCTCCTAAAATTCTCATGTTAGTTCTGACACTATTATTCCTAACCTTTCCTCCACTGAAGCTGATGGATGCCCAGTCATGTATATGACAAGAGACCCTAAGTCCAGAGAGAAGTGATATAAATTATGTATCTATTCTTTTCCTTTCAGATATTACACTGAAACACAGGTATCCTTAACCTTGCTCATTCCAACTGAAGAATTAAACTGGTTTTGTTAATTAAATCATTTAGAAATTGTATCTATAATTTTTAGCTATTTTAAAAGGTTTATATTTACAAACAAATTTAAGACATTACAGAGTTCTTATATAACCTGGAAACCCTAGTTTTCCCATATTATTAGCATCATACATTAGTATGGTATTGCAATTTATTAGTTGTTGCAATTAATCAACCAATATCAGTAAGTTAACAAAAGTCCATTCTTTATCGGATTTCCTCAAATTGCATCTAACGTCCCTTTTTTGTTGTTCCAGTATCTCCTATTACATTTAATCATCTTGTCTCCTTAGGTTCCCCTTACTTGTGAGAGTTTACTCTATGATTTTGAAGAATGTCAAATTTATCCCTCCATCTTCCATTCTAAAAGTTCCATCCAAAGTAATTTATGATTTCTTTTGGTCTTACTTCTTTTCCCTGTTCACAACATCTGGTAGTTATTAGTCTTGTGTACTACTGAACAGAAGAGCATTAGTGGTGGGACTCTAAAGCCCCTTCTAATTTTTTTTTTTTTTTTTTTTTTGAGATGGAGTTTCACTCTGTCACGCAGGCTGGAGTGCAATGGCATGATCTCAGCTCACTGCAACCTCCACCTCCTGGGTTCAAGCAATTCTCCTGACTCAGCCTCCTGAGTAGCTAAGATTACAGGCGCCCACCACCACACCTGGCTAATATTTGTATTTTTAGTAAGAGAGTGTTTCACCATGTTGGCCAGGCTGGTTTTGAACTCCTGATCTCAAGTGATATGCCCACCTCGGCCTCCCAAAGTGCTGGGATTATAGGCTTGAGCCACCATGCCTGACAGCCCCTTCTTTTTCTGTGTGTGTGTGTTTTTTTTTTTTTTTGAGACGGAGTCTCGCTCTGTCGCCCAGGCTGGAGTGCAGTGGCACGATCTCGGCTCACTGCAAGCTCCACCTCCCAGGTTCACGCCATTCTCCTGCGTCAGCCTCCCAAGTAGCTGGCACTACAGGCACCCACCACCATGCCCAGCTAATTCTAATTCTTAAAGTATAGTCAGCCCTCTGTATCTCTGGGTTCCGATTCAACCAACCTTGGACCAAAAATATTTGGGGGGAAAACAATGGTGTAAAGCAAATGTATAGAAAGTTGTTCTTGTCATTATTCACTAAACAATACAGTATAACAACCATTTACATAACATTTATATTGTACTGGGTAATAATAAGTAATCTAGAGATGATTTAAAGTACATATAAGAGGTTGTGTATAGGTCATATGCAAACACTATACCATTTTATACAAGGAACTTGAGCATCAGTGGATTTGAGTATCCAGAGGGTGTATGGGGGCAGGAGGTGGGGTGTGGGACTGTGTGTCCTAGAACCAATCTCCCATGTATACCAAGGGGTGTGGAAGGCACATTTTATGTTTTATTTCCTGATTTGAAAATAAAAATTTTACTTTTCATAAGGATGACAACTGCTATTCTTTCTTGAAACAATTGAATCCTCTTCCTCTTCCACCAACCTTCCCTTGAGTTCTTATTTTGCCCTATGGAATCCATTCTCTTCTACCACTAACAACTACATTTTTATTCTACCTGTTCCTCAGATTAACTTTTTAATTAAAAACTTACTTTTCTTCCAATGAAACTTCCACAGTTCCCTCAAAAAGTCATTTTTGGTCTCCCTCAACTTTTCTCCAAAGGAAAGAATAAGGATGCATCATGCACCACTCTACCTCACCAACAATGTTACTTTCAAACTGCTGTTCCACCACCATCAATAAGGATGGCTTCCGATGTCAATGCCACCCAATCATACCACACTCTTTCCCATCAAAATAGCCATTGGGTTACTGGAACATCTCCTCCTATTACATAAAGACTTCAGCACCTGGCTTTATTGCCTTCTTCTCCATTCCCTGCATCATCCTATGACTTTTCCAGGACTCTGGTCTCATGATTTCTTAAAAACGTCTACTTTGCCATCCATATTAGCAACTTCTTTTGCTACATCTTCATTTTTCTTTCCTCTCCTTTTGTAATGGTCATTCAACACATATCTCCTTTCCTAACTTCATTCTTTTCTTGATCCTCCTATTCCCACACAACCACTAAACCCACTTTTGACCTTTATGGTGACCCCCCTTTCTATTCTCCCTTGACTTGACTTTACCATAGAGCCTAAGCTTGAGCCAACACTCTGCTCATTTGCAACTATTCCTTTAATGTTACACAATTCCAGACTTAGATAAATCCACTTACATTCTTTCTATGCTTTCATCTGGGCTTGACAAATATTAGAGTGAAAACACACACCCCCCACAAATGCTAATTCTAGAAATATTTTGTTATCCACTTTTAGCTGAATTTCCAGTCCATTTTTGAGAGTTTCCCCAAATCTAGTAGAGTCTTAAGTCTACTTTCCTACTTTCAACTTGTTAAACAAGTGCCTTATAATTTTCAGATCAGAATTCAATCAAATTTTTCAACCAACTTCAAAATCCTCACTTCTTTCATCTGTTCTTTCTCCCTTGCTTCATAAAGACATATAATGGTGACAGGAAAGAATAATGACTGTAACACTGATGCTTTTGGTTCTGCTTCCAGCTCTGCACCTACTTTTTTTTTTTTTGGTGGAGTTGGGGTCTTACTATGTTGCCCAGGCTGGTCTCAAAATCTTGGCCTCAAGTATTTCTCCTGCCTCAGCCTTCCCAAGTGCTGGGATTGCAGGTGTGAGCCACCATGCCCAGCCAATGCACCTACATTTCTGTGTGAACTTGATAAAAAATCTCTTCTGGTTCTAACAATGGTCCCAAAAAGCATCTCTATATTTAAATCCCAACATGTCCACTATACTCCTGATCTAATCCTTACAATCAATTCTAGGACTTAAACTAGCCTTAGAAACAAATACTAGTTAATAGGTAGCAAGCATTTATTATATGCCAGGCACTGTGCAAAGTTCTTCGCACATTAACACATTTAATCCTCACAACAGCCTTAAATGAAAGGGATTATCATTATGTCCATTACAAACATGGAACCTGAGAGGACTCCAAGCCCATGTTTTAAATGATTATACATACTGCCTCACTGCAAACAGTCCCCCCACTGGGTCCTGCTTTACTCCTGAACTACCATCCTATTTCTTCTTCCTTTCTATGGCACACTTCCTCAGAGTACAGTGCATACTTTCTCATCACATTTATATCCTTAATTCCTTGTAATTTGATTTATATACTCTTGTGAATAATCGTATGTAACTAGTGTACTGAATAATCACTACTAATTTTAATCCTATTTGATCCTTAGATTTCTTATCTATAACATAAATATGCACTGCTTAAAGTTTAATTACAATGCTATAATCCTCTTGCTCTCTTATATCTGGGAAATCTTAAACCAAAATTTTAAATATCACATCTCTGGCCTCTGAACTCACAACTCCACAGAACTCTTGCCCAAGTCTTAGGCTGAATTTCCTACTGTCCAGTGGACTCCACCACATGCTTCATTTTTCTCATCAATTACATCAATAAAATGCTAAGTCCTATTACTTCTACATATAATTTTCCCCATATTTCTTACTTTGCATTCTCATTTTACATTCTTAGCTTAGATTTATAATTACATCTTAATTAGACTAATAGTCTCCTACCTGTTATTCCTAGTTTCCATTTTCACTTCTCCAACATACTCTGGAGCCACAGTCGGTTTCTTAAAACTAAATTGGTCATTTTTACCCAACTGCCTAAAAATAGTTGATGAATCCTTCACAGCAACGGTTCGTAACTCATTTTCCCCCCTTTGATAACCTGAAAAAAGCCAAACATCTAAAACTTGGTATATAATATCATCAAATGGTCGCAGATACTCTGACACTCATCTTCCAGTCATAAAGGAGTTTAAGAATTCCCATATAAAATTCATACTCCCTGGATAACACTGGTTTTAAGATCTTGTCCCATAATACTTTCTGGCATCATTACCTTTCATTTTTTCAATTATCCTATTCGTCACACATAACTGAATGTTTATCACTCCTAAAACGTGACATATACTCTATCACATTTAATCATGCTGTTTTTGGCCCATAAAACCCTCCCAATTTCTCCTTTTGTTGATGGATCACTCATTTATGTGCTGATAACCACACTAACTCCACTATACATTTCAGTATGCCTCCAATTAGATCTAACTCATATGTTTGCTGTCTCTGATAAGCTTCATGAGAACAGAAACCCTGTTACTCTTCTGAATCCCTGCAGTGTCTAGCAGTGTTAAAATGACTGCTGAATAATACAATAAATGAATAAACCAGGATGACACTGAAATGAGCCAACATCGTTCTAGGGCTATGAAATGTTCATGGCAATTAATTGAGGGTAGCCTTTTAGAGCTGCTAGTGAAAATCTTCTGCATAACCTTTACCTCCCTGGAAAGAATCATATTTTATACTTTGGTCACAAACATATATAGTTTTTCTTCTACTAAATGCAGAAGCAACAGAAGTATTTTCTTTGTTTTAGCCATACAATATATATTTGTCAACTCTTAAAAACACAATTTCTTCAATAAAATCTGCAATCTGATTGGATTTAAACCTATCTTTATGCAGAAGTTCATTATGTAAGGCTGGAGTTGATTACCATAGAATTTAGGCTGTTTGGCCTTAAAAATAGTAACTCTAAGGTGAATACAAGAGAGGTCTTCAAGTATCAACAGATTGTCACAGAAAAGGGGAAGATAATGGAAAGTATTAATAAATGAAATAAATTTCTTAAAACTACAGCTGAGAACAATATAATGGGTAAACATAATGGATCAATTTAAGCAAGACTATGTGAAAAGTTTTTAGTGGATGATCACATAGTCTTAACTATCTGCCCTGGACAGTTAAACCTTTGAAAAATATTTTATAATCCTATAGTAATAAGCTTATTTCATTGAAAATGCTGGTCAGTATGTAAACATGAAATGATGTAGTAACATTTTTTTCTCATCTGTAGCCCATAACACCTTCAAAGTACCCAACTACCATCAAACATATTTCCTTTACTCAGATGATAAAAATCATTCCAGATGCAAAACACATTCATTCAAATATTACTTATAATGGAATTGAGTTGAATAAGCTCTCTAAACAACACAGCTTCAAATTAATTTGTGACTCAAAAATAAAAATTTTATCCAGTGTTAAAAAATTTTAAATGAGGCCAAGCACGGTGGCTCACGCCTGTAATCCCAGCACTTTGGGAGACCAACGTGGGCGGATCACGAGGTCAGGAGATCGAGACCATCCTGGCTAACACGGTGAAAGCCCGTCTCTACTAAAACTACAAAAAAAATAAGCCGGGCGTGGTGGAGGGCGCCTGTAGCCCCAGCTACTCAGGAGGCTGAGGCGGCAGAATGGCGTGAACCCGGGAGGCGGAGCTTGTAGTGAGCGGAGATCGCGCCACTGCACTCCAGCCCAGGCAACAGAGCAGGACTCCACCTCAAAACAAAATAAAAGATGAAAAATAAAAAATTTAAATGAACAACTGTATCTACTTTAGTTCTTCCAATGTTTTTTCCAAAAGACACATTTTAAGACTTCAAAATTAACATTTTAAAAATTCAGCTATAGCAAAGCAGAGGACAGTTCAATAATCCAAATAAGTCAACATCATTTAAAATTGCACATATAAAGAGACATGCTCCAATTATTTTTTACTTCTCAGATACTAAAACACATGAAATGAGAAAGCCAAAGTTATGGGACATTAGGACAGGTATTATCGTGTGACCTCAGACCAAGTATTTCTGATTTATGTTGAAAATAAAATATCAATTTCTAACTTACATGTATTTTTTAGTTTGGTGTTACTATGGCATTCAGCAATGTGCTTCAAAATCTATGTATTTTTAATATTTCTGGGAAATACTAGCATGTTTAGGTATGTGTGATTACTTTGGTCTTTCTTGGGGGATAGCTTTCAAATATGTCTGCAGTAGATGAGTTTTTTGGTTTAATTTTATGGCTATTATTTGCTATAATTAGTCTTAATAAAATATAGAAAAGGATTTTGAAAAAATAAGATTGACATAAATTTTAGTGTGTTGTCAAAGATAAAAAATATAAGTTCAGTTTATTATTTGCATGTTACATATCTACCCCTATTTTGTACCCAATTTTGAATCAATGCATGAACAATACTCATTTTTGGTTTTTTAATCAATAAGATAATCAGGCTAAATACTGAATGGACTTGGTAACAAAAAATATCTTAGTATGTAAAAAAAAAAAAAAAAGCTAAAATGATGGGACTTACATTTTTACTATACGTATATTACTATTCTTGATAACTATTCTACAGGGGAGAAGACGACAGGCTAAAATGTCAAGCTAATCTAATTTTATTCCACTATTTATTAGTTAGGAGTACGGACTTTGGAACTAGACTACCTGGCTTTGAGTGCTAGGGCTCGGCCACTCAAAAGTTAAAGGAATCTGAGCAAACTGTTCTTTGTGCCCTACTTTCCACATCTATAAAATGGGATCGATAACGGTAACTACATTTAGAGATGATGTATTAACTTACTTGTAAAGGGCTAAGAACAGTGCCTGACACAGAACACAAAAATGGTTAGCTAATATTAGTATTCATATCCATCAAACTTTTGGCTTCTAGGATTGAGACAATTTCATTCTAAGCTACAGTATTTTAAATGTTTGTGCCACAAAATAATTACATAAAAAACTCTAAGCAGGCCAGGGGCAGTGGCTCACGCCTGTAATCCCAGCACTTTGGGAGGCCGAGGCAGGAGGATCAGGAGGTCAGGAGATCAAGATCATCCTGGCTAACTGGTAAAACCCCATCTCTACTAAAAAAAATACAAAGAAATTAGCTGGGCGTGGTGGTGGGCACCTGTAGTCCCAGCTATTTGGGAGGCTGAGGCAGGAGAATGGCGTGAACCAGGCGGAGCTTGCAGTGAGCCGAGAATGCACACCACTGCACTCCAGCCTGGGTGACAGAGCCAGACTCCGTCTCAAAAAAAAAAAAAAAAAAAAAACCTCCAAGCAACAGAGGTGGAATCTAAGTAACTAGTATTAAGTTAATACTTTTCGAGCTATTCCTAGGATGGCAACTATTGCAAAGGGATCTATCTAAGCATTTTCATAGTGGAGCCAAACTTTACACAGAGATCCAGTGGTGGCAGAAAACACAGCGAATCCTTTCTACCAATACCAACGATCCAAAAAGATTAGTTCTTAGAAACCAGTATATATGTATCTTCAAAACCCCTTTTCTCTGGGGTTTCATTTTAGAAAAGTTTACTTAATAGCCTACATCACAATAATTAACTAAAAGTAGCCTTACTAAACCATGAAAATACCATGCCATATTTTTGTTCTTTCTAAGCTCTGGTTCGAGAAACCCAAAAACTTAGAAGCAGCATTCATCTTTGTAGGATACTGAAACCCTGAACAGCCTAAATTTATTAAATTATATCCAAAAGACTACAATGAATCTTGTTTAAAAACACATACACACACACAAAAGTAAAGAACACAGGCACTACCTACATACATTGTAAGAAAATATATGGGTATTGCTCTATTACCTCACTACTGCAATACTAATTTGCAATCTGTCTAGCTTTGTAGTTTTTCCCTTCATCACTGTAGATGAAATGCAATAATGTATTTAAGAAAACCACATTTCACAAAAGATGTTTTTTTAATTGTACATATCATCCTATTCAAAAATAATAAACAGGCAGACTACACAAAAGTACACATACAACAACAAAAAACACCTGAGAGATGTATATCCTCTCAATGAATACATAACATGCATACCTGGATGGTTTCTTTCACAATTATGTATACAAGAAAAGTGATTTATAAGCTGTTGGTATTTACCGAGAAAATATGAATGTATCCTGGTCTTTGTTTTATGGGCATGAATTCCTTCTGAGAGAAAAATTTCTAAATTTTAATTAATTTTGTTTAGTCCTTTATCCACCCCACCCCCTTCTTTTTTTGGGCCATTGGTCAAGGCCAAATTAAATAATTACATACATCTGGGCTAAGGTCACCATTTCAAACCACTCTGGGCTACCAGAACCTGTAAACAACTGACAGTTTCAAAAGTTTAAAGCAGACAGTGGGAAGAATCTATAATGTACCTGTTCATAAGCTGGTTTAAATACTTACCTGAAAACAAAAGCGGGCACCAACTTAAAATTAGCAAATAAATGCAAGAATTTAACTAATTGTCCTGCACAAATTGAATTACAAGGTTGATAATTCTAGTTGATGAAGGAAAATTCTACTTTATAAAGATTTTCAGCTAATTAATGTAGAGAAGGAATATGTGAATTAGGGGAGAAAAAGCAATATTTGCAACCCACTAGTGAAATTAATTAAGGCAGCAACCATTAGTGGATACGAAAATCATTAGTACAAAAAAATGTAACGAAAGGATCAGAATGTCAATACCCAAATCCACAATCAGTCTTAAAGCATCATTAAAATCACTAAAAGTGGGGCAACCAGATATTAGATGTCTCCTACTGAGACACAATAGGAAGCACAAGAAACACTTTAAAAAAAAAGTCTCTAAATCTTATCAAGCCTTTGGAATTAACTTTAAGTTTATACAAGAAACGCAGCAGATAGAGGAACAAGTTAACATGACACTCTAAGGAAACAGCCAGACTAGTCTAATCTGTAAAACTTTCTAAAAGGATAACCACATCACTTCATAAGTAAATGGACGTGAGATTGGGAGTAGAGAGAGGGAGAGGACTATTACAGACTGAAACAGACTAATGAGATATAACAACCAAATACTATGTGCAGCCCTCCATAGGACCTTGTTCTGAACAAATCAAACTTTAAAAGCATTTTCAAAATAATTGGGGAAACTTTAATGTGAGCTGGGTATTTGATGACATTAAGAAATCATTGTCAATTTTGGTAAGTGTAATTATCGTATTATGGTTTGGTAAGAAAATGTGATTATTTTAGAGATACTAAGGTAATATTTGAGAAGACATGTCATAATGTCAAGGATTTGCTTTAGAATACAAAAGAAAAACTGAATAGATAAAACTAAGTGTCAGCGCTATTGAACCAAGATGACAGGTGTATGGGATTCATTATATTAGCATATAGCTGAAATCTCTAATAATAAATTAATAAATATTACCAAATGAATAACCCATACAAATGTAACAAAGAAAATCAAAATGTTTTCCAGTTAATTTTATGTATCACAAACATATAGAAAATTTAAAATTCAGTTTAACAGCTAATTAAAATTGTGCCAGCAGAACTGTACCAAAATAGATTTAAACGACATTAAGTTACAAGCTCTTTTCTGTAGCAGTAATTCTCAACTCTTGCTACATAGTAAAACCATCTTGAGATCCTAAAAACATAGGAATGCCTGTGACCCACTCTAACTATTCTCAGCCTGGGGTAGAATCTGGTGACTTCAATGTGCAGCAAAATTTTGAGAAACAATGTTCTATAAGACCTATATGTTTACCTTCATGAATAAATGTTGTATCTGTTCACAATGATAACTGTTTTAACGTCAATGACTTCCTACAAAAAGTCTGCTTTGCCTTTCTCTTAAAAACTTTATGATGAGAATGCCTGTTATTCAATTTGAAATACAAGGAAAGCTCTAAAATAAATACTCTTTGTACACACTCTCTCTCCTAATTTTTAGAATGTAGATAACATGATCATGAAAAATTACTTCCAGCAATTTTTCTAAAAGTGATCTACCCCTTAATAAATTAACTACACCTCTTAACATGATAAAATGATCCATTATAATGATGTCTCAATTTATAATCTGAAGGATTTTTGATCACCGTGTTCTTTGAAACAGAGTATGTGAATGACTAATAGTCGGCCACGTTTGTGATTATGTATTTTAGATGTCAGATTTTAAACTCATTACAAAGCACTTAGTCTTCTTTCTTTGAACAAATTACATTTTCTGAGACACTGTGATACCTAGCATTAAAGGAAACAGAAAAGCCAGACATAAATGTTAGTCTTAAAAAATTACTGTGTAAAATAAATCAATTAAAATTTATAGTACTGATTCTAAAGTAATTAAATTCAGTCAAGTAGCTAGATCTAATATAAAAATCATAAAAGGTAAAGTGAAGCCCCCTACAAATATTTAGCAAAAGAGTATCACCTTATATTTGTGTTCTTACAAAATTTTTGAAATACTCTATCAATTATTTCATTTTGAACAAGTACTGTTACAGGAAGACTGAGCAGGAAGTTAATTCCACCAATACTAGTCTGTTGAAGTCATCTGATTAAATAATTAGAGGAAAAGATTCAGTTATTATTCTAAAAGGCATGACCTCACTCATGTGATACTGGATATCACCGTAAACAATGTTTAAAAAGCAAAAACAAAAGTGGAAACTGAGATCAAAATATTCACCAAATGTATGAAGAAGAAAATTGTGTCTTCATGTCCTACAAATGAATACTTTGGGATTGAGATCAATTATTTAAAAAGATAGATTATTGAAAAATACTTTTCCAAAAACTGACCTAACATACGTGAATAAAGCTGAAGGCTTGGCTCATCCAAAATATGCATATTAATATCCTTACTATGCATTTTATAAGAATTACTGTACAACCTAACAGAAAGAATGTAGGCAAGCAATTTAGAGAATTGTGACTATCAAATAAACATTTAAAGACTGTAAACTAAATCTTAGCAGAAATTAAAATAATAGACACTTTCCTATCAAATTAATCTTGTGAAATTAAAAAATAGTATGCTGATGGGGTAAAAAGTAGGACACCCAGCCTCATACATAATTAATGTTAGTTTAAGTTAATATCACCTTTAGATGAAGAAATTTGCAAATAATGCAAATAGGCTTTAACATTTTCTTTGACCCAATAATTCTAATTCTAGGAATCTAGTCTAAGAAAATAATTTGAGAGGCAAAAAAGTACAAGGGTGTTTTAATAAAAAGTATGGAATAGCCTACATGTCCACTTTCAAAGGTACGACATACCCATGAACATGCTATGCAGATAGTAAAACTATCTTTTAAAACAAATTCTAAGTAAAATGTCAATTACAATAAAAGATAATGCAAATCTGCAAATACAGAGCAATTTTAATTTTGTACAGAAACATGTATTTACATAAAAAATATAAAAATAAACAGTTATCTCTTGTGAATTATCAAAACCAGGGTCCATTATCTGATTTTTAAAACCTTTAACTCACCTACTTTTAACCTATTTTTGAGTATAGTTAAAAAGCCCAGTTATAAGAAGATGCAAAAACATTAAAACAGATACAAAAATGAAGTCACTTAGGAGAGGCTAAACATTTTTTCCTTTTTCTTGTGAGGCAGAAACAAAAATGCGTTATACCAAAAAATTCAACACAGAAGTGGAAAAAGACACTAGACAATTTTTTGGCAAAGGGAGCAACTTAATTTACATGCCTTTAATGTAAAAATATAGAACACTTAAAAAATGAACAAAAGCGGCCAGGCATGGTGGCTCACACCTGTAATCTCAGCACTTTGGGAGGCTGAGGCGGGCGGATCACCTGAGATCAGGAGTTCCAGACCAGCCTGGCCAACATGGTGAAATCTGATTTCTACGAAAAAATACAAAAGTTAGCCAGGGGTGGTGGTACACGCCTGTAGTCCCAGATGCTCGAGAGGCTGAGGCGGGAGAATCGCTTGAACCCGGCAGGTGAAGTTGCAGTGAGCCGAGACGGCGCCACCGCACTCCAACATGGGCAACAGAGTGAGATTCCGTCTCAAAGAAAAAACAAATGACTTTCTTATTGTTTTAAAAGTTTCACCAAGGTCATAAGATCACAAGAAAAATGGTGATAAATTCCCTAGAAGAATCCAGGTGACTTCTAACCAAGCCTCCCACCCAGGATCCAAGCACATCCAAGTATATTCAGATGGGCAAATACACATAGCTCAGTAGGGTCCAAAGAAGTGATTATTGTAGTCCATTGTTAATACTAACTGGTGTTTCTTGGTATTTTATCTTTAAATTGTTTCTTTGATGAGCTGCATGTGAATTTTTCAACTTCTTAGAAACTATATGTAAAATCTTGATGACACCATCTATTTTAATAAAGTAATGTATCTGCCAAGTGCCTAGCTGAATGCCTATGACCTAGAAGCTACTCAATAAATTCTGATTCTTTCTAAAACAATGTCTATCAGTAAAGAGTTTAATAATCTATAGTAATAATTATAAGCAAAAACCATGTTTCACTGTTTCACTCTTTGCCTTTAAAAACTGCTGCACACTGTGAAATATTCCATCTTAGTAACTTGAATTACGAATTAAGCTAGACACAAAAGAGTGTAAGTGAACTAAAGCATCTACTACAGTCATAATAAACACTATGACTTGTGCTAGATACACCAGAAAATTCGAATAAAGGGTCAGGTTTGCAGTTGCCAGAATTAACAGGTAGTTAATTCTGATTAGTTACCAGAATCAAATACCAACTGCCTTAGAGTATCTCTCTCTACATATATACCGCTTACAGATTTCATATTCACAAACTGATGGCATGATTGTTATATATTGGGAAGTAAATATTTCCAATAACTACTTCATTATACTATTTTTTCTTTTTGAAATGACGGACATAATCTAAATTGTAAAAGCTAGTTTGTCAACTCTCAATTTTGAGTTCCATATATATAAAAATCATGACTTAAAGATAATCTTACAAATACTAGAAATCAAGAAATACACCAAATAAAAGGAAATTCTAAAATTCCAGCTTAACTTATAAATCACTTTGCACATTTTACTTACAAAGTAAGATTTTCCTTTATTTTTTTCTTCATGTTGATTCCACTCTATCAACTATAAGTTGCATATGTTTGCACTGTATTTTTATGAGGTGGTTCAAGTCCATTGTGGTACAAAGTAAAATATAAATGATTAAGACAAAATGCAAAGAAACAGCAAAATTAATTTTACAAAAAATTCCTTCTAGTTTAAATTGTTTTTTGAAAAGGCCACTACAATATGCTTCAAAAAAAATCCCATATGCCTCCACCCATTATGTATGTTTTGTCTCTTAACATTTCACTGTTTCCATGCAATGCTAAATTAAAACAATCAGATCAGCACTGAAAAACACACACAAGAACTTCAGGCCTAGACTCAGGTATAGTGACATCAAGTTTAAAGTGTAAATATGGCATTAAGAATTCAACAGTATCTCTTCATTAGAGCTTTTCTTCTTTTGTTCTGGGAGAGTGGCATGGAAGAGAAGCTGAAAGTACTAAAAGGAACAAAACTAACATATAATTTTAATTAGACTTATGAAGAACACTTCGGGTTTTTCTTAACAGTATTCATATGCCTTCTCACTTGAGAAAAAGAAAACTCATGAAACCTAACACAATTTGGTAAGGTCCAAAATGGGGGGAGTCATTATACTTACTGGTACTTTTCCATTTGGCAAAACGGGAGAAAAGTGGTTAAGACAATAAAAATCATACCTAAGAGGGATGTCTCCTTGGCAAATGCTGCAGCAATAGCTGGGTCCAATGCAGGCTGTCCATCCCCAGATGGAAGATCAGGTCGAGTATAATCCCTACTTTTATCATTGTTGTATTTTACATTCAAATTCACAAGTTTGGAAAAATCAATCCTTAGGGTACAGCAGGCATTATAAATATTCTGACCATCTAGGGCCTGTAAAAGTGAATAAGGTATATCAGCAATCTTAAACAAAAAATAAAAATTAGTGAAAGTTTAATTTTAGTAATAAAACTCAACAACAAAAACTCGAACTTAAAAGCTACCAGGAAAAGGATTCAAATTTCATATATCGAATTTTGCTATTCCAGCTGTCCATGTATTAGTTTCCCCCAAATATTATCTTCCTTAAATAGAAAATGCTACTTCAACCTAAAACACAACCAGCTAAGCATCCATGCTAATACTTTTAATTTTTAAAAATTGCAAATAGGTTAATTTAAAAAAAACTAATAAGGGTCACAAACAGGAAGTGCTACCAAAGTAGTACCACACTACTCTGCTCAATAAGATTAATTTTATTATGCATATATTTATTGCTGGATGGCAGTACTTACATGATTCAGTAGTTTTATAAGGTAACTGCTATTTGATGCCACATTGTACAAAGTTGCTTCAAACCAAATTATCCTAACACATAATAGTAATTCCCATAAAATGAGGCAAAAAAGAAAAAAACTAGTATTTTCCTTAACCTGAACGTTCACCCCCAATCAGATTATCTTGATGAAATTAGCAAATCCAATGTCGTTCCAGAAAAGTTCTGAAACTGACAAGTGCCAGGTCTAGGATTAATTAAAAGCCTAGACTCTTTTAGGTCATCTTAAGCAAGTTATTTAACCTCTCCAAATCTCAATTTATTAATCGGGAAAACAGGAATGATGACAATGGCTGTCATGCTTCTTCACAGGGTTATTATGAGGACTAAATTAAAGACAACATATGTGAAAATACATCGTGAATTATAAAGGACTATGTTACCGCTATGATTATCTTGTATTTTTCTGCTCCTATATAATCACCATTTCTAGTTCAGCTGGATATAAGCTGGAAACAAACTAGAGAACAGGTGAACATACTGTTAACTTTTCATTAGAAGAATAAACATGTCGTGTTATGGAAAAAGTAAACCTCCACAGTTGCTTAAGTATATAAAGCTTTTAATTCAAATATTCTCACCTCTGGGAATATAAAACCTTTTCTCTTAATACACGAATTTTTTTATGGACTAATTTACCTAGCTAAAAACTAACCTAGAAAATAATTCAACACAGGTTCATCCACTTCAATACAGCACTGGTAAAAACTCAAAGAGAGTTCATACACATCAGAATTTGAATTACATTTGGGTTAGGCAAGGTACCTATCATCACATAAAGTGGAAGCCATGTATCAATCAACTTTATCAGCCAGAATAACATAACTATTAATTCAACACCCTGGTGTAAAGGCAAACAAAGCGCTGAAGATAGGTATTCATTTACTAATGTAGCATTCCTATAGGGAAAATGTGAGATAAGTAATAGAATTGATGTTTCTATACAATAGATAAATACCAAAAGACAAGTAGCAAAATTCACTCTTAGGTGACTACTTCAATGTTATCAAAGAGAAAATGATACCTTATGAGAAAAGAGCCCGGTTTGAGTCCCAGTAACTAGGTTAATGCTAAAAGTGCTGATACAAAATTACTAAACATACACTAAGTTTTTTAGGAGCTGAATTCTTTCCCAGCAATACTGAGGTGACTGCCAAATTATCTAACAATGAATATGCAAATTGTTAGAAAGCCTTCCAGGAAACTTTGAAATTTTCCCTTTGAACATTAAAAACAAAAACAAAAACTTTATGTAGGTGAAAGATGCACAAGTATACCTAAGGTACAAGAGCTAGAGAAATAAGCAAACAAGATGTAAATTAATCATCTGTTAGCAAAGGAGGAAAGAAATAGGAGCTGAGGGTGTATGAGAACAAAAATCCAGGTATTTTAAATAGTTGGCTAAAGTAGATGACCACAAATAAGAAAGGGAATAAAATCAAATTTAAAAAATATATGCAAGCTCACTTCAAGCTCATATATTTGCAAAATCCCAAGAAATAGCAGTAGCACACAAACCAGTCCTGTGGATCAGCAATCAGGAATGCGGTGATCTTGTTGGAGCAAAGATTTCTGACAGTAAAAGCTCAAGATAATTTGCAGAAAAACCTTCCAAATGTGCCTACTCACAGCGAAGGTTTAGACAGTAAGCAAAAACAATCAGAAAAAAAATTTTCATGTAAATTTAAAGTTTATGGCTAAAACATGGAAATCAAAACACAGGAAAGATACTAGGCACAGAAAGCATAATTAAAGCAGCACAATGAAACATTGCATACGGACTGAAAACATGAAAAGCCAAAATAAAACTATTTCCATTTTTCTCATTGTTTACTATTTATAACTTACTTTTTTGAAGAGATTGTTGGGAATCAGATTTAACACACGCTGAGAGAAACCTTAACTTCCAAATTCTTTAAATATTTACTTTTTAATTTTTGGCAAGTCATGAAAAATTATCAAAATCAACAACACAAAATTAAGCATATAATACTAATGTAATACTTCAGACTAATTATTTACCAATATCAAATAATCCCACCCTTGTAGATTATGCAGGATTTTCCTAAAGCATCCTAAAACCACTGATTTCATCATAAATTCTCCATTAATATGAATGCAAAATATACAGATTGTAAATTAAGCAGATGTCAAGGAGAATCTTTGCCCAAGAAATTAGGAAAGGATAATTCCATTAGGTGTCTCAAAGAATCTGCATAAAGCAATGTGTACTCTATGAGAGGGAAATGAATGACACAATCTTACTGCCGCAAATGTTTTATCTCACATTTATTTTTATTATCAGTTAGTGATGAAATGGAATCTCCTGGAAGAAATAAATAATAAGAAACAACCACTTATATGGTAAAATAAAATGATCATATAAACAGGACTTCCAGAATACACAATATATTGTCCAGTGTCAACTAAAGATATTCCTAATAAAGACATAATGTTTCTGAAAAGCTGTTTCTAATAACAAAAACCAAAAAGAACCATTTCCTACTTATGTGTGTTATAATGTAAGGACTATGTAAAACAATTTTTAAATCCCAGGCGAAAAGGAGATTACATTATCTGTCTTTTTATACTATTAAAAAGATTGATATTTTTATGCATCAAGTAATTACATTCCTCAACATCATAAAAGCTGAATTAGAATGCCAAGACACATCTTTGCCTAATACACTACTTTCCAATAAATAAACAATATTTTCTAAAAGGTATTCAAGTGTTTTCTTTAATAAATGAGGATTGCATAAAATACTTTTCATTGATAATTAGGATTGTTACTATGACTTCTGATTTTCACCCTAAATGTCAATGCTTAATAAATACAGCAGAGAACAAAGCAGACGTGGTACTCAGAACTTACAGTCCAAAAGAAAATATACACATTTAACGAATTATAAATTTTATGTGTGATACTGAGAACTAAGAAAGGATGGGATCTAATCTAGTTGAAATGTTACAGAAGACTTATCTCAGGAAGAGGCTTCTAAACGGATACTTGAAAGACAAAGAGAAGCAGAAGCTGGGCATAAAGAGATGAAGAGAAAAAATAGTATTAGCAAATGGAACAGCAATCTGTAAATCGAGACATCACAGAAAATACAGTATATGCAAGCAATTTAAAGAAGTCCAATATAGCTAAAAAGGCATGAGAAGAGGATGGAGAGGCAAGCTGAGGACTCATTTACAGTCTTATAAGCCATGATAAGGACTGTGGACTTTATTGCAAGGATAAAAAAGTCACTAAAGGGTATTGTGATTAGAAGCAATATGACTTGAGGTTGAGATGATTTTTAGTAATCTGTGGAAAAATAATGGAGGTAGGGGAAGATGTCAAAATGGTGAGTTCAGTCAGAAGGCCAAGGAAGTAGAGACATGAAAGAGAATGATTACTACATCAATGCTACTTAAATTATGATTGACGGTCCAGAAGCCCAGGCTACTCTGCATGAATATAAGAAGTCTGTGTCAAAATTTATGCCAATATCGACATTAAGCATACTGTTGCTAGAAGTATGCTGATTTCAGTCTGACACACACTACTACCTTGAGAGATCAGCATCTTGAGTAACACTGGCTTAGACTGCAGTGGTAGCAAAAGAGTTGGAGAAAAAAGGCCAGATTCAACAAAAATTTAGGAGGTATAATCAATAATATCTGATGACAGGCTGGAAGGAAGGGGAAAAATACCATGTTTATTGGCTTGTTAATGAGACTGAAGTTGGTATCTTGCACTTTACTAACACAGCGGACACCAAAAACAGGAGCTGGATTGAACACACTTAAGTTTGAAGATATTCATTAGTCTGCCAGGTTCTTAGTGTGGGTCTCTTAGGAGAGGTCTGAGCTAGAAAATGTGATGTGAACTCTGTCTGAATCACAGAGGTTTAATGGAGCTGTGAGAGCAGGTGAGGCCTCCCAGGTACAAGGGGAGTTACAGGACAAGGAAGAAATAGAGAGGTAGGATAAATCTAGGTGAGACGTATCAGAGACGAAGAAAAAAGAGAATTTTAAGACAATGGTGCACAGTGCCAAATATTATCTAGATATTAAGTAAGACAAGGACTAAATCATACTACTAGCATTTAGCTACTCTAATAGTCACTGGTGACACTAGGGAAGAGCAATTTGGGTCAACAATGCTAAAACCAAATTATAGTAAGTAGAGAAATGAGGAGATAACAAACAACAAAGATAGCCTATTTAAGAAGCCTGGTTATGAGTGAAAAGGGAGAGGGGAGGCAGGGTGATAGAAAGCATGTAATGAGTTATAGATGGATGGATTGAAAGTTGAAGGTAAATTCATTTAAAATGAAAGAAGCTGAAAATGTTTGAAACCGGTGAAAAGTGGCCAATATAGAGAGAAATAAATGAGAAAGAGGAGATGACAGATAGTGCAGTCTCTTGAGAGGCAGAAGATGATAGGCTTTGGTGTTTATTGGTCTTAGATAACTAAACATCTATGCCTTTTATTAAAAGAGAAAGACAAGTGTTGAGTATTAGCAGATTTTGCAAGAAAGCTGAGGAAGCTTCCATGTGATTTTCCTCTTCAAGCAAGTGAGAGTGAGGAGAGATATGGTAGAAGGGAAAATTTCTATCTGATATACGCATTGTGAAAAACAGAAAAACTGTTGACTGAAGAAACGTGAAGAGATTTTGAAAGTAGAGTAGATGGCTTATTTGTAGTTGATGCTGATGGATTTAAACTGGTACCAATTGTCAGATTATGTAATATTATGTGATATTCTCTAAGTAGAGCCCAGATGCAGGCATGTAAAATCAACATTACTGTAGTTATCAAAAATGTAAATTTTACCAAAAGGTAAATTACAAGGTAATGGGGCAAAGCAAGTTTAGGAAACAAATTTCTTTTTCCTTCTCTAATAAGCGAAGTGTGAGTTCTGATAACAGAATAAGTACTTAGAAAAACAATTATCTACTCTCTTAGAATTATAACTTTAGATCTTTGTCAAGAAGACCTGAGTGCATATCTGTGCACAAACATCAATATTATAGTTGGATGCTTAGTATCTGTTCACAGAAGATTAAACAAAAATTTCAAAGTTGACATAATTGAGGTACTTTTATGATGATTAAATGTAACTATGTATTACTTCAGACAAGATACACATATAAACTATTTTCCCCATAAGAATTATAGCTCAAATACAGTATAATCCCCAATCAAATTTCATTTAATTGGTCCTCTAACAAATACTTTTCTTTGGGGTCAGAAGAGCAAGGAAAATATTCCACACCAAGAAAAATATAGACTATATTTAAATGTTTGAAGTTGTGAAAAATGTCACAGAAACCATGACTTCTATATTGTCTCCTATTCATAAAACCTCATACCACATTGATTTTGGTAGCCAGGGCATGTTAAAGGAGGATAATCATTTTTTGGAAAAAAAAAAAAAAAAGAGAGAGAGAGAATTCTAATTGTTAACCTATGCCTGAAGTGGAAAGCATAATAAGATTAGATTATACCCGAGAACCAGTGAGAAGCAGCATACTGGAGAGAAAGGCTAAGACCGAAAAAATGTCTACCTTATAGGTGGTGTTCACTGTAAGTAATTCACCTCTTTAAATCTTAGCATCCTCTTGTAACGCAGGGGAAAACCCTGTTTTGTTGACAATATAGAGTAGTGGTCAAAAAAAATGAGACTACAGCACTTGGTAAACTATTACAATTATGCTATTATTACTTGTATAGCCTTTCTGCTACCTACAACTAATTTTGCTCCCAAAATGAGGTTGTGAGGATGGAAATGCAATGAAACAATTATTAAAAATGGTCTGGGCTCCACAGAAGTAATCTTGATCTGGAGGAAGCATTTAAGTATTAGAGACAATAATTAATCTGAAAGTAAAAGAAAGAATGAAAGGAAGAAAACCAGTTAAGACAAATGTAAGCTTATTAAATGGTTTCATAATAATGGCTTAATAATGAATTTTTAATAGCTTAATAATGGAATAGTAATAATAATGAGATACTATGGCACAAAAAGAGACAGAGCAAAAGTAGATTTAAGATATACAAACAGAAGATTAAGGTACTTGGAAGCAAAGATGTGGTATGCAGTTTTCAGTGGCAGCCTTGACGGGAAATTTTACATCTCTCAATGACCTTACATCCTCCATATATAACAATGACAAAAAAGATAAATGATATGAATAAAAAGTGACTAGAAACCTATTCATAAAACCTTTAAAAAAAAAAAGACATTAAAGAGAATATATAGTTTTAAATAAACTGAGAGCCTATCATAGCATTTGAGCCACATCTGTATATTTCAGCCAAACTCTCTTGAAAACTAATTATTTTGAAATTCCCAGTAAAAGCCACTTCAAATCTTATGCTGGTGCACATCCACAATACAGTCCTGCTTTTTTCTTAAGAGTACAAACTTTTGTCCTTAAATTAAAAAAAAAAAAAAAAAGTTAAATAATAGAAGCCTACATTGTGGTTAACTACAACTACAGTTTTCCTAAAAATAAATATTTCTCTTTTATGATAAATATTAAAGTTTCTTAATATTATTTTAATGCCATCAATTTCTACTATCTATAATGCTACAAGATTTTATTAAGTATATATACATATATATTTTTTTCTACATATACATTTCAATTAAAAAAACACCATCTCAAAAGAAAGACTTACTAGTTTTGCTTGTTGGGCATTTACTGGATCACCATACTGGAGCAAAGCTTGAAACTGGTTATTTTTTGTAAATGTGATTATCTTCAATACAGCACCAAACTTAGAAAATATCTGTTAAAATATTAAAATCAAAACATTACTTATTTACTATATTATTATTTCTCTAATTTGTAGGTTATTATGCAGATTAAACTTACTTGGTGAAGAACATCAAGTGTTACAGGGTAGTACATGTTGTCAATAATTATTCTAAGTACTGGACTCTGGGCTGGAGTCACTGCACTCTCGCTAACTGTGGTGCCACTAAGAGGAGTATTTGCTGTCTGGACAGCTGTCACAGCTTGAAGAACTGCTTGAGCACGCTGGAAATTAAGATTATGTAATTTAGAAACATACCCATTATTGTCACATACTTTGCTACCTGTTACACTACTAGTTCACTTTGTTCCTAGAACTTACACAGATTAAACAAAATTAAATGGCCACTCAACAAATATTTTTAAGCACCTGCCATGAGCCAGGTACTACCTGTTTAATAAATCAAATATTCTACTAGTATTTCATTCAAAAAAATTATCCAGGCTTTGGGATCAGTGTTGAACAAGCAAAGGTATGATATGTAATTTATTCTCAAAAGAACAAGATGTAGTTTTACAGACAAATGTACCCATCAGAAAATGTTTTAAACAGAAATTTAGAGAACAATAAAACTTTAACATTAATCACTCCATAAAACAGGTACATTATAAATCTCAACAAGGGGCTTACTGAATTATCCAAAAGAACTCCCATAAAGCTTATTATTTCTAATACAATCTTAAAATAGGGACATTCAGAAAATACATTTTTCATACTACACTTAACTTCTGACACCAAAATTTTTAGAATAGAAACCGACGTGTAGTCTAGTCCAAAACCACAAAATTCTCAGGTAAACTTCAAGATAAAATATGAAGGATATTTCCCATACATTTTATGGTATCAAATACACCATCAATTATAAAATGCACTATTGTTTTATGTATGACTAATAAGATGTTGCCAATTAACTATGGAAGATAGACTATTGTAGAACACATCAAATTTCTGAGATTTTAAAATGCAAAAAAATATACCCATAAAACTGAATAAACACAGTATTTGTAGGAAATCTGTCAATCAAATATTATGTTAAATGCTCCAAAAGACTGCCTTTATTACTATTATCCCTTTCTTGTTATTATTATTATGACAGAGTCTATGATAAGGAAATATTTCTTTCCACCTTATCTGTGGGCAAAAAACATACAAAGGCAAACAGTTCTAAAATATAACAATGACAAATACCACAAATACCTATATATAGGTTTACAGTTTGAAAAATCTGTATTAACAGGTTAATGAAAGAGAATACAAAAGAATTAGGACACTCAGGAGAATAAACAAAAACAGTCATTTTACTAAAATATTATATAACGACAGATCACACAGCTTGAGAGTCCAGATACATATCTAAACAATCATTTAAATGCTACCTAATTTTATCTATAAATTTATGTATTAGCCAAAATGACTTACTAATTAAAACTCAACATTTTGAAATGTGATAATTTTTGTAGACATCTTGATACTATTATTGAAAAAATAATTGTAAATTGGTAAAATTATAGAGCAGAATCTATTCAAATGTTTAAATATATTAAAATATTTTAAGTAGCTCATTGCAATATTATCTTCTTCATTAGTGAACATGTTCTTACTGTATTTATCTATAATAACAAGCATAGACTACTACAACTTAGAAAAACACTAACATCTGCTGCTTCAAATAATAAAATGTGTTTTTTAAAATAGGAATCCATGATCATGGTATAAAAGTGGTATAAAAGATTAAAAATTCCCCTGCAGCTCTGTCACCCAGTCTATTTTCCCCTACCAACCCCTCACAGTATTATCTTAGGTATCCTTCCAGAGATACTAGCTACATCTACAAGCATATATATATATATATATATATAATACTTATTCCATACTTTTTTCCAATACTATTCATATTTTTATTCAATACTATTCATACTTTTTAATTCAATACTATTCATACTTTTATTTAATACTATTCATTGTTCTCTATCTTCCTTTTATGGCTTAACAATCATGTTCTCTCACATCAGTAACAAATTACTTCATACATTTCTTTATAATTTCATGTTTTTAATGACTTCATATATTTTTTCTTATAATTCATGGAGAAGCGTTGGCTTGCAAACCTCGATTTTAATAAAACTTCTTATCAAAATATTACACATACGCAGAAAAGGACACAAAACCTAAGTAATAAAGCTCCATAAAATACCACAAATTGGACATCTCTGTGAAATAATTACCCAGATAAAAAACAGCATATTATCAAGACTCTAGAAGCCATACTCATGCTTCCTCCAAGTTACATAAACGGAATCATATCAGATGTATTCTACTCTGGTTTGGCTTCTTTCAATAATTACGATGTACATTACCCATGTTTTGCAGGCAGTAGATTGTACTTGCAATGAGAATGTACTTGCAAATTACTTAAATAATAATGAACTAGAAATGGGATATTAAATGTCATTTTAAGAGGACACTGTGTGTGCTAAGTGAATAAGCCAAAGAAAGAAAGACAAATGCCACATTATCTCACTTACATATGCAATCTAAAAAAGCTGAACTCACATTAGTAGAGAGTAGAAAGAGTCACCAGAGGCTGAAGGAGGGAGGAGTGAACAGGGAAAGGGGAGATGATGGTCAAAGTACAAAGTTTCAGACAGGAAGAATACGTTCTGGTGATCTAACGCACAGCACGGCAACTACTGTAATGTATAATATTGTATTGTGACATTGTAAAATAGACATTTGGTCCTCAACCCCATTTCCTGGCATACAACTCTAAATTCCTAATAAATCTCCAAAGTGATATATTCTGTATGCTAATGAGTTGACTGATGGCTGGCAGCCCCACTTTAGGATGGGGACTGGTCACCTGAAAGACCAAGGCATGATTAGAGGCTTATTATCCTTTGTAATATCCTATACAATAAACTAGTAAATCTCAATAAATGTTTCCTTGAGTTCTGTATGCTGCTCCAGCAAATTAATGAAATCCAAAAAGGGGGTTGTGGGAACCCCAACTTGAAGCTGGGCAATCAGAAGTTCCAGAGGCCTGATTTGCTGGTGTCTGAGGAGATCTTGTGGGACTGAGCCCTCAACCTGTGGGATCTGATGCCATCTCCCAGCAGACAGTGTTGAAACTGAGCTAAGTTGGAGAACACTGCAGACCTGACTGCTTGCTTGGCATGGAAAAAAATTCCCCCACATTTGTGGCCACAGAAGCCTTCTATGTTGATTGTTGTGGTGTGAGCAGAGGAAAAACAGTTTTTCCACATTCCACTGTATACTTCAAAATAGCTAAAGGAATTTTAAATGCTCTTACCATAAAGAAATTGTAAGTATTGGAAGTGATGAATATGTTAACTAGCCAGATTTGATCATTCCATAATATATATGTATTAAAATATCACATTGTACACCATAAGTATATACAATTATTTGTTAAAAACAAGTTAAAAATGCAAAAAAATCTAAGTCAAAAGAAAGAAGAGCAGATGTTTTCTTTTGGTATTCTTCCTCTTGATAAATTATTAGAAGCGTACATTCTTTTTCAAAAGAAATTAAAAACTCATCATCAAATTAAAAAAGCATCTGAAATTTCAGTCCTATCTTTTAGGTAAAAAGTTTTACAAGCTTACTTTCCATAAACTATCAAAATGATTTTGTCACTTTGTAAAGTGACAAAAATCTATGAGGAATAGTTTTCCATTACATTTTTATTAAGAAAAAGTTTGTATTTTACTGACAGAGAAAGATATCATTAGTTTTAAAACTATATTAAAACAGCTAAAGTTTTAGATCATTACAGCAGTCTTATAAATGTAGGTCAGAAAACACTCTAATGTTATTTTTAAATACATTAATTTTAAATAATATCTTCTATATTACATTTTTAAAACATCAATACATTCATATATTCTTCATCCTTAAGATTTCTTTTCCAGGAAAACCATTAACACATCTTCAAAAAAAATTTTTTGTAAGAAATTAAGACCTATAAAAAAGTCAAATAACCAAAGGCATTGAACTTCATACCTTAAATTCTAAGCAGGAGAGTTGTATAAATAGTTTATGCTAATAATAAATCCTACCTGGTAAGTTTCTACACAAAAATTTTAACTTGCAACAAGAAAAAGAACATTTGACCAGGGGTTTAAAGGAATTCAAAATGACATAGTATTTAATACTCAGAAACATTCTGCATGAAAATACCTTAAAAATAACAAGAAAATGCCTATAAGGAACATCTGAACAGGTAAACATTTCCTTCCTATTAATGTTTATGAGATTCATAATATGTTCTAGGCCATTTTATTTATGTACCTACACATACTTACTTGGTTTAATGTATTATCTGTCTTTAGTTCTTTGTGATTCGAGTACTGGATATATATTGGTTGGTTACGAAGATGAGGTGTCACAGCAGAATAGTAATTAACCATAGTAATAGCTGCTTCCTCGGTTGCTAATTCCAAAAATGCCTGAAAATTTAAGTAGCACAATTTTAATACTATAAATTCAAATAAAATTAATAGCTAAGCAATCTATTCAGCTGATTTTAATTAATTATCTAGAATATAATCTTTCAAGTTACTTTTAAATGTTCTAATAAGTAGAATTAGAAATCTCTTGTTGAAGTTTAGGTATATAGTTAAAGCTAACCTCAGAAGAAAATTGAGTACATGCTGCTTCTGCCTTCCACCTATGATTTTTCACACCCACAAAGCTATTCCCGCAACAAATGCTAGAGAAAACGTAAACATTTTCTAGCATCAGAATTTTACCACTTCTACCCTAGAGAATATAAGACTTCCAAGTCATTTAAAAAGCAGTATAATTGTATAGACAAAGAACAAAATTACAAATTAAATGTCAGATTAACCTTAAGTATATAAAAGGGAGTGTTAAATTTCATAAATTCTTCTAAATGGTATCATTTAACATTTTTAAATAAAATTTCATATTCTCATAAAGCTTAATATGCGACTACTACCCCTACTGATTTCTGATATCAAAGAACAGAGCCACAGTAAAAGAAATACTTCATTTGTATTTTCCACAATTTCGTAACAATTACTCAATTAGAGCCCTAAAGTGAATTCAAAAGGCAAAGCTTAAAAACTATAGTGATTCATTCACTTTGGCTACCTAGCATTAGTTTCCCACAGACATCTACTCAAAAAAGTGAGAATAAGACTTCTGTTCTTTAAGGAAAATAACCTACTATTTTCTCCCCTTTATAATTAATTCACACCTGCTGGATAGTTTGGGGTTTAACATTTCATAAACCCCGAAAGAAGTGTACCTGATTTTTTCCTTTCAGCATAAGGATGTTGGTCACCTTACCAAAAGGTAAGCCTAAAGCAATAACTTCAGTCTCTGTTACTTCCCCAGGTAATTTTCGAATATGAAGTACACGAGAAGGAGCACCATCCATTTTATCTTCTCCTTTAAATTTTTTACTATCATTACCATTGGCTGAAAGACATTAAAAAACAGTCTTTATATATCAACAATAAAAGAATGTATGAATTTTCCTATTTGTGTAAAAAAACTACAAATTTCTAAAAAGAACTTAGAAACATAGCTGAGAATACTTAAGTAATTCTTGAAAATTCAAACGCTAGGCTTTCAAAGGAATAAAATCATATCCACCTATTATTATTAAATGAAATTATCAATTAGTTAAGATTGCTGTTAATGTTTCTCAACAGTACTATAAAAAGTAATTATTAATAAGCAACAACATTAAAATGTAATCTCATAAAGAAACTGTCCAATGACTAAGAATACAATCACAGTCATGTGCCACATAACTACATTTTGGTCATTGACAGGCCACATATACAATGGTGGTCCGATAAGATTACAGTACCATATTTTTATTGTACCTTTTCTGTTTAGATACATCAATACTTACTACTGTGTTACAACTGCCTCCAGTATTCAGAACAGTATCATGCTGTCAAGTTTGTTGCCTAGGAGCAAAAGGCTACATATACCATATAGCCTACGTGTGTAGCAGGTTTGTGTAAATGTACTCTATGACATTTATGCAGTGACAAAATTACCTAACAATGCATTTCTCCGAGGATATCCCCATCGCTATTCCCAAGATTTATGACTGTATCTTGTAATTTAATCATCTTATAATGAACTAATATGAACATTTTTAAAAAGTGAAAAAACTGGGTTGACAAAAATTAGGAAGATTATAATTTTACCTGAGAAATTATAAATTGTTTGATTTGAAAAATGTACTTGAAGGTGGGATCAAAGAATGTAATGTTTATAAAAATGATAATGGTCAATCCATATTATGGCTTATCTAATACTATTACCATCTAAACTACCTAATATTTTGTGACTATTAACATCAATATACTCTAAATCACTCATGAACTTAATTACCTTATTCTGTTACCGTGAGATTTAAAGTAACATAATTCAATCAACAAATTAGTTAACTGTCTTCATTCCAAATCTTCACCAAAAAATAAAAATATTATTCAAAATGCCTATAAAATAGGTAATATTTAAATACAGTTGTTTGAAGGACTTGCAGTATATCTACTATGCCAGATCAATGGTTCTTAGTCTTTTAGGTTCTCAAGGATATTTCTGAGACTGTAGCTAAAATAAAAGATCTTGACACATTCAGAAATATACATGTATACTCCATTTTGTATGAAACTTTAGGTAATTTATGGTTATTTCCCAAAACATTCGACACAATCTATAAACAATATAATGTGTTTATGTATGTTCAACAATATCTATAAGACTGTCAAATTATCTTGGTCTCCAAAGTATCTTCAAAATTAATTCACTCATTAATTCCTTAAACATTTACTGGGTATGCAGGGATGTGTCTAGCAATGTTTTACATTCTGAGGGTACAGCAGAGTGAACAAGATGATTATGATTCCTGATACCTTATAGTGGGGAGCTGGACTAACTAGTAACTAAACCAGATACTTTCTACGGTATGTGCTGTGAGGTAAAACAGTGATGTGCTTAAAAGTGACTTTGTCTAGGACTGGAAGATGATAGTAGTAATGACTTCACTGGATGATCAGAGAAGGTATCTCTAAGAGATAATATATGGACTCAAGTTATACTTAAGTCATATTTTACTCTAGGAGTTTCACTTACATTTATATACTTGAACGGCCAGCCAATGCATTTAAAAATCCCCTTAGGTTGTCTTTGTACAGAAGAGTAAGCTCTGGCTTCTGAATATATTACCCTGAAAATCTTGGCTGGCTAGCTCTTCACCACTCCAGAAATATGAAAAAACTACAGGAAGCTATCACATGTCCTTCCACTACTGACAATGATTTGTGTGTGCACAGAGCACCTGAATTTGTCAAAAGAAAGAGACTGAATTTTGCATTTTGTAGTATTTTATCTAACAAAATCATCTCTAGGTCCATTAATTGAAAATATAAGCTAAAGCAAAGAATCCAAAAAATATACATATACTTTAAAACATGTAATTGGCACACACAACAATCGGCATCAGTCAACAAGGAACACATATTCTTCTGATACAGGACTAAGACCTTTTTTTGACAAAGCAGTCTGAGTACAGAAACTTGATAATTTGTTCTTGTTCATTAGTTTGTTTGAATAACAAGAACAAATACTTCACAAGCCAACCTAAAGCCCCATGTGTTATAGGTTACAGTATCAGGATACTCAAAAAAGCAAATTTCAGTTTCTCCTAATTTGGTCTGTCCTTTTCCTTCTGGGAGAAAGACAAGGGAAAAAAAAAGACCAATAAAGATACTACCTATCACTGTACCCATAAGGAGAAAAAAGGCTTCCCCTTTCAAATGATTTTCCGAAAATAATTCCCAAAAGGCAAAAGCCTGCCTAAACCTATTATTAAGGAAACTAAATAATTTACTTTGGATTTGTGTTGGATGTTTTCTGGATGGTGGATGTTGAGCAGAAGTAAAACAGCTGAAAAACACAGAAAGAAGGTAGGAGACTTACGAGAATCAAAGGATAAGACAAAGATCTTGACTTCTTGGAAAAATAGAGAAAAGATGTAATTTTATTTTGCATCAATATTTAACATTCACTGCTAATTAACTACATGCCAGGCAATTTACAACTCTCAGATTGCTATCATCATGACCTATCAACTCCATTTACAGGTAACAATTAGTTAAATGCCCAAGATTAGATAGTTACTAAGTGGTATAGATAGGAAGTAGTAGAGAAAGGATTAAACTTAGGGAGCATGATTCCATAGTCTGTGCTCTTCAACAACTACACTATAGAAGGATCTCAAAAATAAACTTTACATTACATACAGGTTGCCTAAAAAAGATCTGTCCTTTTCTCCCAAAGACCAAGCCAGTTACTGTAGTAAACTATCAACATTTACACTACCTGACACGTGCCTCAGTTAGTTAATAGCTTCCATGGGGTGACTACTAAGTATTAATCTTAGTGCCAAATATTATAAAAAGTCTTCATTTTAAATAAATGATTCTATGAGAACGTGAAACTGGGAATGGGGACTCCTTTAATAATATAACAAAGCCTATTTTCAAATATAAAAACACTCCAGTAACACCAAAAAAGGGTCCAAAAATGTGTGGTTCACAGCTTATGTTAGGTCTGTCTGTGTTACAGTTCTACGATTCTTCAGCATCTTCCCACGATCCTTAATGGGAAAGGTTTACTGGGGGAATGAAAGAGATCTTTCCCTTCCATTCCTCCAGTAAACCCAGAACTTTTGTTTGGATGTGTAAAACCAGTAATAATTCAAACGTTTATGTTCAGTTAAGAAGGCATGAGGTAATGCTTTTATTTATGCATATAAATTTTATTCATTGCATATGAATGTAAAAATCTTTAAGCACACCATTTTCCATATATTATTCAACTCTTTTGAAGTCTCTTGCTTAGGGAAGATGTTCATGTAATCACGGATTCAAAGCAAACAAAATTTTAAAATGGTTTCTACTTGAATACTTCTCTTCCAAACTCAAAACCAGTTTTTTACCTCAATTCTAAAGCCAGGATCTTCCCCTCTGATCAGTACATCACTTTTCTCCTGCTGACTGACCTTTGTTCTCCACTAGCTTTTACTAGCAATTTTTACATAAATGGGTGTCGGCAAGATCATGGGTAATTTGTTAAATCACCACATCTATCAGTCAACAAGGAACTGTGAACCCTCTCTTCCTCACCGAATATCTCTGTTCTAATAGCACCCCTAAAAATTTCCATTTCTACTTTTCTAATTTCCCCCGACTCATTTGATACTTGCTTTGAATCCTGATTACTCATTCATTCCCCAAAATTGTTAGTTTCCCATGCTGTTTCTGTTCCGATACTCTACCTAACTTTACTTATTAAATATAAACACTCTAGCACTGGGTTTCACAATATCTATCTTATCTATCTATCTATCTATCTATCTATCTATCTATCTATCTATCTATCTATCTACTATCTATCTATCTATCTATCTATCTATCTATCTATCTATCTATCTAAGACAGAGTTTTGCTGTATTGCCAGGCTGGAGTGCAGTGGCGTGATCTTGGTTGACTACAACCGCCACTTCCCAGGTTTAAGTGATTCTCGTGTCACAGCCTCCCATGTAGCTGGGAATTCAGGCATGCACCACCACACCCAGCTAATTTTTGTATTTTCAGTAGAGATGGGGTTTCACCATGTTGGCCAGGCTGGTCTCGAACTCCTGGCCTCAAGTGATCCCCCTGCCTCAGCCTCCCAAAGTGCTGAAATACAGGCATGAGCCACAGCACCTGGCCTACTTTCTCATATAATTTGTAAATTATTTTAGTCCTACTCATTCACCGTTATACTTTCAACTGTGTACAAATATAAAATACAATACTGCAAAACCTTATACTGCTGTCCAATGAAAACCAGTGACAAAACTTAAGTACATCTTCATTCTCCAAGTCTTTCAGAGACACACATTTATAAAAGTCTTCCTAACTCTCTTTATCAAATATGAAACTGAGAGGCAAAGCAGTTTTAATTCTAAGCAGTTTTAGACTTCAAGGCAGTTTTCTAGCTTTAGAAAAACAAAAAACAAAATAAAAAGACTCCAAGAAAAAAAATGAATGCTGCTACTCTTTCCTGTATGAGAAACAAATTCCAAAGAAGAGTTAACGAGAAAAAAAGCAGGTAGATGCAAATAGGTGGTACTTCTGTTATTCTGTTGGCTGTTTCTGCAACAGCCACCACACAAAAAGCCTCACTAGGTTTCTGTAAAAGGTAACTATTAACTCTTGTCTTTCCAAGTAATTGTGTGGCCTAGTTGTCAAAAGTATATTAGGCATGAGCTGGAAAAACACAGAAGGCACCTAGAGAAGGCTCTCACTACCTTTATATACAAGAAGATAAGTTGTTAAAACCCTCATAAATAGTAACACTATGAAATAAGGCTCTCACTACCTTTATATGCAAGAAGATGAGTTGTTAAAACCTTCATAAATAGTGAAACTATGAAATAATCTACTGGAATACTTTCAAAACATTATAGCAAAACGAAACGACATCACCCCAAAAATATGTCTGTAAAAGTTAAAATGAAAATCTTATAAGAGTTCTAAGTAAAATGTTCCAGACTCTATGGAATGGTTTAACTGCTTTCAGGTAGAGCAAAATGTCATGTTTAGCAATAATTTTCAAAAAATCCTGCTATTACAGAGCAACAATCAGCACTGGCACAAATATGTATACCTAAAGGGATATTCCAGTTCCGTAGCTACAAAGAAATCACCAGAAAATTAAAGAGACTGTACCTTAGAATTGTCAAGCCTCGTAGTCACTGCTAAATAGTTATAAATTTAACAAAATCAAATTCTAATGCTACTTGGGAACAGTTGTATTTTTGAAATATTTCACTTTTACATCTCTTGAAGGAACCAATTCATTAGAAAATGTCCTCACTGTATCAATTTATTAAACATTTATTTACCTGAGATTAAGTTTCTAATAACATGAAATTTTCTCACCTGTAAAATTAATTTTTTCTTTGACAAAAAGCACCTATTCAACAGGTACAGAGAAAGAAAAGTCTGCACAGATAAGGGAAAGGCTTACGTTTCTTTCCCTTAGGAAACAATTCTACAGTAAAATCTATTACAATTACAAGAAATATTTTAGATAAAGCTGGAAGCTGGAACATAAAAATGAAATCCTGTACTATATCTGATAGCTATAAAAGTGTCCTTGTAACATTGTCTACCAACGTCCTTTTGAGTCATCTGAATTACATGGAGTATTTTTCCAGGCAAATATAATCACGAATTTTTAAAGGTCTTTTATGCTATTTGCTCTTAAAAGCAACAGTATTCAAATTGGTGTCTCTTAGAATATTTGCAGACTTTCATCTTTGTCAGAAAAAAAAACAGAAAAATCTTAAAACTCAGTATTTCCTCTGTACGTGGAGGTTAAATAAACTGACTTCTTGTATTAAAACAAGGTTTAAAGGAATTTTATGCCATCACTACAAAAAGATTAGATTGATTCTTTGGGTCATGAAGTACATTATATATCATCCCTAAAGCATAGTTAAAAAAATAGAACAGTAGCAGATTATTCTTTCTTTCCACCAAAAATGAGTCTCCTTTTCCTACTTTTCCCCCTTTGTTAATGGTATCATCTACCAACCCAGTGATGCTAAGACAAAACTCTTTAACATTATTCCAAACTTCTCTTCTTCCAGATAACTTGTTTTATCATTTCTTGCATATTCTCCTTCCAAGACCCTAAAATTCAGGACCTTGGTATCTTTGGAACAAACTACTGTAATGTTTTAAAACTATTCTCCCCTCTATACAATACTGATCCTGCCTCTAAAATACAAATGGAACAAAAATTCTTTCTAAAATGTAAATCTGGTGAAGTCCAAGCTATACACACACACACACATCAAATCCCGTATCTAGGCCCCTGCCTACATGGACTCACCTAGTCATTCCCAATCTCATATTTCGCATTACAGCAAGACACAACTACTGGTAATTCAGAGTTCTCAGAGATCATCTACTGCTTCAAACAAATTTTGGATTTGTTTTGCAACTTAGTTTATTAACATAGGATGTTTCCATCACACCAGAAAATGCCACCATGTTCCCTTTCTGTTAATCTCCAACATTCTGGTTTCTAAACAAAAAATTAATGATCTGCTCTTAAAACTTTCAAGAAATGGAATCACACTATGTACTCTTTCAGGTCTGTCTGGTTTCTTTTGCTTCATAAAATGCTCAATATTCACCCATGTTTTCACATGTACTAATACAGTCATATATATGTATCGATATGCAAATATTCTATTCTCCAAGTCTGTGCCTTGCCTTTTCAGTGTCTTAACAATGTCTTTTGATTAAGCAGAAATTTCCCATTTAGATGGAGTCAAGTTTATATATTCCTTTGAGTAATTTTTCTATTTTAAAAAATCTTCATTTACCCCAAAGTTGCAAGCATATCCTATGCTTTTTCCTAAAAACTCTATATATGAGTTTTTATATAATTAATCTCACTGTTTTACATGGAATGATGTAGGGTTTGAGTTTCTTTTGCTTTTTTGTATGTATATTCAGCTGTTCTAGCACATTTGCTGAAAGGCCTTCTCTTTCTTCATTGAGTGATCAAGGCAACTTTAATGCATGAGTTATTCCCTGAACACTATTCTATGTCACTACTATGCTAGTCGTAAACTGTTTTGGATTAACTACAGGTTTGAGGTGAGTCTTGAGAACAGTGGCAAAATTTACGTTTTCAAAATGGTTTTAATTGTTCTAGTTCCTTTTAATTTCCACATACATTTTAGAATCTACTCTCAATTTATAAGTTTTTATAGATTCAATGCCATCCCAATTTAGGGAGAACTGGCATGTTAACATATTGAGCCTTCTAATTCATGAACATGGTCTATGTCTTCATGTAAGTCTTTTTAAAACTTCTCTTAGCAGTGTTTCATATTGGTGTACATGTCTTACACATCTTTTGTCAAATTTTTTTTCCTGATATTTTGTCTGATACTTTTATAAACAGATTTTTTAAAAGTTCACTTTCTAAGAATTTGCTGTGAGTATAAGGAGACTATTTCTGTATATAGAACTTGTATGCTATAATTATTCTAAATTCACTTATTAGTTCTACCAAATCTGTTGTAGATTCCTTTAGGTCTTCTATTTTAAAAAGCATGTTGAATGGTGAATAAGATTTTCTTTCTTCCTTTACAATCTTTATTTCACCTGCCTTAATGTAAGCAGAAAGCTAGGGGGAAAAAATTGAGAGAACAGACATCCTTGCTTCATTTCTGTTTTTAAGAAGAAAACATTCAATATTTCTCCATTAAGTATGAAATTTGTTGTAGGTTCTTAGTAGATACCCCTTATTTACATTGTAAAAGCTCCTTCTCTTCTTAGTTTTCTGAGAGAGATTTTTCCTTCTTCATTCTATCATTGTGACAAATTACACTGAGTTCATTTTCAAATGTTAAACAAACCTTATAATCCTGCGATACGTCTCAGAATTGTCTCTCATATTCTACTGGAGGTGATTTACCAACATTTTCTTAAGAATATATGCATTTAGGTTAATGAGAAATACTAGTCTGAAATCTTGATATATTACCCTTGTCAGGTTTTGCTGTCAGTTATACTGGTTTCATAAAGTGAACAGGGTAGTATTCCCTCCTCCATTTTCAAAGACAGATATTATTTCTTTAAAATTTCATAAAATTCAATAGTGTAACCATCTATGCCTAGAGTAATCTTTGTGGAAAGATTTTTTAAATTATAAATTCCAATAGCTGTTAAGCTATATACTTAGGTCAGGTTTGCATTTGTCAAGAAACTTATTTCATCTAAGTTGTTGGATTTGTTAGCCTTAACAACATTAGTAATATTGACTTATTTTCCTATTATATTCTATATATCTCTGCTTTTATTGAAAGTGCTATCTCTACTTTATATTATTTATGTTATACTATTATACTCTGTATATTTCCACTTTCTCTGAAAGTGATTATCTTGACTTTGATTTCCAGTATTGGTAATTTATGTCTTTTTTCTTGGTCAGTCTTAAATAGGGAGTTTTAAACCTTTTTTTGTAATATAGGTATTTGAAGACATACTTTTCACCATACACACCCTTGGGTCGTATCCAACAAATTTTGATATATTTTCATTCAGTCAAAAATATGTCCTTGTGGTAACACTTCTATAATCCATGCATTGTTCACAACTGTGTAATTTCTAATATTTGGTACTTTCCTAGATGTCTATTTTTGATTTCTAATTTAATTCCACTATAGTCAGCCAGATACTACATGAGCTGTCAATCATTTGAAATTTATTGAGTTATTTTATAATCCAATATAAGGTCTATCATTGTGAATGTTCTATGTACACCTGAAGTTATTTTACAGTTAGTGGGTATAGTTTTATAAATGTGAGTTAAGCCAACATGATAGCACTTTTCAAATTATGTATCTTTTTATTTGGGGGATAGGACTGTAACTGTCCTATCAATTACCATAAATTATGTTTTAAAAAATCAGGCTACGATTGTGGATTTCTGTTTCTCTACTTAGTTCTGTGATGTTTTTCTTAATATACTTTAATTTGTTATTATTGGCATACAAATTAAGAAATGTTTTCTGATAAACTGACCCTTCAGCATTGTGAAATATGCTTTTTTATATCTGGTAATACTTCTTGTCTTAAATTTTTCTCTGTCTAGTAACATAATCATTTCAACTTTCTTGTGCTTACTGTTTGCACGGAATATCATTTTGCATCTTTTTACTTTCAACCTGCATCTTGGTATTTCCACTTGACCCTCATATAGACAGCGTAGTTAAGCCTTGCTCTTTAATCAAGTCTGACAATCTTTGTCTTTTAACTGGACTACTTAGACAAGTAATATCCAAAAGAAATGCAATGCAAACACATGAGTAAATCTTCAAAGACATTTTTCAGAGTAAGTTTAGGTACACAGCAAAATGGAGAGGAAAGCAGAGAGATTTCCCTGCCTCCTGCCCCAAATAGCCTCCCCTTTATCAACATCTCCCACCAGATGGCACATTGTTACAACTGATGAACCTACACTGACACATTATAATCACTCAAAGTCTGTAGTTACCTCCGGGTTCACTCCAAGTGTCTTACATTCTATGGGTTTGGAAAAATGTATGACATGTATCTATCATTATAGTATATGCAGAATATTTTCATTGCCCTAAAATCCTCTGTACTCCACCAATTCATCCCTCCCTCAACCCCCAAACCCTAGCAACGACTGATTTTTACTGTCTCCATAATTTTGCTTTTTCCAGAATGTCATATTCATATAGTTGGAATCATATGGTATGTAGAATTTTCAGAGTGGCTTCTTTTACTTAGTAATATACACTGAAGGTTCTCCATGGCTTGATAGTTCATTTCCATTTAGTGCTGATTAACATTATACTGTCTGAATATATACCACAGTTTATTTGGCCATTCACAGTTTATTTGGCCATTCACCTAAAGGACTTCTTGGTTGCTGTGAAGTTCTGGCAACTATAAAGAAAGGTGCTAAAAACGTCCATGTGCTACTTTCTGCACAGACTAAGTTTTCAACTCCTTTAGGCAAATTCCAGGGAGCACAACTGCTGGATCATACAATAAAAGTATATTTGGGATGGAGTCTCGCTCTTGTTGCCCAGGTTGGAGTGAAATGGCACAATCTTGGCTCACTGCAACCTCCACCTCCTGGGTTCAAGTGATTCTCCTGCTTCAGCTTCCTGAGTAGCTGGGATTACAGGCATGCACCACCACGCCTGGCTAATTTTGTATTTTTTAGTAGAGATGGGGTTTCTCCATGTTGGCCAGGCTGGTTTTGAACTCCTGACCTCAGGTGATCCGCCCGTCTTGCTTCCCAAAGTGCTGGGATTACAGGCGTGAGCCACTGTGCCTGGCCATATAGTTTTCTAAGAAATTGCCAAATTGTCTTCCAAAGTGGCTGTAATACTCTGCATTCCACCGAGCAATAAGTGAGAGTTCCTGTTGCTCCACATCCTTGCTAGCATTTGGTGTTATCAATGTTCTGAAGTATGGCCATTCTAGTATGTGCACATGTATTTAAATTATAAAATTTGACAAGTTTTGACATATATATACGTCCATAAAACCACCATCACAATAATTTATATGTCCATCACCCCTGAGTTTTCTTGTGTCCCTTTGCCACCCCTCCTGCCTGTCCTTTCCCACTCTTAAACTCCTAGGAACCATGAATTTGCTTTAGATTAGTTTGCATTTCCTAGAGTTTTATATAAATGGAATCATACAGGATGCATTCTTTTTTTCTCCCATCTTTTGCATAACATAATTGTTTGGAGATTCATTCTTGCTGTTGTGTGTATCAACAGCTCATTCTATATGGCTGTTGTATTCCACTGTACGGAAAAGCATATGATGCCAAAACAGGAATCTACTCATTAATTCATCTGTTGATGAATGTTTGTTTCACATTTTGGTGATTACAAATAAAATGGCTATGAACATAAACATGAGAGTTTTTTAATGAACAGATGCCTTCATTTCTCTTGGGTAAATGCTTAGGAGACAAATAACCTGGATCATGGAGAAACTACCAAATTGTTTTCCAAAGTACTATGATTTTACATTCCCATCTGCAGTATTGTGAATATTATGAGTCTTCCACATGCTTCCCAGCTCATGCTTTCCAAGATGGCACTCTTTTTAATTTTAGTCACTATTAATAGGTTTGTAATATTATCTCACTGTAGTTTTAATTTTCATTTCCCTAATGACTAATGATGCTGGTCAGCTTTTTCATGTGCTTACTTACCATCTGTGTATCTTTTGTGCTGTACTACCTGTTCCAAATATTTTGGCCAATTCATTGAGTGGTTTGTTGCTTGACTGTTGATTTTACATATACTGAATCTTTTAATATTCTGGATATAAGTCCTTTATCAGCTATATGCTTTGTTATGATGTTCTTCCAGTTTACGGCTTGTCTTTTCATTCCCTAAGTTTCTTCTGAATGGCAGAAGATTTTAATTCTGATGTCAAATTCCATTTTTTAATAGATTGTGCTTTTAGGGTCATATCAAATACATTTCTGCTTAATCCAAAGTCACAAAGATTTTCTGTATTTTTTTCTAGAGGTTTTATAATTTTTGGTTTTACATTTAGGCCATGATGCATTTGGAGTTAATTTTCATATGTAGTGTGAGATACAGATCCAAGATCATTTTTTTGCATACGGATAGATCCAACTGCTATAGCACCCTTTGTTGAAGTCTACTTTTTCTCCACTGAATTGACTTTGCATCTTTGTCAAAAATCAGTTATCCATAATTGTGTGAGTTAACTTCCGAACTCTCTGCTCTGTCTCACTGACCTGTTTATCTCTCTTTATGTCATTATGATGCTATTTTTAATTACCGTAGCTTTGCAGTAATTCTTGAAAACAGGTAGTCAATGTTCCAATTTTTCCTCTATTGGCTTTTCATTATACTTCTTTATATCTTTTTAAATGAGATTACACTTAGAATTTTGATATACAACCTTAACAGAATCTTTTTATGTTAGAGTTAACACTGTATATCGCTTCAGGTAAAATATAAGAACCTTACCACTTAAGAATTCCATTTATCTTCACTTTGTACTAACTGTTGTTATATAAATATCAATTTACATAATAAACTCCATAATACAAAGTTGCTGTTTACATAAAGGCTTTCAAAGAAACTGATAGGAAGAGAGCCCTTTTAAAATTTATACACATGTTAACCATTCCCAGTACTCCTCTTATCCCCTGCAGAGCCAAGTTATCTAATGTCATCCCATTCAGTCTAAAGAAATTCGCTTTTTTTTTCCCCTTTAAGACAAGGTGTTGGTCTCCTGTTAGATGTTTTTTTCATGGCTGTTTAGATTTGCTCTTCCTTTCTAGTTTTCAATATTTTGACTACTATGTGTCTAAGTATGGTTCTTTTTATTTAGCCTACATGAGGAGTTTACCTGAGCTTCTCAGGAATGTAAGTTGATATATTTTATCAAATTTTAGAAGTTCTCAGTCATTACTCTCTCAAACAGATACATGTTTTTTCCCCCACATTCTCACTCTGAAATTCAAATTATATGTCAGACTGCTTCATTGTCCATTAGGTATACTTTCTCCTCTCTGACAGATTTAATCACTGTATTCATCTGTATTGAAGTTCACTAACATTTCTTCTATTGTCTCCAATCTGCTATTAGTTCCAATCAGTGAAATTAGTCCCAACTATTTCAAAAACTGTATTTTTCAATTAGAATATTTCTACATGCTTTCTTTATAGTTTTTTTTATCTCTTAAGCACACTCCTCCATCACTCATTATTTCAATCTTTTCCTTTACAGCTTAAAATACTTATCGTCCTTGTCTGCTAATTCTAACTCTAGGTCATTTTGGAATCTGTTCCTATTAAATGTGTCTTTATATTTCATGGGTTACTTTCCTGCTTCTTCACATCACTTGTAATTTTTGATGGTATGCTAGATATTATGGAAGATAGTTGCAGGAAAACTATATCATGTCTTTCTTGGGGGTGTTGTTTTGTTTTGGAAGGCAACTAAATTACTGGTTAATCTTTCATCAGTTACTGGTTAGATTAACTGGTGAATCCCTTCACTTCCTATTGGGTTAGGTTTTTGGTTTTTATCTCAGTCTTAATAGATGGCACTTCCTACAGGGTGTGATCCTTTCTATTCAGGTCCAGGCTTTCTGTAGTCTAAATTGAGTGTTTGAAGTACCCTGCAAGATGTCTGGATTCTGACTTCTCAGAACTCCAATGTTTCACAGTACTGTGCAACCTATGGAATCACCATTTAGCCCCAGAGCAGACAATTTCTGATAGACCTGGCAAAGCCTCAACCTGCACACATGTAACCCAGTCATTATCCAAAACTCTGAATGAAGTGAATGACCACACTAAATTCTGCCCCCTGCTCTATTCCTAAACCCCTGGACAGCTCTCTTTTCTCCAGGACTTCTCCATAAATTCCAAATGATTGAGCAGCTCTGACACCCACTCTTGGTCTCCTCAGCTCAGTCAGACCTGTATGGGCTCTCCATTTCTCTGTGGTTTAGAGCAGTAAAATAGTCCAAGGCAGAAAGCCAGAGTGTTCATGATACTTACCTCGCGTGCACCCCTTCTCTCAAGGATGATCTTATACCGTCTGCTCGTCACTTCCAAACAACAGTTGTTCCACGTATTGTATTCAGTTACATAGTTTTTGGTTTTGGGGAGATACTGAAAAAAGGGCCAAGGCTGCTACTAGTTACTCTGTCACTGGCCCTAAATATTTGGAAACTAATTCCAAATTAATTTCCCATTATCAATCACAGTATGCATTATAAAAACAAAAAGAGAAACTGACAAACCAGAGTTGCACACTTCTATTTGTTCAATTATGTGTACATGGTACTTTGACTATCAAAATCAAGGCCCAGTGATTTTGCTTTGTAATCATTACATAGCAAAATCAATGATAATGACCTGCTGACAAATTTATCTTCACATCATGACTATTATCGGTTAAGTCCTTATAATTTTTAATTAACTGAATTGTCAGAGATATGTGTTTGTGTGTGTCAAGATGTACGTATACATAAGCACAGCTACCTAAGGGAAATCAAAATGTCTTCTAGTCTTTCATGATCCTTTTATTGCCAAATATAATTTGTTCCTCAAGCAAATAATTCAAAGTTAAAATACGGAAAAAGGAACTTTGGTTTCAGGTAAATAATGTAAACTGTGGAGTTGTGAGGTAAATTCATTTGATAATAATAATAATCAAATTCAAAATTTGGCCCATTCAGATGAGAACACGTCAATTCAAGCAAAACTAAATACAAAAAAAAAAAAAAAAAAAAATTTGGCCCATCAGCCATAAAACTAAGGTCTAAAATTTGGTCTATATTGTTTTACTGACAGATGATAACAAACAACATTATTTCAGACATATACAATTTTTTTTTAACTCTAACTTTGAAGATTAAAACAAATCATCTTAAATGCAGGTAGACAACATAAAAGGATCAACTCAGAATTAAAATACTGTTTTCAGCAAAAAATTAGTTAAAACCATTGCAACCATAGTTGCAATGCAACTGCACAGTTATTCAAACCAGCCAGTGACATTTTAGCTACTTTGAAAATGTTATGTATTTACAAAAATATGAATGGACTAATATTTAAACTAGCTAAAATCAACTGTTTTGCCTTGGTTATGTATATTTACATACATGGATATTAGTATTTAAAATAGGTTAAATCAATACTGGCTGATTTAAAAAATCAGTACAAACAACCATAGTTGCAATGGTTTTAAATAACTATGTAGCTGAATTCTTTGGTTTTTACTTAAAATTTGGGTTTTAGGGTTTGTGGCATAAATACTTAAAGTAAAAATATTATATGACACACAAACACAAAAAATAAAAACAAAATAAAAATACCAGAGGGGCACATGAAGGGACTATAATGTGAGAAAGAATTACATTTGTGGTTCAAAAATGGAAAGCAATCAAACTTAAGAGTAACTTGTTCACCAAAGTTACCAACTTCGTGTGTTTTTTTTTTTTTTCACTCAGCTCATATATACTCTAGTAAAATTTACTCTAAAATGTTTCAACACAGCATTTAAAAAGAGGCTGGGCGCGGTGGCTCACGCTTGTAATCCCAGCACTTTGGGAGGCCGAGGCGGGCGGATCACAAGGTCATGAGATCGAGGCCATCCTGGCTAACATGGTGAAACCCTGTCTCTACTAAAAATACAAAAAATTAGCCGGGCGCGGTGGCGGGCGCCTGTAGTCCCAGCTACTCGGGAGGCTGAGGCAGGAGAATGGCATGAACCCAGGAGGCAGAGCTTGCAGTGAGCCGACATAGTGCCACTGCAGTCTGGCCTGGGCAAAAGAGCGAGACTCCATCTCGAAAAAAAAAAATAAATAAAAATAAATAAAAAGAAAGGCTTTCCTGGTATAACAGAATTAAATTTGAGTTTTAACATTCTGCCCCCTAAAATGGCAAATGACAGAGTGCTAAAAGAGTAACACTTACCTGTAACTACCATGCTGCTCATATTAGAGTTTGGACTACTGAGAACACTGCCTGAGAGTAGTTCGTCAGATCCTCTCTATAAAAACAAAAACAAATTAGCATAAGACATCTTTAAATTTAAAAATATTAATCTAAAAGCCTTTCACTTAAATGTCAAATGTTACACTATTAGGAATAGTTAAAAATGTTAATCCCTATAATAAAAAATTAACTTCATCCCTCTCCTCTCCCATCTATCCCTCTCCCATTCTCACAAAGGCAACAGTGTTCCCTTCCCTTCTTTAATCTAAGTCCAAAAGACAACAAATAGAAAAAGTGATTAGATTCTATAAGCAAAAGCTTTGGAAAGCTATCTCAATTGTTTACAAACAAACCAAAGCCACACTAGCTAGACTTTCTCAGAAATGTTCTATAAATCCTCCATCCCAATGGTCCTTTATTCATCCAGATAATTCAGGTCTTTAGAAAATTAGAACTTCATTCTGGTAAGTTAGATATCAATATCATCATCATCAAAATTAAACAGGTATATACTTCAGTGGCTAGAACACTGAAAGCAAAGGCAAAATCTTTGGAATAAGAGATTTCTGTAAAAAAAATAAGGTCATGTCTTAAAATTCTTTACAGAAAAGGTTATACATTCATCTCTTTGGGAACTGCACAGTTGTTCAAACCAGCCAGTGACATTTTAGCTATTTTGAAAATGTTATGTATTTACAAAAATATGAATGGACTAATATTTAAACTAGCTAAAATCAACTGTTTTGCCTTGGTTATGTATATTTACATACATGGATATTAGTATTTAAAATAGGTTAAATCAATACTGGCTGATTTAAAAAATCAGTACAAAGAAGTTAAATGCAACGATCAAAATGAAAAAAAATGTGCAAAGGAGATAATGAATTATCAAAGCATTTCAGAAAGTCCAAAAAATCCAAATAAACCATAAGCTTTTCGCTAATTTGTATTTAAACTCATAATGAATAAACTGTACTACAACAAATATGAGAACAGTAAACAGATATCCATAGGTTGTCTCCCTTAAATATTTTAAGAGCTTTCTACTTATTAGCGTCAAATGCACAGAAAAAAAAAAAAAAAAAAAAGAAAAATACAACCAGTTTCAAGCCATGTTGATACCGTATTTACACCAAGCCTAATTTCTTAACCAATTTCTAATCAAGATATGGAAGATTTGGCATAGCATAGTTTTATAAGAACATGATGAGCAGAATTGTATACGTTACTGATTCTCACAGTGTAGTCCCTAAGATCTAATTGAATACTCTAGTGATTCTCAAAGTGTGGTCCCTAATACTACGATTAGACCTGGAAACTTACTGACAGTACATGTTCTCAGGTCCAATCCCAGACCTACTGAATAAGAAACTCTGAGGGTGGGATCTAAAAACCCAGGTTTTAAAAAAAAATCCTCAAGTGTTTCTGATGCATGCTAAAGTTTAAGAACCACTGATACACATTATTGGCTCATTATCAACAACAGAAAATGTTTCCTAGCTTTCTTCATGTTTTCATGACAAGTAGAAAATATGGTATTAAGAAAGGGTGCTCTGGAGCTCAGCTTCCACTTATCAGTTAGGTAACAGTACTTAATCATTCTAAGCCTGAAGTTCTTTATTTGTTAAATAGGGATAACATCTACATCACAGCCGTTAGGATTAAATTAAATAATACACGGACAATGATTACCGGGCAAAGTGCCTGGCTCACATCAGTAGTGCTCACTATAATATTCCCAAGTGTCAACCAAGTACAGCGTCCCCACATATTTATTGACTAAGTAAGTGAATTAACGTTATTATTAACTGTTACATATTTTTTGGCCTTTGTTCTCAGACCAAAGAAACTGAAGGTCAAGTTACTCCGCATACAAAATCAAAGTTGGCCCCTCACCACAGGATAGAGAAATAAACCCAGCCCTTCCATAAATCCATGGAAGTCCAGATCAGATATTCTAAAAGTAACAAACAACAAAACTTAAGTGATGCTTAAAGTTATACTCACCTGAACAAAATTCCTAATCAAGTAAAATATTGTTAATGCTTTGTTTCCAAGTTCACAAAAACACTTTAACTCTCCTAGTTTTCAAAAATATACCTGACCTCTTTTCAAATGTATTATTATCAGCTTATTCTTTTGATGTTTGACTATTTGTGAATTCAAATCCTTCCATACACCTAGAGTATTCCACTGTAAAACTTGTGATTGCAGTGGATCACAGGTAATTTTGGAAGACAATAGGTGGGGAATCTTGGGTCTACTCAAGTAGAAAAGCAAGCCTCTAATACTGACTTGTGGTGTGCTATGAAGGACACTCTTCCTCCTTCCTGCAATGCATCTTTTTGCATAGAAAAGTCTTTCCATTTTTTTTAAGTTTGTATTTATGAACTTTTTCTTCCTCAAACGATTTCATACCTGCTGTTAAGAGAGCAGATTTAACAGCCTTCATTACTGAGAACAAAGTCAAATTATTTGCAATTTTGAGATTTTACAAAAATTACTGGAGTATTTTTACAACTTACATTTTTTTTAAAAAAAGCAATTATGCCTGTCTTTGCACTGAGCAAAAAGCTTACCACTATTATGACCAAAAGAAGTGATTCAGCACTACTGATAAATGTTAACATTACCACATTAACTGACAGAATAATTTCACCTGAATTATTTCAGCCTGGTCATTTAACTTACAATGCATATGAAATAAATGATCAATGGTAGTGATTGATGACTGCCCCACATTAATGACTGTTGAAACAAATCAAATTAGTGGTACTTAGAATCAAAATACTTACTAAAGAATACGTGCTCTTTAAAAAATTTTTAATTCATCTAAGAATGATATCAATTTTAGATTCAACTAAAAGAAATTAAATGTTGACTAGCATAGATATCTCTTATTAAATCTGACCACAGAAACTTTTCTTCCTGAGTAATATCAATGACCATTTCAAGAGAAACTAACATTCCACAGAAACAAGAAAACGCAGAAATAGGAAGATACACCCTACACGTCAGAGAAAGAAACCACTTAAAAAAAAAATGTGCAACAGTAAGTACAGATTAAAGGCCATCTGGCGCTCATTTCATTGTTAGAAATTTCTTGTTTTTTATTCTCATGGTTATTAGATACTCTGTTTATCATAATAGTCTAGTCCAACTATTAATACCATGTATCACTTTCAGGTGGAAGAGCTGCCAGGTCTGCCAAGAAGGCAACCAAGGACTGAAGGCTGAGAGTGACAAGAGTCTCTGGGCCCTGCTATGGTTTGGGACTGAGAACTAACCAAACATTTTCTCCTCTGGAGATGTCAGCCTAGGGAAACATGACAGAAAGACACAGGGCAAGAACAGAAATATTAAGTTCCTGAGGAAAAGCAGATTATCAGAGAGGAAGAAAGGTACGTACCCAGGTGAGTATTCCTGGTCTCCTTAAACAGAGGTGCCACCAAGATGATGAAGAGGTGGACTGAATACCACCTACCTATTAAAGGCTTGCAAAAGCCCTGACTCACACAACCAATAAAAATAGAGAACACAATGGTACAATGAAGAGGATCAGTAAAATCAAAAGCTGACTTTTTTTTAAAAAAGACAACGAAATAGACAACTACAGGGAAAACATTTTTTAAACAAGGAGAGCACAATCACACATCAACAGACCACATAGCCAAGAACAAAAGGGATTAGTGAAGCAACAATGTGAAAGAAACTTGGCCCAGTGAATAACCTTATGGAGCAGATTGATACCACTTTCTTATACCAGCAGGACTTTTGCTATGACAGAAAAAGAAACAAACAAAAAAAACCTTCTGTTTATGCCACTATGTTCTGCATTTTGTTACGATTGTTTTTTCAGCCTTCACCTTATGATATATACACCTGAAATATGAAAAAGTCACTAGAGATTTCAATTTAATTGACTATCTTAATAAGGGCAAAAAAATAAAACCAGATCCCTATTAAATACAATACACAAAAGTAATTTTCTGATAAACATAAAAAGCAAAATTTTTTAAAGTTTCAGAAGAAAATACAATATCTTTATGAACTATTGAGTATGTAAGGATTTTTAAATTAAGACACAAGAAAACTGAACATGAAAGAAAATACTGATAAATTCTACTACAAAAATCTCTTTATAAGAAACCATATCACAGCAACAGTTGAAAAGCTAAAAACTGTTATTAGGGATTGCCTTCAAGACTTCCAGCAATAAACATGGAAGATGTCCAGAAGAGCAAAGGAAAATTTGGAATGTGTAAAGAATGGGATCATATAAATTATTTTTATCTAAGATCCAAAGGGAATCTGTGGCCACATTAAAACTCTATACATTAAGAATCTGTATTAATCCGCAACAATATGCACTGGGAACTAGTGGCGGGGGGAGGGAGAAAGGATTGTAAATCTAATTGTTGAGTACTGAGCTCACTCTCTGGCTGACAGGATCACTTGTACTGCAAACCTCAGCTTCATGCCATATACCCATGTAACAAACCTGCACATGTAACCCTGAATCTAAAGTAAAGTAAAGTAGGAAGGGAAGGAGGGAGGGATGGATGGAGGGAGGGAGGGAGACAGACAGAGAAGACAGCATAAAGAAGTGACAACGCAAGCTACAAACTGGGAAAAGACACCAGCAACACAAATAACCAAAAGACAATCAGTAACCGTAAAACACACACTTTTTTTTTTCCCCAGACAACGTCTTGCTCTGTCACCAAGCCAGAGTGCAATGGAATGATCATAGCTCACTGCCTCAAACTCCTGAGCCCCACAAGCAATCCTCCTCCTTCAGCCTCCCAAATAGCTGAGATTACAGACGCAAGCCACTGCCCCCAGCAATTTTTCAAAACTACAAAATCAGTTAAATAATAAACTCACATTTTTATGAAGCAAAAAACACAAACAGGCATTTAACCGAATTTCACGAGAGAGAAATATCCATGGCCATAAATGTGGGGGGAAAAAAAGATGTAAGACCTCATTAATCATCAGGGAAAGACAAAGGAAGACCAGAGAATATACTATACACCAAATCATTAAAAATTAAGAAATTAAATACCTAGCCAACTGCTGGTGGGGATCTGAAACAGCAAGAACTCCTACGCACTACTGGTGAGAACATAAATAGGAACAATACACTGGAAAATAATCTAGTACTGTCTCGTAAAGTTTATTTTACACACTAGCAATATATACCTATATCTTTAAATACACCCTCTCAAAAACGCTTGCATAAATGCACCATTAACAAGTACAAAAAAGTTCACAGCAGTATTGTTCTTAAAGTCAAAATCTTTTTTTTTGTTTGTTTTTTCTTTTTTTGAGATGGAGTCTCGGTCTGTCACACAGGCTGGAGTGTAGTGGCACGGTCTCAACTCACTGCAACCTCCGCCTCCTGGGGTTCAAGCGATTTTCCTGTTTCAGCCTCCTGAGTAGCTGGGACTACAGGCACCCACCACCATACCCGGCTAATTATGGTATTTTTAGTAGAGACAGGGTTTCACTATGTTGGCCAGGCTGGTCTCGAACTCCTGACCTTGTGATCTGCCCGCCCTGGACTCCCAAAGTGCTGGGATTACAGGCTTGGGCCACCACGCCCGGCCTAAGTCAAAATCTTTAAATATTCAAATGTCCATCAACCCAAATGTCCAATAAAAGAGATAAAATGGGTATTTTCACAAAAGAGTATATCACAGCAATGAGTATTATAAAACTACCCAAAAAATACGGCTATTTATTAGAATCATTAACGAATTAGAACACAAGACATGGAAAACATTATATGGGCACACCATTTCCATAAATTAAAAAAAACCTAAATATATTTTTGTCATTTACATGAAAAATCCATATTGAAAAAATAAGTCAAAAGTTGTGGCAGCCACCTACCCATGACAGGGTAAGAAGGGGGATTAAAAAGCAATATTGGGCTGGGCGCAGTAGCTCACACCTATAATCCCAGCACTTTGGGAGGCCGAGGCGGACGGATCACGAGGTCATGAGATCAAAACCATCCTGGCTAACAGGGTGAAACCCCGTCTCTAGTAAAAATTCAAAAAATTAGCCGGGTGTGGTGGTGGGCGCCTGTAGTCCCAGCTACTCGTGAGGCTGAGGCAGGAGATTGGGGTGAACCAGGGAGGCGGAGCTTGCAGTGAGCCGAGATTACGCCACTGCACTCCCGCGTGGGTATCAGAGCAAGACTCTTTCTAAAAAAAAAGCAATATTGTTGCATGTAGAATATACAACAGTATTGGTAATATTCAAGTTTTTTTATTTGAGTGGCAGGTTCATGATGTTCGTTTTCTTATATTTCATAACATTCTCACAAATAAACTTTGATTAATGTAACAAAAAAGATTCTAGGGATAAAACTATAAGGATAAGGTGATCAGGCATTTTGTCACCCAAAATGGGATACATTTGTGAGAGGACAATTACACCTGAAAACGAATGTAAACCATGACAATAAGAAACCTGAATAAGAAAGAATAACAATCAGAAAGTTTAAATAAGACACTTAAGTAAAACCAGGCATGTTATAATCATCATTTTTATGCAGTATAACGGCTTTACTAACAAGTGGAAATAGTACAAGAATGATCAAACCATAATCAGAATGGTAGATTAAGATGATCACATTATTTTATAAACAATGTACACAAAAAGTAAGAATAAGGATAATTTAAAGAACTTAAGACACTACATAGACAGCCAATATTATCACCTACAAGAAAGATAAGATGCTCTCTGAAAGACTACAAATGATTTTTAATACATGACATACTAAACGACACTTCCCACAAATAAAGCTATCCCTAAGTTATGGTTGTTTTGCTAGCTAATCATCACTGATCAAGACATGAGATGTGGAGAGCTAGTATTCTGGTCTTCTTTTCTACGTAATAAGACATTTTTTAAAATAGCATTTACTGCATATTTTAATACAGGTATATATACAATAAGAGGAATCATGGACTATAATCCTTCTCCCCAGATAACCCCATTGACATCTTCTACATTAAAAAAATTCAAACATTAACTGAGAAAACTAAAAAAAAAAAAAGAAAATATAAAGAAGTTCTCGTTTACTTTTATTAATTATCCTGAATTTTCATACAATTCTGTTCCTCAAACTTACATATATACATGGTTTTGTTTTTGAGACGGAATCTCAGTCTGTCGCCCAGGCTGGAGTGCAGTGGCGCGATCTCGATTCACTGCAACCTCCGTCTCCCGGGTTCAAGCGATTTTTCTGCCTCAGCCTCCCCAGATTCAAGCAATTTTTCTGCCTCAGCCTCCCGAGTAGCTGGGACTATAGGCGCGCGCAACCACAAAGGGCTAATTTTTGTATTTTTAGTAGAGACAGGGTTTCACCACATTGGCCAGGCTGGTCTCAAGCTCCTGACCTTGTGATCCAACCACCTTGGCCTCCCAAAATGCTGAGATTACAGGCTTGAGCCACCGTGTTTTTAACATTCATACCAAAACAAACAAACAAACAAAAAAACAAAAAAAACCACACACACACACACCATACAAGCTGCTTAGCACTGTTGTCTTTTCATTTAATAAAACAGCTTAGAATTTTTAAAGAAAGAATGATTTCTGCAATACACTAGAAAATAAATGTTATTAAACTCTTTGCTGTTGCGACGATACTAACAGCAACAAAAAGGAACTCATATTGATTATACTGGAGGTTTTAGGGTACCAACTCATCAGAAAACTTAAGAAGTCAAAATCTCTCCTGCTTTCCTTATAAAAAGGGTACTTATGTATGACCAAATAGTTGATGGACAAAATTCTTAAGAATTCTAATATACGCAGAAAAAAAGAATAGAGCCACTTTTGCAATACCTAATAAAATTATGCAATCATTAGCTACTAAAAACTATTAGGTGAAAGGATGATGCACTCTGTAATAGATGGATCAAGCTGACACCTGAACCTACTGATAAATGTTAATATCATGAAGAGGTAACGAGACATTCTGATCCTCTTAGTGAGATACAATAGGAATTACATAGAGTACATCTGCAAAATATTCTTGGTAAAAATTAAACCAGAGTCTGATCAACCCCTGTATTTCAGGTAAACTTGTTTACATGAGGAACATATGAAATGACAACACAGCGGTATAATCAGCAGAATCCAGAAAGTGGAATTTTTTTTTTTTTTTTTTTTTTTTTAAGACGGAGTCTTGCTCTGTCGCCCAGGCTGGAGTTCGGTGGTGCCACTGCAAGCTCCGCCTCCCGGGTTCACACCATTCTCCTGCCTCAGCCTCCCAAGTAGCTGGGACTACAGGCGCCTGCCACCACACCCGGCTAATTTTTTCATATTTTTAGTAGAGACAGGTTTTCACTGTGTTAGCCAAGATGGTCTTGATCTCCTGACCTCGTGATCCACCCGCCTCAGCCTCCCAAAGTGCTGGGATTACAGGCGTGAGCCATCGTGCTTGGCCAGAAACTGGAAATTGTACAGATGACTCAGTTTATTTAACAACAACAAAAGAGAAAAGGCAAGAAAAATAAAATAATGAAAAAAAGTATTCTGAATACTGGAGATTAGACGACATCAAGAAATTATTTTAAACTTTATAATGGTACCAATGTCACATATAAAAGAGAGAGACACATTCTGATATATCTGCAGATTATATGAAATGATCTGAGATTTGCATTAGTATTATCCAACAGAAAAAAAAGAGCGTATTACATACCATTCCCTCTACTTTGTGTAGCTTAAAACCTTTATAATGAAGTTTACAACAAAAAGAGAACTCTAAAAGTAAAAAAAAAAAAAAAAAATTGCCAAAGTTATCAGCTGATTACCTTTAACCTTGAATGCATTTTAAAACAAGAAAATAAAGAGTTCAGGATCAACTTAAAGTGAATCCCTCCACTGCCCCCAACAAAAAAGAAAACAAGTAAAAAGGTTGGTTCTTTGAAAAGACCAGTAAAATAAATTCTGTGACAAGACAAATCAAGAAATAGGAGAAAACATAGGTGCTTGATATTAGTAATAAAAGAGAGAATTCAAAAATGCTACACAATTCTGAGAAGTTTGAAGCTCTCAATAAAACAGTTTTCTAGGAACGTACTCAATAAACTAATAATTTTAGAAATATTGAAATATTAGTCCAAGTATCCCTGTTCCCTCATCCCTTACATATAAGGTGTTTAAAATCATTTTAACATATTTTCTGCATTAAGCATGTCTCTTAGGGAAAATACCATGAAGAAGAAAGTGGAAAATTCTTCAAAGAAATGTTATAGCTCCCTGCCTTTCAGCTAAAAAAAATTTGCCATTTTATTCTGATAATGCAACTATAATGTTCTCCCAATTAACTACTAAATTTAAGGCAAGTATAAATAAGACCCAAAAAGCCTTCACAGAACTTAGCCAAATGATCTTAACATAAACACAGTGAAGAAAACACCAAGACAATCTTGAAAAACAAAGTTTTGACACTCACTGTACAAGATTCCAAAACTTAATGCTGATGCCTTAGTAATTAAGACACTGTTGTACTGCTACAACACACAGCACAGAAATGGTTCTGTGAATATATGGAAACCTGAAGAGCTGAGAAAACAGATCATTGGAGAAAAGCTGAGCTATTCAATCAAGTAGGTACTAAACTTGTTATCCATATAGAAAAAATAATTAAACCTGTACCATACGCTACACAAAGAATAAATTCCAGGTAGATTAAGGCCATAAATGTGAAAATCAAAATTTTAATACTTTCAAATAAAATACACAAGCCTATATGTAAGGCCTTAGGTTAAATATTTTTTTAAAAGAAAAACATAAATGTCACATTAAAATTTCCAACTATTCATCAGTGTAAAAAAAACAGGTCAGAGTGGAGAGAGTTATCTGTAGGACATGTAACAAAACAGGCCAGGCACAGTGACTCATGCCTGTAATCTCAGCATTTTAGGAGGCCAATGTGGGAGAACTGCTTGAGCTCAGGAGTTCGCAACCAACCTGGGTAATATAGTGAGACTCCATCTCTACAAAAAAATTGAAAAATTAGCTGGGCATAGTAGTGTATTCCTGTAGTCTCAGCTACTCAGGAAACAAAGGTGGGAGAATTGCTAGAGCCTGGGATGTCAAGACAGCAGTGACTGTGACCGAGCCACTACACTCCAGCCTGGATGACACAGTGAGACTGTCTCTCAAAACAAAAACAAAAACCAAACCAAACAAAACAAAACAAAAAACTAACCAAACAATTAGTGTGCACAGTATATAAAAACCCCTAGGAATCAATGCTTTTTTTTTTTTTTTTGAGACAGTCTCGCTCTGTCCTGCAATGGATCGTGGCTCACTGCAACCTCCGCCTCCTGGGTTCAAGCAATTCTCCTGCCTCAGCCTCCCAAGTAGTTGGGATTACAGACACCCACCACCAAGCCCAGATAATTTTCTGTATTTTTAGGAGAGACGGGGTTTTGCCATGTTGACTAGGCTGGTCTCGAACTTCTGACCTCAAGTGATCCACCTGCTTCGGCCTCCCAAAGTGTTGGGATTATAAGCGTGAGCCACCGCGCTGAGCAGGAATCAATTTTAAAAAGAGATAAAACTACAGTCAAAAACAAAATGAACAAACTATATAAACAGGCATTTAACAGAGAGGAAACATTAATGGCCAATAAACTAATAAAATATATCATTAAAATAAAGCATTGATAGGGAATGCAAATTAAAAACACAAGATATCCTTCCCATGTACATTTGATCAGCAAAATTTAAAAGTCCAACAATGTCGATTTTCAAAGAATGTATAGAAACAAGAATCTACACGCAACACTAACAGTATAATTAGTACAATCACCTATGAAAGCAATGTTAATATTCAATCGATTTGAAAAGACACAATCTATGAGAAACTCTAATATTAACATGTTAGAATATGCATATTAATGCTTACAGCAGCAGTTTGTAATGCAAAAGAATTTAAAATATTTGACAAATCAATCTCGTCAAATATTAACTCATTTGTCAAGATGATATATTCATATATCATATACTATATGGCAACGGAAATTAGATATATATATAAACTTAAAAAAAAACACTGAACAAAAAGAGCAAATTACAGAATACATACAGCATGACAGTACATCTATAGTTTAAACATGCAAAACAAAACCATATATTGCTTAAGATAAAAATACATAAACATGTAGTAAATGAGAAATTTACGGGAATGGTAAACATCAAATTTAGTATAGTAATTACCTGGAGTGGAGAAGTATGGGTCAACTATATGCAGGGTATTATGAACTGAATGCTTATCTTTCCCCAAAAATCACATGCTGAAGTCCTAACCTCAAATGTGATACAATTTAGAAATAGGGCCTTTAGGAGTTAACTGAGGGATTTCATGAGATCATGAGAGTAGGGCCTTCATGATGGGATTAATGCCTTTATGAGAAGAAACACCAGAGAGCTTCTGCTACCCACTCCCCCAAAGTGTGCTCACAAAGAAAGGGTCATGTGAGGCACACAAAGTAAAATGGCGGCCTCACTTCAACAGAAGTGGCCTCAGAAGGAAAGTTGCCTTGCTGGTACCTTGATCTTGGACTTCCCAGTTTCCAGAACTGTAAGAAAATAAATTTCTGAAGTCACTCAGTCTATGGTATTTTGTTATGGAAGCCTGAGTTATGACACAGGGGGCTTCAAATGAACTTTTGTGTACCACAATGGAATGCTATGTAGACTTAAAAAGGGAGGAAATCTTGTCACATGCTACAACACGGATGGACCCTGAGGACATTATATTAAGTGAATATAAGCCAGTCACAAAAGGACAAACACAACCTGAGCATTCCTAATCTGAAAAGCTAAAATCCAAAATGCTCCACTAAGCACTTCCTTTGAGCATCACGTAAGTGCTGAAAAAGTTTCAGATTGGCCGGGTGCGGTGGCTCAGGCCTATAATCCCAGCACTTTGGGAGGCCGAGGCAGGTGGATCACAAGGTCAGGAGATAAGAGTCCATCCTGACTATGGTGAAACCCCGTCTCTACTAAAAAAAAAAAAATACAAAAAATTAGCCAGGCGTGGTGGCGGGTGCCTGTAGTCCCAGCTACTTGGGAGGCTGTGGCAGGAGGATGGCGTGAACCTGGGAGGTGGAGCTTGCAGTGAGCAGAGATCGCGCCACTGCACTCCAGCCTGGACGACAGAGTGAGACTCCGTCTCAAAAAAAAAAAAAGTTTCAGATTTTGTGGCATTCAGACTTTGGATTTTCAGATTAGGGATGCTTAACCTATATTGTATAATTCCATTTATGTGAGGTATTTAAAGTACTCAAATTCATAGACACAGAAAATAGAATGCTGGTTACCAGGGGGAGGACAAAATGGGGAGTTTTAAAATCAGTATAGAGTTTCAGTTTGCCAAAATGAAAAAAGTTCTGGAGATGGGTTTCGCAATGTAATATTATTAAGTACACATAACAATAATTAAACAATTTAAGTGTACACTTAAAAATGGTTAAGATGGTAAATTTTATGTGCTTTTTGTACAATTAAAAAGATTTATATAAAGTTATGCAAAGTTTTTTAAAGAAACAAGAAAATGTCAGTGTTTAATCAATTAAGCAATATTAATAACTTTATCAATATTAATAACTATCATACAATACTTAAAATGTGGAATATAGAGAAAATATATAAAGAATTATAAAAAACGAATCCCATCAACCTGAAGAAAACTATTTTGGTACACTGCCCTCCAACTTTTGGGGACACACATAAATTGTATGCATTTGTCAAAGTTATTTTTAATCCTACTTTTCACATATAGGAAAAATATTTTAAAAACATTTGTAATGTTTATGAAGAGAATTTATTCATTTTCTTATCACCGAAAATTTGTTATTTCTATTATTTAAATAATGCTGTAATCAGCATTTAAAAATATACTTATCTGATCATTTTTTCCTTATGAGTTACTAGACATAAAACACTAGGAAAAGAATATGAAACAAAGCATTCTTTCCTAAAGCACTACTCCTACATTAGAAGTGTCCATTTCAGCCCAGATTTTTTAAAGTGGTATTTTGGTATTTAAACCGACATATATTTGAATTGTACATAAGAGAGAAAGATTATAAAGAGCTCCTACCAATATTATTGTCTTATTTAATCTTCATAACAATCATGCAAGTTAGGAATTATTATGCTCAACATTACAAACTAGGAAAGGGAAATTCAGAGAATAAAAGACTTATTCATAATCACTTAAGTACAACAGGGGCTCAAACCCAATCAATGCAACAATGCAAAGTATTTCCGAGGCAGACGGATCATGAGGTCAGGAGACTGAGACCATCCTGGCTAACACAGTGAAATCCCGTCTCTACTAAAATACAAAAAATTAAGGCTGGGCGCAGTGGCTCACGCCTGTAATCCCAGCACTTTGGGAGGCCGAGGTGGGCGGATCACCTGAGGTTGGGAGTTCGAGACCAGCCTGACTAACATGGAGAAACCTCATCTCTACTAAAAATACAAAATTAGGCCAGGCGCGGTGGCTCACGCCTGTAATCCCAGCACTTTGGGAGGCTGAGGCGGGTGGATCACGACGTCAGGAGATCGAGACCACGGTGAAACCCCGTCTCTACTAAAAATACAAAAAATTAGCCAGGCACGGTGGCGGGCGCCTGTAGTCCCAGCTACTCCAGAGGCTGAGGCAGGAGAATGGCGTGAACCCGGGAGGCAGAGCTTGCAGTGAGCCAAGATCGCGCCACTGCACTCCAGCCTGGGTGACAGAGCGAGACTCCGTCTCAAAAAAATAAAATAAAATAAAATAAAATAGAAAAATAAAAATACAAAATTAGCCGGGCATGGCGGTGCATGCCTGTAATCCCAGCTTCTCAGGGGGCTAAGGCAGGAGAATCGCTTGAACCGGGGAGAGGGAGGTTGCAGTGAGCCGAGACAGTGCCACTGCACTCCAGCCTGGGCAACAAGAGCAAAACTCCGTCTCAAAAAAAAAAAAAAAAAATACAAAAAATTAGCCAGGTGTGGTGGCAGGCACCTGCAATCCCAGCTACTCGGGAGGCTGAGGCAGGAGAATGGCATGAACCCGGGAGAGGGAGCTTGCAGTGAGCCGAGATTGCACCACTGCACTCCAGCCTGGGCAACAGAGCGAGACTCCATCTCAAAACAAACAAAAAAAAACCCGCCTTATTAATTCAATCAAACCAAAGCCAAGCAAGAGTTATATATATATATACCACTCCCTTTATAATAGTTGAACTATTAAGACAAAGAACTGGAAATGGGTGTAGTAGATGTTTGCTATAATTTGAATAAATGAGGGAAGAGTTTGCTTAAAACAAATAGCAAACACGTATGTCTTACCTGAAACCCTGCTAATAGCTTGCCTAGACAATTATCTGTATCAAATAGCAAAGTATCTTTCTGAGAAGTTAAGGAAAGTGGAACTGTGTTTATTGGAGTTCAACACTTATAAAACCTAACTCTTCCTCAAAAGTTCATCACAAATAAAGATTAGAAGCCTTAAAATGGCCCATAAATATTTAATCAACAGCGTGACTTGAAAGCAAGCTAGTAAAAAAAAGAAACGTTACTACAACAGCAGTTATGCAAACACATATAACAATACAAAGAATCAAGTTTATTTAAACATAAATACTGATAGGAGAAAGCAGGTTCAATTTTCAAATGTTCTCACTGCAAATCCTTTGCTCTCAAAGCTCTCCATATTACTGTCAAAAACTACTTTTTAAATTTTGTCTTCTGCTATTCTAACTCAACCTACATTCCAAAAAATTACTTACTTCCTCAACATGTCCCAATTTTCCTCATCATTACTTGTTTTTGTAGCTTTAAAAGTGAACAAAAACAATGCCACTCTTTCCTGGAACCAGACAAGAAAATTCTACCTTTAAAGGCTCTAAGAAACCCTTCATAGAACCTTTCCACACTATTAACATATAAGCTCACTTTGTGTCTTTCCTTTTTTTTTTTTTTTTGCCTTCTTTTGGATTATACATCTTTAATTTCAGTCAACCCCCCTCCCCAATTATTTGCGTTCTATCTCTATTGCATTCACCCTTAGGATTTTAAAATGCAAGCTTATCTGATTCACTCTGGCACTGTCCAAAAGAAATGTAGTATCAACCATAAATATAATCTCATAAATTTCTGTTAGCCACATTTTTAAAAGTAAAAAGAAAACGGTGGGCCGGGCACAGTGGCTCACGCCTGTAATCCCAGCACTTTGGGAGGCCGGGGCAGGCAGATCACGAGGTCAGGAGATCAAGACCATGGTGAAACCCCGTCTCTACTAAAAATACAAAAAATTAGCCAGGCGTGGTGGCGGGCGCCTATAGTCCCAGCTACACGGGAGGCTGAGGCAGAACGGTGTGAACCCGGGAGGCGGAGCTTGCAGTAAGCAGAGATAGAGCCACTGTACTCCAGCCTGGGCAACAAAGCGAGACTACACCTAAAAAAAAAAGAAAAAGAAAGAAAGAAAGAAAAAGGTGGCCAGACTCAGTCCTGTAATTCCAGCACTTTGCAAGGCTAAAGCGGGAGGATCACTTGAGCCCAGGAGTTTGAGACCAGCCTAGGCAATATAGCGAGACGCTGTCTACAAAAAAACTCAAAAATTAGCCAGGTGTGGCGGCACACAATTGTAGTCCCAGCTACTTGGGAGGCTGAGGTGAGAGGGTCACTGGAGCCCAGGAGGTTGAGGCTGCCATGATCATGCCATGGCACTCCAGCCTGGTGGACAGAGCAAGACCCTATCTTAAAAAAAGGAAAGAAAAGAAGACAGGAAGAGAGAGGAAAAGGTAACACAGATAATATATTTCATTTAACCCAAAATACCAAAATATTATCAGCTCTACATGTAACCAATATGAAAACTTGGGATATTTTACATTCTTCTTTCAGACTAAGGCTTAGAAATGTGTATTTTTCAACTAAGGTAGAAGATCAACTTAAACTACATACATGTCAAGTGCTCAGTAACAAATGACTAGTAGCTACTGTAACTCACAACACAGCTCCAATCAATACTAGATCATCAGAACTCAAACTCCAGTGTCTCTACCACTCTCTTACATATTGTTATGATTTAATATTTTTAATTCTATTTTTAAACCCCTTATCAGTCACTGCTATTACATTCTTATATGGTCAGTAATTAGATTTACTCACAGACCTACCAATTTCTTGATTAGCCTCACTTCTATATCAGACTTCCTTTCTGGTGTCATTGGCTTTCTTCCTGAAGTACAAGCTCCAGAAATTCCTTCAGTGGGTCTGTTGATACATTTCCTAAATTGCTTTTTTTGGAGGCAGAATGACGTGTTTCAAAAAGTGTCTTTATTTTGTTCTTCTCCTTATATGATAATTTAGCTGACTATAAAATAATAGGTGGGCAGCTATTTTCACTCGACACATTGAAAATATTATTCCACTATCTTCTGGATGCCTATGCTGATGAAGCATATTGGGACTTTCTAGTTCTTATTCTTCAGGGAATCTGATTTTCTCTGGCTGCTATAAAGATCTCTATGTCTTTGGTGCTCTGCTCTTTCACTGTTATGTGTCCAGGTTTTCTTGAGCCTCCTAAATCTAAGAACTCATATAGCTCACCAATTCTGAAAAATTGTCAGCCTTTTTAGCATTTCAAATTTTGCCTTTCTGCAATCTTTAATTTCTTTCTGGAACTCTAATTAGGTACTCGTTAGAACTTCTCTTCCTTTCCAACACATTTTTAACCCTTCTGCTATTTTCATCTCTTTGTTTCTCTGTGCTAAATTCTAAGTTATTTTTATTTTTTTGTTCACTAATAAAGATATTTAGTGCTGTCTGCAGCTATTTTTAACCTGAACTCCAGGATCTCTTAGAAATTTAATTTAAAGTATTTGATTTCCATAAAAGTGTTCCCTCCAAATGTAGATTTACAGATTAAAGAACTACAACAACCACCATTCTCATCCTTTCAGCGTAAGTCTTTTCCTTATCTCATCTAACATTCAAAATAATTTTAGAAGTAGGTACAACTAAAACCATTTAAAAATGTATAAAACTGCAGCTCAGAGGTTAACCTGTTCAATGCTGTAAAAGTCAAACCCTCATCTTTTCATTCTAAATCATATGTTCTTGACAAGAAAACATTCTTGTCCACCATCAATAGTTCCAACTTACATTAAATGTTAACATTGTATAGTATTACTATTATGTGAATTTTAAGTTACATTTCTTTTTAGATATCCTTTAAGAATACTCATTAAGAGACACTTATTGGCCAGGCACAGTGGCTCATGCCTGTAATCCCAGCACTTTGGGAAGCCAAGGTGGGCAGATCACTTGAGGTCAGGAGTTCGAAATCAGCCTGGCCAACGTGGTGAAACCCCATCCCTACTAAAAATACAAAAATTAGCCAGGTGTGGTGGCAGGCGCCTGTAGTTCCAGCTACTTGGGAAGCTGAAGCAGGAGAATTGCTTGAACCCGGGAGGCAGATGTTGCAGAGCTGAGACTGGGCCACTGCACCCCAGCCTGGGAAACAGGGCGAGACTCTGTCTCTCAAAAAACAGGAAAAGAAAAAAAAAGGAGACAATTATCGAGCACAGACTATGCCACAAACAAGGTAAAGTATAAGAAATGTTCCTGGGAAAAACATGACATACACGAAAAGTCAGAAACCATGTCTAACAGAAATAAAAACCCACCACTTAAAAATATTACCAAAAAAATAGAGACCTGACCAAGTCTCTAGATCTAACTACCAATTTACTGGAAATATGGAGAACATACTAAATTACAAAATCATAACGCAATCAGTAAATGTAGTCTATAGGCATCTGTGTAAGACCAATAACCAGTTTTCTTCAACAAATGAAATGCAACTTAAAAAAAAAAAAAAACAGGGACGGAGAACTTGTACGTTAAAAGATATTTAAGAGGTAATAACGACCTGTTAAATTTGCTGATCTTATTTTATTGTTGACTCCTTCCCCCACTAAAAAAAAAAACCCTATAAAAATACTATGACTTTTATGAGACAATTTGAGACAAATTTAATACAAATTTGACATTTTATAATATGAAGTAACTTAATGTGTGTGTGTGTCCTAATAGTCTTTTGATTATATTTTAAAAAGAAAAGAGAGGAGAGTCCTTATTCTTTAAAGATATACACTGAAGCCTTTACAGATAAAACAATATGAATATCTGAAATTTATCTCAAAATAACAGAAGTGGAAAAGCAGAGTGTGGATATCATCGTTTTAGCTATGGGTTGCTGATGGTTTTGGGGACTGAATGATAGATACACAATGGTTCATGATACTATTGGGTCTAAAATTCATTATAATAGTTATAAAAAAGAAGTACTGCTCAAAAAAATCTCTTCTGATAACTTTCTTTGACACCTTATTACTTTTAAAGTGAAAATATCACCTAACCACCGTATCCCCTAATGTAGTATGCCTAGAACTAAATTAAGAAAGCTACTACAGTTTAGGAACACACATAGACCAAGAGACTAAAATAATTAACAATATAGAGACTCAGGATTCTAATTCATAGCACTCCATGAAATATTGAAGCCAATCTTTTTGGAGATCAGTCATAATAAAGGTCTTCATCCTCACTGTCTTCACACTGAGTAGGCTGAGGAGGAAGAGGACGAGTTGGTCTTTCTGTCTTGGGTGGAAGAGGGAGAAGAAAATTCTGTATAAGTGGATCCATGCATAAGTGGACCTGTGTAATTCAAAATCATGTTGTTCAAGGGTCAACTGTACTTCATTTGACCCTCAGGAAAGCCCTTTTCCTTTTTTTTTGAGACTGGATCTCCTCTCGCCCAGGCTGGAGTGTAGTGATACAATCACAGCTCACTGCCGCCTGGGCTCAGGTGATCCTCTTGTCTCAGCCTCCCAAGTAGCTGGGACTACAGGCCCATGCCACCAGATCTATCTAATTTTTAAAAGTTTTTGTAGAGATAGGGTTTTGCTATGAGGACCAGGCTGGTCTCAAACTCCTGGGCTCAAGCCATCTGCTGCCTCAGCCTCCCTAAGTTCTGGGATTATAGGTGTGAGCCACCACTCCAGCAAAGCCCTTTCTTGTGAATAGGTTAAAACTCGTTTCAGTTGCCACTTCATTGATCTGTAATTTAAACATTTATCCTGAATTATGTAGTTGGGCCCATTGTAATCACAAGGTCCCTGGTAAGTGGGAAACGGAGGCACAAGAATGTGTCTGAGTGATGTGATGTGAGACAGTCTTCTTTGCCATTGCTTCTTTGAAGATGAGGCTAAGAGCCGAGTTATGTCAAGAAAACAAATTCCCCCCAGATCCTGCAAAAAAGGAACACAGCCGTGCTAACACCTTGATTTTAGCCCACCTGTGTCAGATTTCTCACCTACAAAACTATAAGATAATACATTTGTGTTGTTACAATAAATTTGCTATAGCAAAAAAAAAAAAAAAAAGCAGAATAATGAGCTACTTTTATGTGGAAAAATTACAGGTATATAGAATAATGCCTACTAGATGAAGTACAAATTTCACAACCTGTAATTGAGGCCTTCTATATAACCTATCTGCCATTCTATCTTTTCTCTCATATCCATATACAAGCTGTTAGCCATAAAGGCCAAATTATTCAACTCACTATCAATGGCTGTAAATTTATGCCAACCTATAGACACAACTTCAGTTATGCCATTCTCTCAATGCCTAATGCTCTCCCCTCCTTCTCCTATCTCCCAATCTAGCTAGGTCACAGACCACTATTCTGAGCCTACCAACCCAAACCAATCTTTCCTACTGTAGCCATATAGCACTTAATTAAAACCTTGAGTCCTTATTTCCCTAACTAGATGAAGTCCTAAAAGACATAGTCTTGGTATTTATCTTTTTATTGATAAATGGCTCATTATAGTATGGGCATATTAAAGCCTATGACACTTCTAAGAGTTATTAAATATTAAGTATGCACTATTTAATACGTGTACTATTAATGATGGAGGAACAAACATAACAAATAGGGTCACTGCCCTCAAGGAGCCAATACATCAATTTCTAACATAGTACTGTCATTTCGCAGACATTAAAATATCTGTTAATTGAAATTCTAATAAAAATACCTTAGAGAAAGCATTAAGTAGCATTTAAGAAAAGTATTTTAAGAAAAGTCAAAACCTAAAAACCCAAAGTTTTGAATAACACATCTATAATGAACAACCAGTTACACTCAACTATTAACCAAAAAAGTTACATTTAGTATTATTTGATTGTAATTTTCTATGCAAGCCAATGATGGTGAATTCAATAGTCATATTAAAATTTAAATCGTGAGTTCAGCAATTTACAACCAGTACTTTCAGAATACTTAGAAAAAGCTAGTATTTTAAGAAATAGGTTATTAGTTGTCCAGTTATAGGTCTTGATATATTAATAGTTAACTTACTAAAGAACACTGCTACAAATTTCACCATACTTAAAATCTACATCTAAAAAGTTAACATTTTACCATATTGGGGACCATCCTGAATTATTCTACAGTCATTTCATACAATTCTGTCTTCCCAATAGGCCCATTACTTTGCAAGGATTTCACATTGGCAAAATGGTTAAGAGTACAGAAATGACACCCCTGACGTTACAAATTACGAAGAATAAAAAAGCCATTTTAAGGAAATGCAACAAATCTCCTATTACAAACTCACAAATATTCTTTCTTAATAGTCTCATTGGGCTAACAAAAAAAGTCTAAAATCAAGAAAAGCTGAATACAGCAAATTTATAAAATAATGGAAAATGAGATTTCATTTGTATCCTAAAGCCATAAATACTTGGATATTCTAAATGTAAATACATTAACATTAGACCTAGTTTGTGGAACTATTAAGATCCTAATTTTAAAGATGGAGAAGCTGAGGCCAAAAACGTTTACATATCAAATGGATTTTAAAAAGTGAAATCACTTAATCCAAATATATATATATGCCTAAAACTATACAAAGAATATCAAAAAAGCAAAAAAAAAACTCAAAGAAAAAATATCTACAATGCATATGAAATCAATTTTTTTATACAAAGAACTGTGATAAGATAAAGATGACCATTAAACTAGGTCCAGTACACAGGCAGTTCACAGAAAATGAGATATAAATAGCCAAATTTGAAAAAGCGCACCCATTTCAAAATATAAATTACAAAATAATTTTTATTGTAAAATAAGCTAGTATTCTAAATTTTGATAAAACCTAGAATTGCCAAGGATATGGAAAAATAGGCACTCCCATACACACTTGTGAAAAACAAATGAGTGTTCTGGCATTGTGGTTTTCAGTAACTCTTTAAGTATAAATTTCACTTGACATAGCATTTTTACTTCTATTCTAAATATGTCCACACGTTATAATGACAAACTGGAATCAAACCTAAATGTCCATCAATGTAGGAAACTAAATTGTGGTATGTCCAGTAACTACACTGTGGTGCAGCCACACAAGAGTATCCTCCATTGTCATTAACAAAGTATGAGGTAGATCTACAACTGTTGAGACCATATTATGTAATTTAAAAAACCAGCGGACTTCTACTTCCAGTCAAGATAGAATAATATGACCCAGATTTGCCTTGCCAAAACAACACCAAACAATCAAGCAAATATACAGAACAACTGCTTTTCAAGACACTGGAGATCAGGCAATGATGGACAATAATCTCTGAAAGTTAGAAAACAAATGAGTCCATGTTTGCCTCAGCTTACTCCCTTGAGTGTCCAGGCCATAGCACAGCTATGAGGAAAGCAGGCTGAGCCTCAAAGACTACTTTAATTGTGAAAGAGCTGAGAGCCTGAGAAGACCAAAGTAACTAGAGTTTACAGGTCAAAGTACCAGAGAAAAGAGCTGCACAGAGATTTCTCCAAATCTGCAGAGAATCATCAGAGTATTCAGTGAATACTTAACAACATATATATGGACCATAAAACAAGTCTCCCTGTTTACAAAGATCCAAGTCTTAGAAAATACGTTCTCTGGCCAGAATAAAACTAAAATTACGAACACATAACAGAAAGATATACAGAAAACTCCAAATATTTGGAAATTAAATAACATAAATAGCATACTTCCCAATAACCCATGGGTGCAAGAAATTTTTTTAAAAAGTATTTTGAAGTGAATAAAAATATACACGTCAAAATTTGAGGAATGCCATGAAAGCGGTACTTAAAAGGGAAACATATAGCACTAAACCCCTATATAAGTAAAAGTATCAAGTTAATGACATCAACTTCAATGTTAACTAAGTAGAAAATGAAGATCCGCTGGGCGCGGTGGCTCACGCTTGTAATCCCAGCACTTTGGGAGGCTGAGGCGGGCGGATCACGAGGTCAGGAGATCGAGACCACAGTGAAACCCCGTCTCTACTAAAAAATACAAAAAATTAGCCAGGCGTGGTGGCGGGCGCCTGTAGTCCCACCTACTTGGAGAGGCTGAGGCAGGAGAATGGTGTGAACCCAGGAGGCGGAGCTTGCAGTGAGCCGAGACTGCGCCACTGCACTCCAGCCTGGGCGACAGAGCGAGACTCCGTCTCAAAAAAAAAAAAAAAGAAAATGAAGATCAAACTAAACACAAAGCAAAACAAAATAAAAACAGCAGAAATCAATAAAATAGAAAACAGAAAAACAACAGAGAAAACTCAATGAAACCAAAAGCTGGTATTTTGGAGATTAATAAAATCAATGAACTTCAATCCAGACAGACAAGGAAAAAAGATGACACAAATTATCCCTATTGGGAATGAGAAAGCTGACATCACTAAGGATTCAACAGATATCAAAAGTGTAAAAATGTAGTATCATGGCTGGGTGCAGTGGCTCACACCTGTAATCCTAGCACTTTGTGAGGCCAGGGCAGGCGGATCACAAGTCAGGAGTTCAAGACCAACCTGGCCAACATAGCGAAACCCCGTCTCTACTAAAAATACAAAAAATTAGCCAGGTGTGGTGGTGTGTGCCTGTGATCCCAGCTACTTGGGATGCTGAGGCAGGAGAATCGCGTGAACCCGGGACGCAGAGGTTGCATTGAGCCGAGACTGCGCCACTGCACTCCAGCCTGGGCGACAGAGCGAGACTCCGTCTCAAAAAAAAAAAAAGAAAATGAAGATCAAACTAAACACAAAGCAAAACAAAATAAAAACAGCAGAAATCAATAAAATAGAAAACAGAAAAACAGAGAAAACTCAATGAAACCAAAAGCTGGTATTTTGGAGATTAATAAAATCAATGAACTTCAATCCAGACAGACAAGGAAAAAAGAGGACACAAATTATCCCTATTGGGAATGAGAAAGCTGACATCACTAAGGATTCAACAGATATCAAAAGTGTAAAAATGTAGTATCGTGGCTGGGTGCAGTGGCTCACACCTGTAATCCCAGCACTTTGTGAGGCCAGGGCAGGCGGATCACAAGTCAGGAGTTCAAGACCAACCTGGCCAACATAGCGAAACCCCGTCTCTACTAAAAATACAAAAAATTAGCCAGGTGTGGTGGTGTGTGCCTGTGATCCCAGCTACTTGGGATGCTGAGGCAGGAGAATCGCGTGAACCCGGGACGCAGAGGTTGCATTGAGCTGAGATGGTGCCACTGCACTCCAGCCCGGGCGACAGAGTGAGGATCCGTCTCAAAAAAAAAAAAAATAGTAGTATCATGAACCACTCTACGCAAATACATTCAGCAACTTAAAGGAAATGGACTAGTTCTACAGAAGACACAAATTACCAAAGTTCACTCAATAAGAACTAAACAAACTGAGTAGCCCTTTATCTATTAAATAAGTTGAATATGTAGTTTAAAACCTCCCAACAAAGAAAACAAACATCTGGCCCACATGGCTTCACTAGTGAACTGTATCAGTTAAGGAAGAAATTTTAGAGTTTTCACCCTAATATCAGGAGCAAGGTAAAGATATTCTCTCAGCACTTCTATTAAACATTGTACTGGATACCATAGACAAGAAAAAGGAGACAAAAAATGGCATCCAGATAGAAAAGGAAGAAAACTATTTAAAACAATTGGGTATAAATTGTCTATGTAGAAAATGTAATGGCATAGGCTGGGGTGGTGGCTCACGCCTGTAATCTTAGCACTTTGGGAGGCCTACGCAAGTGGATCACTTGAGGTCAGGAGTTCGAGACCAGCCTGGCCAACATGGTGAAACCCTGCCTCAACTGAAAATACAAAAATTAGCTGGGCATGGTGGTGTGCACCTGTAGTCCCAGCTACTTAGGAGGCTGAGGCAGGAGAATTGCTTGACCCAGGAGGCGGAGGTTGCAGTGAGCCAAGATCACGTCACTGCACTCCAGCCTGGGTGACTGAGACTCCCTCTCAAGAAAATCTGATGGAATATATAAAAAAAAACTATTAGATCTACCAAATGAGTTTAGCAAAGGTTCAGAACATAAGAGCAATATGCCATAATCATTTCTATACACTAGCAAACAACTGGAAATTAAGTTTTTTAAATATCATCTACAATACTTCAAAATACATAAAATACTTATGGATAAATCTAATCAAACAATGCACAAAACCTGTGCACTGAAAAAGAAAACACTGCTTAAAGAAATTAAAGACCTAATAGAGACATCAATTGTAGTCATGATGCCAATTTTCCCCAAATTGCTCTACAGATTCAAGTCAAATCCAGTAAAATCCAAGCAGTTTTTGTAAAAACTGACTCATATGAAAATACAAAGGTCTCAGAAGAGTTAAAAACTTTGAAAAAGAACAGAGTTGGAGGGCCAAGACTAAGTAAGTGGTTTCAAGCCTCAATATAAAGCTACAATGATTAAGACAGTATGTTTCCAGCATCTAGGTAAAGGAAAATGGGTCAATACAAAAGAGTAGAGTACGGACATAAAATCAAACATACAGAGATAACTGATTTTTCATGAAGCTGCAAAGCTAAGTGAATGGAGAAAGGATAGCCTTCTCAACAAATGATGCTGTAAACACTGGATGTCCCCATGCAAAACCAAATACTTCTGACCCACACTTTGTACCATATTCAAAACATTAAGTCAAAATGAAAGAGACCTAAATGTTAAACCAAAGTATAAAACTTCTATTAGAAAACAAAGGTGGCCAAGTGTAGTGGCTCATGCCTTTAATCTCAACACTTTAGAAGGCTGAGGCAGAAAGATCGCTTGAGGCCAGGAGTTCAACACCAGCCTAGGCAAAACAGAGAGACCCCAGGTCTATAAAAAAATTTTAAAATTAGCTGGGCATGGTGCTGTGTGCCTGTAGTCCTAGCTACTTGGGAGGCTGAAGCAGGAGCCCTTGTGTCCAGGAGTTCAAGGTTATCGTGAGCTACACTTGCACCACTGCACTCGAGCCTGGGTGACAGAGTCACGTCCTGTCTCTAAAAAAAAATTATTATTAACAAACAAAAGGAAAAAAATCTTCATGGCTTACAGCCAGGCAAAAATGGCTCAGACAAGACCCCAAAACTACAATTCATAAAAGAAAAAACTGGTAGAGTCCATCAGAATTAATAACTGTTGCTCTTCAAAAGACAATGCTGAGAATGAGAAGATGAGTGGCAGAAAATATTTGCAGGCCATATATCTGATAAAGGACTTATAACCACAATGAAGACCTCTCAAAATTCAATTTAAAATACATAACCAAATAAAAAGTTGGGCAAAAGATATAAACAGACACTTCACCAAAGATAACAGTTGACAAAAAGCACACGAAAAGATGTTCAACATCATAGATATTAGAGGAATGCAAATTAAATCCACAATGAAGTATCACTTCATATACACCACAATGTCTATAATCAAAAAGACAAGATAACAGGCATTAGAGAGGATGTGGAAGGACTGGAAATTTCATATCCTGCTGATGGCAATGTAAGATGGTACAACTACTTTTAAAAAGTTTGCAGTTCCTTAAAAAGTTAAACATATGCCTACCACATGATCCAGACTTTCCAATCATAGCCCCGCCCCCCCCCACCAAGAGAAATGAAGACTTGCACAGGAATGTTCACAACTACATTTTTATTAGCTCAAAATGGAAAACAATACAAATGTCCCTCAAGACTTGAATGGATTAACAAATTGCTGTATAGCCATGAAGTGTAATATTACTAAGCAATAAAAGAGAATGGACTATTGAAACACAACATGGGTGAATCTCAAAATAATTATTCTGAGTGGACTAACCCAGACCAAAAATGTACATACCATATGATTACATTTACCTAAAATTCTATAAAACGTGTGAACTAATCCATAGTGACAGAAAGCAGATCAGTGGTTCCTTGGGGAAAGAAAAGCAGAAAGGAGGGACTACAAAGGCACAAGATGATACTGTGGGGAGTGACAGATGTTCATTATCTTGATTATGGTGATGGTTTCACCACATTTAATATGGGTAGGTTATTTTATGTCAAATTATATCTCAATAAAGCTATTTTTTTTAAAGGCAAGATGTGGGCCAGGCACGGTGGCTCAAGCCTGTAATCCCAACACTTTGGGAGGTCAAGGCAGGCGGATCATGGAGTCAAGAGATCAAGACCATCCTGGCCAAAATGGTGAAACCCCGTCTCTACTAAAAATACAAAAATTAGTCTGGCGTTTTGGCCAGGCGCGGTGGCTCACACTTGTAATCCCAGCACTTTGGGAGGCCGAGGCAGGCGGATCATGAGGTCAGGAGATCGAGACTATCCTCTCTAACACGGTGAAACCCTGTCTCTACTGAAAATACAAACAATTCGCCGGGTGTGGTGGCGGGTGCCTGTAGTCCCAGCTACTCGGGAGGCTGAGACAGGAGAATGGTGTGAACACGGGAGGCAGAGGCTGCAGTGAGCAGAGATCACGCCACTGCACTCCAGCCTGGGAGACAGGGCGAGGATTCGTCTCAAAAAAAAAAAAAAAAAAAAGGCAAGATGTGGGCCAAAACAATAGTTTAATTCAATCATGTAAATAAAGATGTTTATATGTGTGCTAATATATAAATTAATAATTTCAAGAAAAAAGGCACAAAATTTTAACACAATTACCTACACCTAAGAAATAAAAAAATAACTGAATCAGTTTGAATTTTTTTTTTTTTTTTTTGAGATGGAGTCTCACTCTGTCACCCAGGCTGGAGTGCAGTGGCGTGATCTCGGCTTACGGCAACCTCTGCCTCCCGGGTTCACACCATTCTCCTGCCTCAGCCACCCGAGTAGCTGGGACTACAGGATTCCGCCACCATGCCCAGCTACTTTTTTGTATTTTTAGTAGAGACACGGTTTCACCGTGTTAGCCAGGATGGTCTCGATCTCCTGAACTTGTGATCCACCTGCCTCGGGCTCCCAAAGTGCTGGGATTACAGCCGTGACCCACCGCGGCCAGCCTGAATTTTTTTAAACATGCACATGCATCAGTGTCTTTAAAGCAAATTTACAAATGTTTTAAGTTTTAAAGAACACTTAATTACTTGTACACAGGCCTGACACCAAAGCAAAAATTCTTAACCATTATTCCAGAAAATTAACTTTAATTATTCAGACCTTCATATTAAACAATGGATTTTTAAAAATGGTTTGCAATTTTTTTTATCATCTTCTAAAGTGTTCTCCTCAAACAACTAATAAAAAAACTGGTGTTAACGACAAGGTCAGGAGATCGAGACCATCCTAGCTAACACGGTGAAATCCCGTCTCTACTAAAAATACAAAAAATTAGACGGGCGTAGTGGCGGGCGCCTGTCGTCCCAGCTACTCGGGAGGCTGAGGCAGGAGAATGGAGTGAACTCGGGAGGTGGAGCTTGTAGTGAGCCGGGATCATGCCACTGCACTCCAGCCTGGGCAACAGAGCGAGACTCTGTCTCAGAAAAAAAAAAAAAAAACTGGTGTAACCAATACATTATTACATCTGGACATCCTATTCCGAGTCTCCTCAGTTTTTTTGTCTATTCATTCTGAGCCTTGTCTACAAACTCCTCTCCTTTTCCACTAATAGTGGACAACTCACACTTGTATCATTTATTCTTTTACAAAATTTACAGAAACCTGTTTGGATGAAACCTACGACATCTACCATTTTGTACTCTTTAGCTATTCCTGATTTTAAATCCCATGACTAATTCAACTTGGAAAATACTATCACCAAAAAGAGCGTATTATTTCTCCTTCAGTCTGTACAAAATGAACTCAAGAAACAAGCTTAAAGAATGGACAAATATCTAGTTCACTGTAGGTAAGAGGACAGAAAATAAGCAAGAAAACACAGTACCATCCCCAAAAGTATTCTAAAGAACATCGCATCATTATGGAAACAATTTTAAGAACTCCAAAAAAATGTTTGAACAGTCAGCATCACTGGACTAAGCAGACAGCCTCTCAGGACACAGGCTTGCAAATGAAAAATGACACTACACACTACACGCCGGGCACGGTGGCTCACACCTGTAATCCCAGTACTTTGAGAGGTCGAGGCAGGCAGATCACGAGGTCAGGAGTTTGAGACCAGCCTGACCAACAGGGTGGAACGCCGTCTCTACTAAAAATACAAATTAGCTGGGCATGGTGGTGGGCACCTGTAATCCCAGCTACTCAGGAGGCTGAGGTAGGAGAACTGCTTGAACCCAGGAGGCAGAGGTTGCAGTGGGCCAAGATCATGCCACTGCATCCAGCCTGGGCAACTGAGAGAGGCTCCATCTCAAAAACAAACAAACGAAAAAAATTACAATACATCATGACATTAAAAGTTTGAAGTACTCAAGAAAATGTTAAGCATTAAAACTAAAGTTTAAACGACGAGTAGTTTTCTTAGCCAAAAAGGAAGGATTCCAAAGGATCTCTACCATAAAGCCTTTCTTTAATAGACAAAACAGCTCTTAACTTCTAATTCAAATTTGAAGCTAACTGCCTCAAAAACTTTCTTTTTAAGGATCAGGATAATTCATTTCTAATGTGCCTTATTATTTACCAAAATATATTCATTTTCATATGACCAAAAAGTAAAAAAAGAAAACAAAAAACTTAGATTAACAAAATTATAAGATATAGGTCAAACCACTTACCGTCCATTTAAAATCATTATTTCCCCTCAGAAAATTGGGGTATCGTTTTATATTACAAGAAGCCATGTGTGAAAGCATTTTTAATTTCTTGATCATTCATACTTACTTTAAAAGGTTATTCTTACAGACTGCCAGTTCTAGAAAAACTTATGGTGATTACAAACTGTTTATATGGTCCAACTTTACAAATGAAAGGAAACATTTTACACTTGGGTTTTGTTAGCTACATTATAGTTTTCAAAAGCAAAAGCTAAAATTTTCCAGTAATTATGATAATAGTAGATCCAACAATCCCAGTTTCAAACATAGTATTTTCCTACCTTCACACCAACTGCAACCTCAGTGACGATTCTGCGAAGAAAAAATAAATAGTTTCAACTTCCTGTTATTCTTCTAATCACTCACTCTTTGGCTCTAAAACTTTTTAGGATAGTTCATCATTCATAAATCTTCCAGCCACTCACACACAGATGGGGAAAAAAATACCACAGATGGTCAGTGACTTACCTGTACTGTTATCAACCTGGTTTTCTAAAAGTAACTTTCAAACGTGAGACAACTTGTGGTATTTTTTAACAACACATTCAATAGCCAAAAAGAACAAAACCCAAAACACCATGCCATTTCTACAATGGCAGTATACTGAGATTAATAATTTAACGCTTAAACTCTTTAGTAGTCGCCATAGGAACCAAGAATCAGGAAACATGAATTCTAGTGCAAGTTTTGATATCAATTTATGTTGATCTGGGGGGAATACTGAACTTCTCTGGATTTGTTTCATCTGGAAAATAATCTTTAGGTAACATCTAGGATGATCTGAATTCTCTAAGACTGTGTTAACTTTTATAAAATCTTGTTCTTCATATCTTTTAAAAAACACCAAACTCTAGGCGCTTAACCAAATTTTTGCTTCTTCAAATACTCACTGATTTTAATAAATGTACTTGTTAAATGATACTATGCCTACACTCCCAAAAGAGCTGCATACTGCTGTATTTTTGACCTTAAGTGTGCCCCCTTTCTAACAATGAGTTAAATTACTGAGTCTTTTCAGGTGTGAAGCGTATCAGGGAGACATCGGTCCCTACCATTTCACAGTCTTGCCTCTCACCTCACTCAGCATTCTGTCTTCACTCAGGTTCGCAAAGATGCAGCATGGTTCTGGGTTTTTGTAGTCGTTTTTCCAGAAACTGACCAAAGTAGCTAAAGAGATAGCCCTTTGTTGACTATCTGCTCTTGTTTCTGCCATTGCTGTTGGCCTTTTTGCCCATGTGACTGATGTCGGCTTCAAACACTTCGTTTTTTAGATGATTTAATTTCTGAGCCCTTTTGCCAAGCCTTGAATGTTTTCAGTCCCCACAAAAAGGCATTTTTTCCTCCCTCCCGCCCCCACTACCAGACTCAAATGAAAACAAAGGAGTATGACATCTGCCCTCCCCCTTCCTCCCGCGGCCGCACGCCCTCCCCCCTTGCCCAGCGGCTCCCACTAGGCTTTCCCCGGAGCTCCCGCCACCGGCATCTCTCCGGACCACGGCGGGCCGGGCGAGGCCGGAGAGGTTGCGCATGGCTGGGGTCCACAAGGGGTGCCTCTGTTCTCTTCCCCCAGAGGCTCCCCCACTCCAAAGGCCTGTCTCTGCCCATCCCACTCGCTCTCACAGGCACCGCTAACCCAAGGGTCGGGTCCCAGGGTACGGATCGAAATGGCTCCTAGAGGGGGCAGGGACAGACCGACGAGACGTTATGGGGTTCCCACCCCATCCCCCGCCGCCACGCCGGTGCCCGCTCCCACTCCGGGATCCTCACCCCCGCCATCGCCCCAATGCCTCCCCAGCCTCCAAGCCCGCTTTCTTCTCATTTTCTCGACCAAAGCCCGCCGGGGGAAGCAAAGGGAGGGGTGTGTGCGATGGGGCGGGGGTTGGGTAACGGCAGCCCAGCCCTGGGAGGGGCCGCGGGAGGGTTTCTCCCCGGCCCGGGACCGGGCCGAAGGACAGTCCAACTCCTCTCTCACACACACCTTCTCGCCGGCCCGATTACATACCCGTCCATTGCCGAACCGGACAAAGCTTCGCTCACAAGAACCGAGCCACGCAGCCAGCGAGCCACACAAGCGGCGAGAAAATGGCGGCTGGGGCCTGACGGAAATTGCCGAAGGTGCCGAGGCGCACGGGCCAGCGCGCGGCAGCGGCGGCGGCGGAAAGAGCCGAGCGCGCCGGCGCCCGGCAGCGGCAGGCGAGCGGCGGGGCGCTGGGACTAGGGGGAGTGGGCGCCGCCGCCGACGCCTCCTCCGCGCCGCCGCGCGCCTTCCTCCCTCCGCCCTCCGCCTGCCGCCCTCTGGAACCTGGCCTGCTGCTGCAGACCGTGGCGTCCTGGTTTCCCCTCCTTGGGGGGACGTGGGTGGGACACCTCCCAACAGCTCTCCACACTCTCTCTGCCCTGACTGCAGGACGCCCCCAAGCAGCCTCCACTTTTCACTCCAAGCCAAGTACCAGCTTGGCTACCGTCAACCTATGCGGGCCGAGGAAAAAACATTGGATAGCTTTTCTCCTAAGCCATCTTTTATTTGCAGACCGGCTCCAGCCTCTAAAACAAAAATCTTTACCCCACTGAGCAAGACCACTGGTAACAACAGTACTTTCTCAAGCAAGTAGAACTCCTTAGACTGAAATATAGGCTTTTGCTTCAAGACCTGTAGTACCAAGCCAAGTGGAGGAAAATGTGATTCTCACTTCAGTTGGTGATTAGTGTGCGCCTGTAGAAAATATTCACAATATCCTAGGTGGAAATAGACACAAATGGAGCGATGTGTTAAAATGCTACAATAGTTGGAGTTTAACATTTGGAGGCATGAAAGGGAAAGTGGAGATGGGAGTGGGAACAACTGAGTCTTCAGATTGGTTAGAGAAAGTAGAAGCATTAAAATGGGCTATGCAAATTGACTCCCTTTGCTATACCTTACGATCTCAATTTTTACTTGATCCTATAGTGGACATTTTACTTTAACGTGTTTTTATCAGAGGCTCAACAAAATTGGGAGAGGCACCCGCTTGAAAATTGGCTCAGTGAGTAACGACTTTGCCGGTACCCATCCTTCTCCTGCACCCTTCACCTCCACCCCCAACACACACAAGCACAAATGCACTTCTAATTCTGAAAAATGACAAATACTCCCTGTGTCCCTCCAGTTACTCTCAATACTCACTCTGGGTTTTTCCGTATCTCCTTCAGGCAAAGCTCTTATCCGTTACTAATTGGAATTTCACTATGCTAAATGATATTCTGTATAATTATTAGAATATTTTTTTTGAGACGGAATTTGGCTCTTGTTGCCCAGGCTGAAGTGCAATGGCGCAATCTCGGCTCACTGCAACCTCGGCCTCCCGGGTTCAAGCGATTCTCCTGCCTCCGCCTCCCGAGTAGCTGGGATTACAGGCCACCACGCCTGGCTAGTTTTAGTAGAGACAGGGTTTCTCCATGTTGGTCAGGTTGGTCTCGAACTCCTGACCTCAGGTGGTCCGCCCTCCTCGGCCTCCTAAAGTGCTGGGATTACAGGCGTGAGCCACTGCGCCGGGCCATAAATAATATTACTTTTAAATTGGATAGACCCTTAAAGAGCATCTTGTCCAAACACTTTGCTATAGAACTCTTTAAAGCACCCAAAGTTTTACAAATTCTTGATTTGCCTATGGAATTGTCAATCCTTAAAAAAAAAAAAAGGCCAGGCACGGTGGCTCACGCCTGTAATCCCAGCACTTTGGGAGGCCAAGGCAAGCAGATCACCTGAGGTTGGGAGTTCAAGACCAGCCTGACCAACATGGAGAAACCCCGTTCTCTACTAAAAATACAAAATTAGTCTGGGTGGTGGTGCATGTCTGTAATCCTAGCTACTCTGGAGGCTGAGGCAGGAGAGTCACTTGAACCCGGGAGGCCGAGGTTGCGGTGAGCCAAGATTACGCCATTGCACTCCAGCCTGGGCAACAAGAGCAAAACTCTGTCTCAAAAAAAAAAAAAAAAAAAACACATATCAAATTTCCTACAGTAACCCCCTTCACCGTAAACCTTAAAATAAAGGATCTGTTATTAGTGCCACTAATAATCACTTTTCACATATTTGTGGTTTCATACACATGTTTTCCCTCAACAATTAAATATGCAAGCTACCAAAGGGCAGGAACTATGGTATTAATTCTCGTTATTCCCCACATTGGCTCGATCGATATTGATTGATTGGTTCTTACTTTATCTTGGCAAAGACAAACCATTCTGAGGAGGGAAGCTTGTCCTTAGGCAGCAGAAGAAATTACAGTGTTAACAAAAACACATTTTTCTTTATTTTTTTTCCTAATATGGTACAAGACCACAAACATACAATAGTTAATCTGCTTGCTTATTTAAGCTAACACTTTCTTAGAAAAATGCAAGGTAATTTACAAGTCAAGGCACATAAAGTACTAGATTAAGACATGAAGTGAAATAAGAATAAAACAAGAGGACAAAGCATAGCATGAGTCAGGAATGAGGCTAACGCAACAGTGTACACAAAAGCATATTGATTAAAGCCGGCATTCAGATTTGAGCTCTTTCGTTTAATACCTGTGTGACATTAGGCATGTTCATTAACCTCTCCAGGAAACTTTCCTTTGCTGAATATAGGATTAAAAATAGGGCCTTTGGGCCTGGTGCGGTGACTTAGGTCTGTAATCCCAGCACTTTGGGAGACCGAGGCGGGCATATCACGAGGTCAGGAGATTGAGACCATCCTGGCCAACATGTTGAAACCCCGTCTCTACTGAATATGCAAAAATTAGCCGGGCATGGTGAAACATGCCTATAGTCCCAGCTACTCAGAATGCTGAGGCAGGAGAATCGCTTGAACCAGGGAGTCGGAGGTTGCAGTTAGCCAAGATCGAGCCACTGCACTCCAGCCTGGCGACAGAGCGAGGCTCCATCTCAAAAGAAAAAAAAAAAGAAAAAAATAGGGTCTTCATCCTAGATGACTGTGAAGTAAATACCTTAATGTATGTAAGGCAACTCCCTAGCTCAGTAACTACTTACCTACAGTAAATACTTAGCAAAGAGTGTTATCATCATGCTTATTATTTTTATTACTATTATTCGTTTGAGAAGGAACAGGCCACAAATTTGTAGCTTAGATTTTAACAGCCAACAATACTCATAAAAATAAATCTATATAGAGATTTTCACAAAAGTTAAACATGTCACTAAAGTAATTAGATTGGCTGCTATTCTACAGGAATAAATCTGAGAAAATGTCATAGATAAATTTCTAAACCTCTATCCAAATCTAAATTTGTATGATTTTATGAGTTAACCATGGGGTAGATTATTAATCTCAACATTAGCAGATGGCCAATCTTTGTAATATATGACAAGATTCTATTAGTGTTTATGGATTCCTAACAAAATAAGGCAATAAAAAGTGAAGTGCCTGTACAGTATTATTTTCATACCCATATCTTTTTGCAGTATAATGATTTGTTCTTTCCCATCTGAATGGTAAATGTTTTGACCTTTTACAGAGATTTACACTTATGTGACCAATGATTAAATTTCAGTGTATGCTAAGCCAAAATGAAGCCTAATATTTATGCAATAAAAATAGGAAGTAGGATTTGGTTCATAATGTTCTGATTTTATTCTTAGCCCCACCTCTTGACTGCTTATACTACCAAAGACATTTACATTTTTCATCCTGTAGTTTCTTCATTTGAGAAGAAGGAATAAAAATAAGATCAATTAGATAGTATTTTACTTTTGAATAGGTCATCAAAATACAAAATAGAGGAGAACAAATTCAAAAGACATGAAATCACATACATTTCCAGATAAGACAAATATGTGGAGATGGAAAGCGAAGTGGTCGCCTAGAGCTGGGAGTGGGAATGGGGAATAACTGTAAATGGACACAAATTTCGCTTCAGGATGATGGAAACGTTTTAAAACCAGATTGTGGTGATGATGGTACAACTCTACAATATATTAAAATTCATTGAATTAAACACTTAATACTGATAAATTTCAGAGGATATAAATTATATATCAACAAAGCTGCTGTATAGCTATTGGCTTGGGGCTTCTTTCACCAATATATAATTCTCTCCTATATTGGATCTCTGGTTTCCTAGATCCCGTATCTTCCTTCCTGATATATTCCCTCATTGGGAAATACAACTTCCAGAAGGTTCCAGAGAAAAAAATCCATAGGAAACACATTTTTTTAACATATTGCTTATTCAGAGATATGTTTATTCTATTTTCACATGTTATTGACAGTTTGGAAAGGAATGCTTTTTCTCAGTACAGTACTTGTAAACTTTGTACTATGTCTACTTGGAGGGGGTGTCACAAAGATAAAAAGCATATACTTTTTACTCCTGCTCTCCAGCTACTGAGTTCCATGTTCCAGAGGCAAACCATCTTACCAGTTAATTATACATTTTTTCAGAGATGTTCAAAGACATATATTGATTATATATATATAGTTTTTCTTTTGAGTCAAAAGTGGTAACTATTATGCACACTATTCTGTAACATTTTTTCAACTTTAAAAATTTACATCTTAGAGATCTTTCCTTATCAGTATGTTTAGAGCTGCCTCATTGTTTATATACACCTGCATAATATTCCACTGAATAACTAAATCATGATTTATTTATCTAGATCATATTGAGGAACATTTAGATTGCCTCCAATCTTGCTATTTACACACAATTCTGCAATGAATATCCTTGTTTCTGAGATGTTCCCTGCAAATGTGAATATGTCTTCTGGATAAATACTATAAATAAAAATTACTAGATACAGTATATTTTTTATTTTAAAAGAGGCTGTCAAGTTGCCTACATGAGCGTGAGCCTTGGTGTAAAATATTAGCAATTCCTACCATTTAAAAAGGGAAATGTACTGATTTCTTTAATATATAAGGAGCTCCTACAAATACAAAATCAAAAGCGAACAATCAAATAGAAAAATAGTTAAAGCATATGAATAGATTATGACATATTATAGGAAAGTAAAAACAAATATGCTCAGCCTCATTTTAAAGCAATTCAAGGTGAAACTGTACAAAGATACTTTTTTCACTTGTCAACACCCCTTCTAGGCAGACTAGCACAAAGCTTCTGAGTGCAGTACTGAGAAAAAGTATTCCTTTCCAAACTATCAGTAACATATGAAAATAGAATAAACATAAATCTAGATACACCAAATGTCAAAAATTTGTTTTCTATGGATTTTTTAAATTTGGAATCTTCTGGAAGATGTATTTCCCAATGAGGCTAATACACCAGGAAGGAAGATGTTGAACCCAGGAAACCAGAGATCCACTATAGAAGAGAAGAAAATTGTATGTTGGTGAAAGAAGCTTCAATAGCTCTGATTACAATGGAATATGAGACCAGAAGGCTCAAGGAAAGACGTCTCTAAGAAAAATATGGAATTTTTATAGATAAAACATAATACGTCTGTATATGTTTAGTACAGGTTTGTGGTGCTATTGGTAAGCTTAGGAAAGCATTAATCAAAAACACATGAAATATGTTTTAAATTAACTACAGGATAAGGAAAAAGTTGTAAAGAAATACAATTATAGCACACTCTGTGGCTTGGTTTGTAAAAGTAACTACATCTTGATAGTAATATAAGCACTGAATACTAATAAAATTAAGTTTGTGAAACAATTTTGTCAGAGAAGGAAGAGAAATATAGATTTGCACATATGTGTATGCGGTAGGGTTATAAACTCTCATCTTCAAAAGTAGGAAGTCAATAGAATATGTCTAGAATTAATAGGTGAGAAAATGGCACATGAACATATTTTTCAGAAGTATGGAGGTAAATATCAGGATGATTAGGGAGAATTGAAAAGTATACTCTTCTATCTCTTATGCTTCTGGGGCATCACACTGCAGGATGAGAAATAAAAAGATAGAAGAGTATACTTTTGAGTTTTGTTTTTGTTGTAAGCCAGAAATAAAATTTGAAGCCCCTCCCCTCCAACTGAATGGACTCCTCCTCTTGGCCAATGGCATTCCAAAGTTAACCCAAAACATGTGTTCAGGCCCTAATGGGAATGGGTGGCCTCACTATACCCTCCTGTCTTCAGAATCAAGGAACTGACCAGCATTAACATTAAAACAGAGATCTTAATACAATCTATTCTCTCTGAAACCTGCTACCTGGAAGCTTCATCTGCATAATAAAAACTTTGGTTTCCACAAGCCCTTATCTTAAACCAGACACTCCCTCCTATTGTTTCAGGTCTTTAGATAAACTCTTTCAACTAATTGCCAATCATCAAATCTTTGAATCCACCTATGACCTGGAAGCCCCTGCTTTGAGTTATCCTGCCTTTTCAGATAGAACATGTATTAATTGATATCTTATGTCTCCCTAAAACATATAAAACCAAGCTGTAGCCTGACCACATTGGGCACATGTTCTCAGAACCTCCTGAGGCTGTCATAGACATGTCCTCATCCTTGGCAAAATAAACTTCTAAATTGATTGAAACCTGTCTCAGATACTTTTGGTTTAAAAATGTCATGGTAAATCTTCCAGAACTATTTACTTTTTAAGCTATGGGCATGTGTTACTTTGATAAAAATAAATTTTACATTAAAAAAGAGAAGGAATTAGATGGCAGTGAGCAAAGGACCGTTTTAGCACAAACATTGCCTCTTTTGTATTCAGCAATAGTGACTGCTTATCTCCATGTTTACTGAAAAAAGCTCAGCATAGCTGGCTGTCCTTCCTATATTGCGCACATAATAAAGATTATTCTTGGAAGAGAACACAATAGTTTGAGTGGATCAGCAGTTTTTAGAATGATCATACATAAAGACCTAAACTAGGGGAGAAAATGAGAAAAGTAAAGAAAAATACACAGAAAAGTAAAAGATGGGAAAAAATGCTAAATACCAAGGAAACGACATCCTTTTGCTTTGTAATATTATCAACTATGAAATACAAAAGTCTTATACAATCCACATCATAATGTATGTGGCCTTATGCAAACAGCCGCATAGATGAAAACAAAGAAAGTGATTTGCAAATAAAAATACTGTAGTTGAGCCAGGCACGGTGGCTCACGCCTGTAATCCCAGCAATTTGGACGGCTGAGGCAGGTGGATCACCTGAGGTCAGGAGTTCTAGACCAGCCTGACCAACATAGTGAAACCCTATCTCTACTAAAAATACAAAAAATTAGCTGGGTGTGGTGGTGGGCACCTGTAATCCCAGCTACTAGGGAGGCTGAGGCAGGAGAATCACTTGAACCCAGGAGGTGAAGGTTGCAGTGAACCGAGGTTGTGCCATTGCACTCCAGCTGCCCGGGCAACAAGAGTGAAAAAAAAAAACAAAAAAAAACTGTAGTTTAAGTCAACATACAGGTTTTAAGCTCATACCTGGAATGAATAACACTTCAAAACTAAATTCTTTGAAAATGTCACAAAGAAAGGAACTACAACAAATGAAAGGCATCAGCCTTTTCAAAATCTTTTAATATTTCTAAAGTTTTCAAAGTAGTTTTAATTCTCTACAGTAGCAATGAAGAACTAAGAAATGAAGCTGAAAATAGTTCCAATTTGGTTGTCTCTTAATTGTTTTGCAATAGATGTCTCTGTTGAAGGATTGTCACTTCAGACTATGATCCCCTCACCCCCATACCCATTTTCAATTATAGAAATAAAGTATCCTTTTAAGGAAGGGGAAGGGAATATGATTTTGTTCTTATTTAATATTTACAGTGAAGTATGTTTACCAAATTTGCAAATGACAAATAACTTGTATTGGGAAGACAGAATCAGCATTCTGAATGATATTGAAAGGAATATAAAATGAATATAAATGGAAGGTCTCTCATAGGTTAAAAAATTGAGCTACTCTATTCATAAAAGCAAACACATAGAGTCAACCTAAATGCCCATCAACTATAGACTGGATAAAGACAATGTGGTACATATACACTGTAGAACACTATGCAGCCATGGAAAAGAATGAGATCACGTCCTTTGCAGGGACAGCTGGAGGAAATTATCCTTAGCAAACTAACATAGGAACTGAAAACCAAATACTGCATGTTCTCACATACAAGTGGGAGCTAAATAATGAAAACATGAACACATAGAGAGGAACAACACACACTAGGGCCTTTAGGAGAGTGGAGGGTGGGAGGAGGGAGAGGGTCAGGAAAAATAACTAATGGGTACCAAGCTTAATACCTGGGTAATGATATAATCTATACAACAAACCCCCATGACACAGGTTTACCTATGTAACAAATCTGCACTTGTACCCCTGAACTTAAAAGTTAAAAACAAAACAAAAACAACACACACAAAAAATTACAAACTAGTAAGTATGCTCAATTTTCTATAACATCAAACAACTTTTGTTATTTCCCATTTTTATAATGTATATGAATTATTTCTTGAGATTGTAGTGGTCTAGCCATAGCATTTCTATTCATTTATCCATTATATAATTAATTCATTAATTCAGTCAGTACTTACTGAGCACTTACTGTATGTCACATACTGTTCCAGGCACTAAGCATACAACAGTAAACCAGAAGTAAAAAAGCCCTTCTCTCATGAAACTTACATTGTAGTGGAAGAGATAAACTATGAGCAAGTAGACAAATTAAATGGTTTTGAGGATGGTAAGAGTTTTGAAGGAAATATAACAGGTTAAAAAAATAGTCGCTGGGTGAGGGTACTGTTTTATAAAGGTGGTTAGAGAAGGATGTTACAGCTCCGAACAACAAAAAGGATTAATTTTTCTTTAAAAAATTGAATGAACTTATAGAGAGAGACAGTATACTACTGTGGATATATACACCCATTCCTAATTCTGGTTTTTAGGAATTCTAAAGGGAGTTAAGTTTCCCTTAACCTAAATGGGAACTTGCCAACTAGAAAGTCCATTGATGTACACAATGGCCCTATTGCTTTAGTCTTTTGTTTTCATTTCTAATTGACAAATAAAAATTATACGTATTTACAGTATTAAAAAAAAAAGCAAGCTGCATAAATACTTTCCATACAAGGAGATGTGTGGCTTGGTAACAGTCCCTGTAAAGAAATCAGGAGGCATTGACCCGAAGCAATTACAATCTTAGGTTTTGTTAATTAAGTAAGTATTCAGTTAAGGTTGTCATAGTCTCATTGTGTTCCACTCAATTTTGCCCACAACTTATGTTGAGTAAGAATAAATATGAAGAAAACAGTTCTCCTTATACTAGGATGATTAGGGAGGGCATTCTGATCGGTAGCTTAGTGTTCACTCTGTGCTCTTGTTGTGGAGTAGCCATGCAAGTTGGGTAGGTTTGACCCTCTTTCCCGGCTCCAGAGGTAAACCAATCAAAGTGATCATTCTCCTTTCGTGGTGATAGTTTCAGGTAATTCAGACCTAAAACCAATCAAAGCATAGCATTTACTTGAATCCCAGAGCTGGTTCAAAGGTGAGTCAATAAGCATGAAATTTATGTGTGATGATAAACACAAATGTATCCAATGGAAGCATATAGCTCTGATCAATGTTGGCAGCCACACTAAAACACAAAAGGTGCTTACCTAAACATAAAGCCTACAGAAAGAGGAAAGAAACTCTTGTGTCCCAACAATCTATTCTTTTTTTTTTTTTTTTTTTTCCCCTGAGATGGAGTCTCACTCTGTTACCCAGGCTGGAGCACAATGGCTCCATCTCAGCTCACTGCAACCTCCGCCGCCTGGGTTCAAACAATTCTCCTGTTTCAGCCTCCGGAGTAGCTGGGACTACAGGCACATACCACCACGCCTGGCTAATTTTTGTATTTTTAGTAGAGACAGGGTTTCACCATACTAGTCAGGCTGGTCTCGAACTCCTGACCTCAGGTAATCTGCCCGCCTCAACCTCCCAAAGTGCTGGGATTACAGGTGTGAGCCACCATGCCCGGCCCCAACAATCTATTCTTAATAGGAGAAAGCCAGGGAGATTCATTTAAAATTATAAAATCATGTTACTGCTCTGCTCAGAATCTAGATATGGAACTTGCTTGCATCCTAAGCAAAAGCCAAGGTCCTTACAAAAGTTTATAAACTGTCATCTCTGTGACCTCCTCTCTAACATCTCTTCACTCATTGCTCACCAATACACTGGCCTATTTTGCTATTCCTAAAGCATGCCTGACACTGTCTTACCTTAGAGCCTTTGTTTAAGCTCTTTCTCTGCTCTTCCCTCAAACTGCCCTGCTTCCCTCTTCGCCTAGACAACTCCCTCATTTATAGGTCTCTATTCAAGTCCTCCTTTCTCAATGAGAAATATCCTGGTCACACTATTTAATACAGCCACTTGCTATTCCTCCCTGACAATCTTAAACCCCCTTTTCTTGCTCTATTCTTTTTTCAAAGCATATATTATATGCTAATATGCTATATAATTTATTTAGTTTTACATTTATTGTTTACTATCTGTCTCCCTCCTCTGGAATACAAGTTCTAGAACGACAATTTGTTTTGTCCCTGATGCCTCTCAAGTGCCTAGTACAAATGCCTGGCACATAGTAGACACTCTATAAACATTTGTTGAAGGATGAATGAGTAACTGAGCTGCTGAATCATCCACTTTCTGAAGACTGACTCTGATATGAGCCAAGGTATTCCTTTACTGCTTTATACATTTAAAGAACAAATTTTTTTTTTAGACAAATGAAAGCCAACTGACTGCTAAAATAGTGAAGGCTAGGGGATCCATGTCCAAGAAAGAATATTTGAAAGAGTTGGAGATGTTTACCATGGGGAAGACTAGTGAAGAACATGTTAGCTTGTAATAAATAAAGGGCTGACATACAAAAAAGAGGAACTAGGCATGTTTTTATTGTTCTACAAAGCAGAATGGATTAAAGTTATAGAGCGGCACATTTCAGCTCAGCTTAAGAATGAAACTTCTAACAATAAAACTGCTTCATACTGGAATGAGCTGCCTGATGCTTTAGTCAGCTCTCTACTATTATGTGTGTTCAAGCAGAGGCTGAATGCGTCTGTTAGAGAGATGGCAGGAGAGATCACTGTACTGGGCACTGGATTGGATTTGGTGATTTTTTTAAGTCCCTTTCTACTCTAGAATTTACTATGAAAGATTTTGGGCTGGGCACGGTGGCTCACGCCTGTAATCCCAGCACTTTGGGAGGCCGAGGCAGGCGGATCATAAGCTCATGAGTTAGAGACCAGCCTGGCCAATATGGCAAAACCCCGTCTCTACTAAAGATAGAAAAATTAGTCGGGCCTGGTGGCGGGCGCCTGTAGTCCCAGCTACTCGGGAGGCTGAGGCAGGAGAATCGCTTGAACCCAGGAGGCAGAGGTTGCAGTGGGCCAAGATAGTGCCACTGCACTCCAGCCTGGGTGACAGAGGGTGAGAATCCATCTCATAAAAAAAAAAAAAAAAAAAGATTTTGATGTGGCCACTTACGAGGTATCGGCTTAGCCCATAAAAAAATCCTTTTTCTGTATGAATTATCTCTTTCCTAATTCTTTGACCCTCTTCAAACAGATGGGCTTTCAGCAGCCATATTTGTTCTGTGTGAGCCCAGTCTTTTAGGCCATAGCTGATTAGATCAGGAATAGGCAGCTTATCAAAGTGTGCTAGTCAGATTCTTCCACACGGAAGTTTAGAAATAGGAGAAAAGACGCAGTTGGCCCTCTTTTGTGATTAGAAAGGTAACATGGCAACCCAGAAATAACGGATAGGCTGGGCGCGGTGGCTCACGCTTGTAATCCCAGCACTTTGGGAGGCCGAGGCGGGCGGATCACGAGGTCAGGAGATCGAGACCATGGTGAAACCCCGTCTCTACTAAAAAAAATACAAAAAAATTAGCCAGGCGTGGTGGCGGGCACCTGTAGTCCCAGCTACTCGGGAGGCTGAGGCAGGAGAATGGCGTGAACCCGGGAGGCGGAGCTTGCAGTGAGCCGAGATTGCGCCACTGCACTCCAGCCTGGGCGACAGAGCGAGACTCCGTCTCAAAAAAAAAAAAAAAAAAAAAAAAGAAATAATGGATAGCCAGTTTCTACAATGTGGGCCAAGAGGAGAGATAACAGATCTAAAGAAGGGATAAAAGAATGAAGCTGATGTAGAGAGAACAAAACTAAGTGACAGAGACTATATCTATAATGGCTTTCCAATTCCTAGTTCCAGTATTTCCTAAGATCCAAAGCTAATCTTTCCCTTGAGTCTCTGTCTCTCTTTGTCTCTCTGTATGTGTGTGTCTCTCTGTCCTTTCTTTAAGCCAGTCAAGTTATTTCTATGACTTGCAACCAGATTCATAACCAGTAAAACTTTTATTTTGCTTTTAACCTCTTTTTATCTGTATTTAAGTATCTGAGTTAATAAATGAAATCTTCTATCACTTATATAAAAAAGAGTAAAAATGAGATTCTGTCTACGCATTAATTGTAATTGCATACACTGTGAATTAATTGAAAACAATGAAGCCAGGTACAGTGGCTCACTCCTGTAATCCTAGCACTTTGGGAGGCCAAGGCGGGCGGATCACCTGAGGTTGGGAGTTTGAGACCAGACTGACCAACATGGAGAAACCCCATGTTTACTAAAAATACAAAATTAGCCGGGCGTGGTGATGTCTACCTATAGTCCCAGCTACTCAGGAGGCTGAGGCAGGAGAATTGCTTGAACCCGGCGGGGTGGAGGTTACAGTGAGCTGAGACGGCACGATTGCACTCCAGCCTGGGCAACAAGAGCGAAACTCCATCTCAAAAAAAAAAAAAAAAAAGAAAAGAAAAAGAAAACAATGTCATACGACATTTCTTGCAATGCGTTACTTGCTTCACCATCACTACCATCACACTCATAGCTGTCAAAAAGTTCTAAAAAGATTACGATAGCAGTTCTACGATGCTGAGTATTTTAGCGCCGCACGAAAGTACTATATCATTCTGTATGGGTATTATGAAACCATTATTATGTCCTACTCACTTTGAGAGGTATTAGTATTTTTTATTCCTAGCCTTTCTCTAGGCTGTTTTATGTTCTTTCAGGTTTAGATGGTGGTATTGTGAACACAATAAAACCAATGTTACAGATCAAAGGAGGAGGCTAAACATTTTTGAAAAGTAGGAATGGCACATAAGTTCAAGGATGGGGAAGAAAGGCTTTTTTCTTTGACATTGTTTGCAAATAAGAAAAGCAGTAACTATCAAGTTTACTTCAAGTTTTGGGGTATGGGAGTTTATAAGGATTTATAAGGAAACAAGCACAATCATTTGACCAGGACTCCACCATGTGAATTGGGCTCATAGAAGTCAGATCTAAATCCTAATGAGATGATTTTGCCTTTACTAATCTCCCTTTCTTCAGTGCACTGGAACAAAAGCAGTGGTGTGCCAGTAAAAGTTTAAGAAACGGCTCTTTGGCAGAGAAGCACTGCTTCGTTGTGTCTGCTGATTTGCTTAATGTAAGTACTCCCACTATGGCCAATTTCAAGCTACAAATATGATAAACACAGAGTTGGGAAGAGATGCACATAATTAGTCCTCACAGGCCAGTACTAGCTGGCTCCAGCACACTGCTCATACAGGCCACCTTGTTGTATCTAGAACATGCTGTCAAGCAGATCAGCCTCCGGCTCTACTTTTTGCCTTGAATGCCCATCTCCCACATCTTTACAGTTTTCTCTCTTATTTCATTTAGGTATTGCTCAGAAGTGACCCCCTCAGAGAGGCCTTTCCTGATGGTTATATTTAAAATCATAACTATCCCATCACTCTCTATCCCCTTCTGGATTTTAGTTTTCTCCTTAGGGATAATCAGCCTAACATTGCCTATCTATGTTTAGTTGATTATTATTTGTCTCACCTCCCATCTCCTAAAACGCATACTACATAAGAGCAGTGACTGCATATTCTGTTTTTTGCTGCTCTTCCCATATCTAGAACAATTTCTGGCACAAAGTAAATAGCCAATAAATAATTATGGAATGAATTAATAAGTGGGCTTTGTTAAATTATCCAGTGGTGGCTGGGTGCGGTGGCTCACGCCTGTAATCCCAGCACTTTGAGAGGCCAAGGTGGGCAGATCACGAAGTCAGGAGTTTGAGATCAGCCTGATCAACATGGTGAAATCCCGTCTCTACTAAAAATACAAAAATTAGCTGGGCGTGGTGGCACGCGCCTGTAATCCCAGCTATTCAGGATGCTGAGGCAGGAGAACTGCTTGAATCTGGGAGGCAGAGTTTACAGTGAGCCAAGATCGCACCACTGCACTCCAGCCTGGGTGACAGAGCAAGACTCCGTCTCGGGAAAAAAAAAAAAAAATTATCCAGTGGTAATCATCTCTGTGTCCTCAGTGCTTAGCACAGTGCCTGAACCAGCCCAATAAAAATCTTTGAATATATGAATATATAGATATTCAAGATAAATGAGCTAAAGTTGGGAGTTAGAAGTTCACATAGGAACATTATTATTTCTAGCGATATGCTCACAAAGCAGATGGCAAATTTTTTCTTCCTTATCTTTTTTTATAGCTTAGGAGACTGAAATACAGAAAACAAATTGACTTTACCTAGAGACATAACATATGTTGCATTTATACAAGGCTAGTAGGTCAACTCAGAAATGAAAATTTGGATTTGAATTGGTCTGATACAATGGAAAGAACACTAGATTGGTAGTTTAGGAGATTTGGCTCTTCCTCTAAAGCCCTATCCGGGTGAAACACAGCACAGCTTTTTTTCAGTGAAAGGAATGACATCACTAGAAATTGTACAAATTTATTTCCAACACAGATGTCCTATGATCAGGTTACCTTATTTAAGAATATAGATTTCTAAATTATTTTTACATTAGCTGAACTATCTAGTTCAAACAAAAGTAAGTTTCTGTTCACAAAATTTTCATTTATGTTGTTGTTAGTGAGCCAAAGTTATTTAACTAATTCAAGTTTATGTATGTATGTATGCGTATATATTCTGTTTGGTCAGCTACTTTACATACATATAAATGTTGTATGTCAAATTAGTGATTGTAATATCTGATTACTTATTTCAACTGCTGCACTGAGGATACAGAGATAATTACTACTGAAAATTTAACAAAGTCTATTAATTCATTCATTCCATAATTATTTATTGGTTATTTATTTTGTGCCAGGCACTGTTCTAGATAAGGGAATATATATGAAATAATTGACCAAATAGGAGACCTATTCATTCATTAAACAAATATTCATTCATATAATACATATTTATTTATTCAATAAATATTATTTATTCCTAAATATTTATTTGACCACCCTATTTAACAGTATAATCTGACTCCTTAGTACACCTGATCCTCTTCACTGCACTTTATTTTTTCCGTATGTCTTCCAATATAGTACATGATTACCTTGTCTATTATATTTATTTTTTATTATCTTTCTTTCACCCTCCTCACTCCTCCACTCCAGCAACTCAATGTAAACTACATAGGCAAAGTGCTTTGTTCACCAATGTATCAGAAGCACTTAGAACAATACTGGACTCTCGATAAATATTTGTTAAATGAATGAAGTTTATACTTTCTATGTTTCAAACACTATTTTAGGAACTAGGGATACAGCAGATAAGAAACCAGATACTCTGACTGCTCTGAAGGAACTTACTTTCTAGAGAAAAAAACAAGGAGAAAAAAAATATATACATAAGGATATGATAACTATTATATAGAAAGATAGCAAGGCTGGCTAGAAAGAGGGTAATAGAGTGAGGATCGAGTGATTTTTTTTAAAATGGGGAGTTTAGAGAAGGCCATTCTGATAAAGTGGCATTTAAGCAGAGACCTGAGGAAGATTAAAAAAAAAAAAGCCAGTATGAGATTACAGGTATAATAATCCAGGCTGGCAAAGATATGGGAATATATTAACTGTGGTTCTTCAAAATTTTTAAAAATTAAGTTATTTAACATATACTTATTAAAAATCTACCATATCTGGGCCAGTCACAGTGGCTCACTCCTGTAATCCCAGCACTTTGGGAGGCCGAGGCGGGTGGATCACCTGAGGTCAGGAGTTTGAGACCATCCTGACGAATATGGAGAAACCACGTCTCTACTAAAAATACAAACTTAGCAGGGCGTGGTGGCGCATGCCTGTAATCCCAGCTACTCAGGAGCCTGAGGCAGGAGAATCGCTTGAACCTGGGAGGCAGAGGTTGCCGTGAGCCGAGATCCTGCCATTGCACTCCCGCCTGGGCAACAAGAGCGAAACTTCGTCTTAAAAAAAAAAAAAAAAAATCCACCATGTCGCAATCTCTGTGTGATATCCTAGAGTCATAGAGATGAAACAGCAACAACAGTCCTCAACCTCAAGTAAAGCAAGTTCTGGCAAAAAGAAAAGAAAATCAATGATTATAATTCAGCATAGCACCAGTATAACCAGGAGAAGCACAAAGGAGAGAATCCCTGCGCAATTTTTTCAGAATGTGAGTTGGAAAATGTTGGGAACACATGATCAGCTTTTATCAATGATTGTGGATTCATGTGTCAGGTTGCCAGTAGGTACAGCAGGGAAGGGCATTACCAATAGAGAAAGCAGTGTGTGCAAAGACTGGGAGTCATGAGAGAGGATGCAATACTTGGAACCTCTAGATAGAGAGATAATAATGGCATTAAGAATTTTGGTAAGGACTGGACAATGAATAGGAAATCTGTCCCTGAAATGTCTGAGTATACCATGCTAATAAATGTAAATTGCATCCTAAAGGCAATGCAATAGGTAGGTGCTGGAAGATTTTAAGCAGCAGAAGGACTATCATGTATACATACATCAGTATATGAGATATTTAGGTAGAGATTCAAAATTGGCACATGAGATCTTTTTTTTTTTTTTTTTTGAGATGGAGTCTCGCTCTGTCACCCAGGCTGGAGTGCAGTGGCGTGATCTCCGCTCACTGCAAGCTCCGCCTCCCGGGTTCACGCCATTCTCCTGCCTCAGCCTCTCCGAGTAGCTGGGACCACAGGCGCCCGCCACCACACCCGGCTAAATTTTTATATTTTTAGTAGAGACGGGGTCTCACCATGGTCTCGATCCCCTGACCTCGTGATCCGCCTGCCTCGGCCTCCCAAAGTAGTGCTGGGATTACAAGCGTGAGCCACCGCGCCCGGCCGGCACATGAGATCTTACCTTTTTTTAGTTATAGGATTATTTAATAAAACAATTGGCCACTTGAGTTTCTTGATATCTCAGAAGAGGAGGGAAAAACCAGTATAATGTTTTATAGTTTCTCTTTAATATTGACAGGATAGAGGATATTTAAGTTCCAAGATATTTGTTAGTTACTTTTTAAGGATGCTTAGTATGGCCTGGAAACTATCTTTGATTCGAAGCTTGAATAGTAGGCCAATAGGGTATTTTCCCACTGATATTAATGTTAATAATATTATAATAACTTTACCTCGGTTAATATAATGGATTAATACTTTTTGATGGTAACCAGAGACACAGCTTATTTATATCTCATCAAAAGCTATCCTTTTCTCATATCTTCCATAAAAAGGAAAAGTTTTGTTGGGTTTTGGCAGTAACAAGCAACACACTATCCCATTGGTTACATGGCTATAGCTAAATAGAAGATACCAGCCTGACCATTCTGATGTTACATGTGCTTTGGAATGCAAAATGAGCAATTATGGTGTATTTTAAGATAAACTGTTAATAATTTATAATTTTATAAATTATCTTTGGACTCTTTTTTACTCATGTCAAATATAGGCACATCTTCTGGATTTTCTTCCCTGTATTACTAAAAGAAGAAGGAAGAGGAGGAAAAGGAGGAAGAGGAGGAGGAAATTATAAAAGCTACAATAAAATCTTTTTTAAAACAGCAGTATTCAGATTTCATGATTGTTTAGGATATCTGAGGTTGAACTGGACTTAAATGAAGTTTTCTTTGCCAAAAATAATTCTTTGCTTACGGACAGTACAATTTAATTATAAGCAGAAGGTTTAAAATAATGTAGACTATAAAGTGTTTCTAAGCACCTTCAACACCCTCAAGTATAATACTTCAGAAGTAGTAGATTTACATACAATTGATATGCTAATTATGATTATTTTATGAATAATTATCTATTCATTAAATCAGTCCCCTAAGGACTTCTATTAGTCAACATATTGTTAGCTTAAAGAGTTTGAGTTATTTAAGACTTGATAGCTGAATGTGTAAGACAATATTGTAAAATATTTTCTGTCCTTCATCTTCATCAAATGAACTTAGACATTTTCCTTTTTCCCCCTCAGTGACTGTCTCAATTTGGTATCTCTGTGTTTAAGAACCAACACCAATATGTCTGCCAATAATACCCATCTTCAGAAGCCACAGAATAATTTTTGAAGATATAATTACTGATAAACGTATGGTTTCTATCTCTCCAGCTCCCAATATAATCCCAAATCAAAAGAATTCCAAACCTTGCTCAGTACGTTTTCCTACAGTGATTACTTGGAAGCATTTCATTGGGGGAAAAAAAATGTGGCAGCCCTGCTTTGCTGACATACTAAGCACAAATTTAACCTGATTATTGATAAATCCAGCATTAGCCATTATAGTGACCAATCTGACAGGCTGCTTCCAGACAATGTCTTTTTTGGATCAGCCAGAAGAGACCTGGGAGACAGCATTTACCTTTAGGAACAGATACCTATGGCTTTTGGTATATGGTTGCTTTTAGAGTGGTTTTACTTTTTAGCTCAGCCACAGGAAGGTACAATAAGTACTGAATGCACATATGTTTTTGGTTACCCAGTCTTGCTCAGAAAATTTTCATGTGCTATCATAGTTCTTTGATGTTTGAAAATGTCATGCCCTTGTTATATGAAAATGACAGTACTGAGCTGTGCTTTGAGTTGTTTATTCAGAGGCAGTGAAAGGTCAGAAATCCAGTCACTTTTTCTTCATTTCCTCTTATACATCCTTGAGGGGAAGCCTCAGAATAGAGTTTATCTATTGAAGACTTCCTGTGTGTAAGAGTTTGAATCTTGTTCTTGAGACACTGTAGTGCGGGCCTTCCTGCCAATGAAGGTAAACAATGTGAATCATCAATGTTCACCCCTGAGAGGTTAAATTCTCATGATTCACTGTGCCTCCAGTTCCTGCATCTGTATTTTGCATCTCTATCCCTTGCATTGAAATATCCATTGCATTAGTTTCTTGTGTAGTTTACATGATAAATTAGTTTCCATTAGGTATTTATAAGTATGTCCCCAAATACTTAGGGGTGGTGATGAGGAGTTATATTGTACAGGAGTCAGACTTCTGCAACCTTCTTCTCTTTCTTCCATTTTTCTTGTTTTTGTACTGTGTTCTCTCTCTGTTGATCAAAACAAAATCCCCCCTCTATGCATATCATTTCGTATAATTTATTGCTTCAACATACCTTTGGGGAACTATTCCAGAAATAGTTCTTTCAAATAATAGTGTACATCGTTCTTCCCAAGAGAAACTCCAATAAATGCAATTTTCCTCCTTGTCATAGGAGTACTGGACAGACGTTTTAAAAAATAGGTTTTGCTCACCTAAAGAAAGCTTTTGACTACTACTCAGACAAACTCTGAAACTTTATCCTCTCAACTTAGTCCAACAAAACCCCCAATCAGGGCTTTAATCTCCTCTTTCCTACACCCTAACAGTTGAGTGCTGCTAGTGAGAAATCTCCTAGTCTTTTAGATGCTGTCACAATAAAGTCATATTTTCCAACCTCAGCTGGATCCTAAGTGCCCATCAATTCTTTGATTTGTACTTAGCCTCCTTTCCCTCAACTAGTAGTCTAAATCTGCACGCATCTTATGAAATACTCCACTTACTTTCAGACTACTTTCATTGAGAAAACCAGAGCCATAAAGTATAATCTCTCTTAACTTGCAGAACTTTTCCTATGAAATAATAAACATAAACCATTCAAACTCCTTTCCTCTAGTCTGGCTACCTCTTCTAGTTCCTTGATGGTATATCATCTGTGTCATTGATTCGTCAATTACTCCCTCTCTTCCATCGTTAACCTTTGTTTAGGGGCAGGCACCATCTCTGAACTCAATTACTGTAATAATCGTTTGACTCTTCTAACCTCTGTTCTTGTCCATATTAACTCCACACTCCACCGTATGTGAAACACAGATGTGTTTATGGGTCCAATTTTCTTAAAATCCTCTAATGGTTCCCCTTTAAAGTAGGTAAAGTTCAAGCTTGTTAACATGGTGTGAAAACTACAGTGTTGAGCCTCATTTCCAGGCAATCCCAGTCTCTTACTTTATGCCCCAGACAAATAGAACATCAATAATTTCTGCACCCACCATGCCATTTCTTGTTTTAGTGCCCTTGTTTATGTCTGCTTATGACCTTCCCAACTTTCCCACACTGCATTACCTCACAACACATCACCCATGCCCTTTGCCTAAATAATTTGTTTACTTTATTAGAGTCAGTTAATGAGCCATTTCTACCTAAAAATCTTTCCCTTTGTGCTCTAAAAATATCCTGTGACTCTCCATCACCCATTCTTATTTGTTGTTTCTTAATTATCTCCTTAAGCCTATGATCTGTCCCCATTCCCCTGACTCTACTACCATACACACCTTGTAGGTCCTTGAGGGTAGAAACTACATTTTATTCACCTGGATTGAGCAACTTTTTAATAGTACTACAATACTGAAATATAGTTAATCAGGTTCCTCATAACAATTAATAATTTTCCCTGGACATCTTGTTTTTAGAATTGATAGAACATTGCGAGGTAGGTTTATATTTCTTGGTTTGTTTACTTGGTTGCTTGCTGTTTTCTGATCACAATATGTCCACAGGAATATGTTCACCTCACAAATGCTAAAACACAAAACGTGAACTTCATAATTCTAAAGTTTCAACTTCACTGTAAGCAAAACTCTTAATTTTTATTGTGAAATATTTCATGCATACCATACATAAATGTTCACAAATACTTTAAAGAATATTAAAGTGATACCACCTGGGTTAAGAAATAATGACCAAATCCTGAGTGAGTCTCTAGTAGTATAAGGTTCACCACGGTCTAGGCATCTGGGGACAAGTCCCTTTAGCTACAGAAAACATAATGGGCACAGGAGTAGTCTGCTGTATATTTTTTCTTCAAAAATCACTGTGCTGTATCTCCAACTCTCAGGAGTAGATCAAACTGAACCCACTTTCATGTGGTAGAATCTGGGTTCCTAGCTAACACAGCAGCACTGCATGCAGGGGGAAACAGAAACTTTGCTAGTAAATAGTCAAGACTAGTTGACCCCAGACAAGAATCTAGACTGCACTCTAATGGACAACATGGTTGCTCTAATGTGCAATTAATCTGTCCTTAGTCATTAGAGAGTAGCTGGGATTGGATCCTCCTCCAAACATTAAAATAAAAAAACACCAGAAAACTTGAGAAAATATAAAAAAACAATTGTGTATTATTCTGTTTTCACCTTGCTATAAAGAAATACCTGAGACTGGGTAATTTATAAAGGAAACAGGTTTAATTGAATTACAGTTCCACATGGCTGGGGAGGTCTCAGGAAACTTACAATCATGGTGGAAGGCAAAGGGGAAGCAAGGACATTCTTCACATGGTGGCAGGAGAGAGAAGAGAGAGTGAAAGGGGAAGAACCCTTTATAAAACCATCAGATCTCATTAGAACTCACTCCCTACCACGAGAATATCATGGGGGAAACCACCCCCATGATTCAGTCACCTCCCACCAGGTCCCTCCCTTGACACGTGGGGATTAAGGGGATTATAATTCAAGATGAGATTTGGGTGAAGACACAGAGCCAAACCATATCAAACTGTTTTCATACATTTGGGAAACAAGCAGTGCAGGGCTAACAGAAGGGAAAAAAATGAGATGAGCTCTATGTTCTCTCTAGCTTTGTGTGTTGAAGGCATTTTCTGGTGAGGTGAGGAGACAGTTAAGAAAAGCAGACTTGATATCAAATAGCAAATTTAGGCGAGGCTAAGTCACCTGAAATTTGAAGTACTGAAAATTAAAGGGAAAAGAGAGCACAGAAAGAGCTCCAGAAATCTGCTAAAAGGGTTACCTTTAAGTCTGATGGTGAATAATGAGCTGCATATGCATAGGGCGAAACTCCATAAGGCTGATAAAGAATGATTGAGGAACTGTAAACTGAGAAAATCCCACTGCTCGCACAGGGTTGGGAGGTATTTGAATTCCAGCAAGCCATAGTAGAAAGTCCTTGTTGAACTCCCTAGAAATTCAGTAGGGACCCCAGAAAGGTCATAGCTTCATGATAGGACTAATCTTACCATCCTGACCAGGCTACAAAACAAATCTTGAAAGAATCAAACTGATCCAAAAGTAACTTAGATGTCTACAAAACAAAATTCAATACTCTAAAAAACAAAAAAAACCACACACACACAGACAACATTTGCAATGTCCAGAACTTAACCCAAAATTACAAGACATGCAAATAAGGAGAAAATGAGACTCATGTGCAAGAAAAATATCAATCAGTAGGAATATATCCAGAAATTATACAGATGATGGGTTTTAGCAGATACTTTAAAACAGATATTATAAGGCCAAGCATGGTGGCTCACACCTGTAATCCCAGCACTTTGTGAGGCCAGGTGGGTGGATCACTTGAGGTCAGGAGTTCAAGACCAGCCTGGCCAACATGGTGAAACTCTGTCTCCACTAAAAATACAAAAATTAGCTGGAAGTGGTGGTACACACCTGTAGTCCAACTACTTAGGAGTCTGAGGCAAGACAATCAATCTCTTGAACCCAGGAGGTAGAGGTTTCAGTGAGTAGAGATCATGCCACTGCACTCCAATCTGGGCAACAAAGCAAGACTCTCTCAAAAATTAAAATAAAAATAAAAATAAATAAAATAGATATTATAGGCTGGGTGTGGTGGCTCACGCCTGTAATCCCAGCACTTTGGGAGGCTGAGGGGGGTGGATCATGAGGTCAGGAGATCAAGACCATCCTGGCTAACATGGTGAAACCCTGTCTCTACTAAAAAATACAACAAAAATTAGCCAGGCGTAGTAGTATGCGCCTGTAGTCCCAGCTACTCAGGAGGCTGAGGCAGGAGAATGGCATGAACCCAGGAGACGGAGCTTGTAGTGAACCGAGATTGCACAACTGCACCTCAGCCTGGGCAACAGAGCGAGACTCCATCTCAAAAATAATTAAATAAATAAATAAATATTATAATAAATATGCTCAAAGATTTAAATAAAAATATAAACATAAGGAGGACAGATATAAAAGATATAAACAGATTACTGTATATAACATTATTACATAATATATATGACTAAGATATTAAAAGAAATAACATACAACTTCTAGAGCTGAGAAAGATAATATCTGATATGAAATTTTGCTGGGATGAGCCTAGTGGAGTTTAGAAACTGCAAAA